>NW_026734584.1:0-300268 GCF_949786415.1 Peromyscus eremicus | reverse complement strand
CCCTTCTGGCCCTATAGGAAACACAGTAGAGAAGAAGTTTGTTCTTTTCACAACAGCAGAGTGTGTTTCTTGGAAGGTGAGCAAGTGTTTCCTTCCCATTCATAAAAAGAGTTGAATCACATACAGTTTCTGGTCCTATGAGCAAGAGTTGTTTTCTGGTAAGGAAAGTCATTATTGTGCTCCCATTGCCAAATACAGTGTAAATAGCACTCGTGTCTCTTCCCATCAAGTAGAGTGTATTGGATTGAAGAGAAGCTACTGTTCTTGTCAGTTTCCTAAGCAGAGTTGAACTAGATATGGCCCGTGTGTTTAGGAAGCACAGTTCTTTTGTTCTGAGCAAGCTCACTCTTCTTGCCTTATAGGAAACACAGTAGAATAGAAGAGTGCTCTTTTCTCAAAAGCAAAGTGTGTTTGTTGTAAGGCGAGCTAGTGTTTGTATCCCATTCATAAACCTTGTTGAATCACATGCAGATAATGGTCCTAGGAGACATTGTTGTTATCTGGTATGAAAGTCACTATTGTGCTCCCATTGACATACACTGTGCAAATAGCACTCGAGTCTGTTCCCAGCAGTACAGTGTTTTGGACTGATGAGAAGCTACTGCTCTTGTTAATATTCTAAGCAGAGTTGAACTAGATATGGCCCATGTGGTTAGGAAGCATAGTTCTTTTTTTCTGATCAAGCACACTGTTCTGGCCCTATAGGAAACACACTAGAGTAGAAGAGTGCTCTTTTCTCAAAAGCAGAGTGTGTTTCTTGTAAGGAGATCTAGTGTTTGTTTCCCATTCATAATAGGAATTGAATCATATTCAGTTTCTGGTCCTATGAGCAAGAGTTGTTTTCTAGTAAGGAAAGTCACTGTTGCACTCCCATTGTCATACACAGTTCAAATAGCACTCATGTCTGTTACCTGCAAGTACAGTGTATAGGACTGAAGAGAACGTACTGTACTTGTGAGTTTCCTAAGCAGAGTTGCACTAGATATGGCCCATGTGTGTAGGAAGTACAGTTCTTTGATCTGAGCAAGCTCACTGTTCTGGCCGTGTAGGAAACACAGTAGATTAGAAGAGTACTCTTTTCTCACAAGCAGAGTTTGTTTCTTTTAAGGTGAGCTAGCGTTTTTTTCCCCAATCATAAACAGAGTTGAATCACATGCAGTTTCTGGACCTATGAGCTAGAGGTGTTTTCTGGTAATGAAAGTCACTGCTGCACTCCCATTGCCATACAGAGTGCAAATAGCACTTGGGTCTGTTCCAAGCAAGTACAGTGTTTTGAACTGAAGAGAAGCTACTGGTCTTGTCAGTTTCCTAAGTAAAGATTAACTAGTAATGGCTCTTGTGTGTAGGAAGCACAGTTCTTTTGTTCTGAGCAAGCACACTGTTCTGGCCCTATAGGAAACACAGTAGAGTAGAAGAGTGCTCTTTTCTCAAAAGCAGAGTGTATTTCTTAAGGCGAGCTAGGGTTTGTTTACCATTCACAAACAGAGTTGAATCACATGCAGATAATGGTCCTATGAGACAGAGTTGTTATCTGGCATACATGTCACTATTGCGCTCCCAAAGCCATACACAGTGCAAATAGCTCTCTCATCTGTTCCCCTCAAGTACAGTGTTTTGGGCTGAAGAAAAGCTATTGTTCTTGTCAGCTTCATAATCAGATTTGAACTATATATATCCCGTGTTTGTAGGAAAAACTTTTCTTTTGTTCTGAGCAAGCTCACTCTTCTGGCCTTATAGGAAACACAGTAGAGTAGAAGAGTGCTCTTTTCTCAAAAGAACAGTGTGTTTCTTGTAAGCCGAGCTAGTCTATGTTTCCCATTCATGAACGGAGTTGAATCACATGCAGTTTCTGTTCCCACGAACAAGAGTTGTTTTCTTTAAAAGAAAGTCACTATTGTGCTCAATTACCATACACAGCGCAAATAGCACTCCTGTTTGTTCGCAGCAAGTACAGTGTATTGGACTGAAGAGAAGCTACTGTTCTTGTCATTTCCTAAGCAGAGTTGAACTAGATATAGCCCGTGTGTGTAGGGAGCACAGTTCTTTTCTTCTGAGCAAGCTCATTGTTCTGGCCCTATAGGAAACACAGTGGAGTAGAAGAGTGCTCTTTTCTCAAAAGCAGAGTGTGCTTATTTTAAGGCGAGCTAGTGTTTGTATTCTTTTCATAAACGGAGTTGAATCACATGCAGTTTCTGTTCCTATGAGCAAGAGTTGTTTTCTGGTAAGGAAAGTTACTATTGCACTCATATTGCCATACAGAGTACAAATAGCAATTGTGTCTGATCCAAGCAAGTACATTGTGTTGGACTGAAGAGAAGCTACTGTTTTTGTCAGTTTCCTAAGCAGAGCTGGACTAGTAATGGCCCGTGTGTGTAGGAAGCACAGTTCTTTTGTTCTGAGCAAGCACACTGTTCTGGCACAATAGGAAAAACTGTAGCGTAGATGAGTGCGATTTTTTCAAAAGCAGAGTGTGTTCCTTGTAAGGCGATCTAGTGTTTGTTTCACATTCATAAACGGAGCTGAATCACATGCTGTTTCTGGTCCTATGAGCAAGAGTAGTTTTCTGGTAGGATAGTCATTATTGTGCTCCAATGGCCATACACAGTGCAAATATCACTCCCGTCTCTTCCCATCAAGTACAGTGTATTGGACTGAAGAGAAACTACTGTTCTTGTCAGTTTCTAAGCAGAGTTGTAATAAGTATGGCCCGTGTGTGCAGGAATCACAGTTCTTTTACTCTGAGCAACCTAAATCTTCTTGCCCTATGGAAACACAGTAGAGTAGAAGCGAGCTCTTTTATCAAAAGCAGTGTGTGTTTCTTGTAAGGCGAGCTAGTGTTTGTTTCCCATTCATAAACGGAGTTGAATCACATGTAGTTTCTGGTCCTATGAGCAAGAGTTATTTTCTGGTAAGGAAAGTCACTATTGTGCTCCCATTGCCATACACAATGCAAATAGCTCTCGCGTCTGTTCCCAGCAAGTACAGTGTATTAAACTGAAGAAAACATACTGTTCTTGTCAATTTCTAAGAAGAGTTGAACTAATTATGGCCCGTGAGAGTAGGAAGTACAGTTCTTTTGTTCTTAGCAAGCTCACAGTTCTGGCTCCATAGAAAAAAAGTATAGTAGAAGAGTGCTCTTTTTGCAAAAGCAGAGTGAGTTTTTTGTAAGACGTGCTAGTGTTTGTTTCCTATTCATATACGGTGTTGAATCACATGCAATTTCTGGTCCTAAGAGCAAGAGTTATTTTCTGGTAAGGAACATCACCATTGTGGTCCCATTGGCATACACAGTGCAAACAGAACTCGCGTCGGTTCCCAGCAGGTACAGTGTATTGGACTGAAGAGAAACTACTCTTGTTGTCGGTTTCCTAAGCAGAGTTGTACTAGATGTGTCCCGTGTGTGTAGGAATCACAGTTCGTTTGTTCTGTGCAAATCTCTGTTCTGGAACTATAGGAAACAAAGTAGGGTAGAAGATTGCTCTTTTCTCAAATCAGAGTGTTTCTTATAAGGCGAGCTAGTTTTGGTTTCATAAACAGAGTTGAATCACATGCAGTTGGTGATTCTATGAGCAACAGTTATTTTCTGTTAAGGAAAGTCACTATTTTGCTCCCCTGCCATACACAGTGCAAATAGCACTCCCTTTGTTCCCAGTAATTACAGTGTATTGGACTGACTAGAGGATACAGTTCTCCTCAGTTTCCTAAGCAGACTTGAACTAGATGTGACCCGTGTGTGCAGGAAGCACAGTTCTTTTGTTCTGAGGAAGCTCACTGTTCTGGCCCAATAGGAAACACTGTAGAGTAGAAGAGTGCTCTTTTCTCAAAAACAGAGTGTGTTTCTTGAATGTCGAGCTAGCGTTTTTTTCCCATTCATAAACGGAGTAGACACACATGCATTTTCTGGCCATACTAGCAAGAGTTGTTTTCTGGTAAGGAAAGACACTATTGTGTTCCCATTGCTATACACAGTGCAAATAGTACTCGCATCTGTTTCCAGCATGTACTGTGTATTGTACTGTAGAGAAGCTACTGTTCTTGACAGTTTCCTAAGCAGAGTTGCACTTGATGTAACTGGTCCTATGAGCAAGAGATGTTTTCTGGTAAAGAAAGTGACTATTGTACTCCGATTGCCATACAGAGTGCAAATAGCACTCGCGTCTGTTCCAAGCAAGTACAGTGTATTGGACTGAAGAGAAGGTACTGTTCTTGTCAGTTTCTAAGCACAGATGAACTAGATGAGTCCCGTGTGAGCAGGAAGCACAGATTTTTTGTTCGGAGCAAGCTCATGGTTCAGGCCCTATAGGGAACACCTATGGAGTAGAGTAGAAGAGTACTCTTTTCTCAAAAGCAGCGTGTGTTTCTTGTAAGGCGATCTAGTGTTTGTTTCTCATTCATAAACGGAAATGAATTTCATGAAGTTTCTAGTCCTATGAGCAAGAGTTGTTTTCTAGTAAGGAAAGTCACTATTTCGCTCCCATTGCCATACACAGAGCAAATAGCATTCGTGTTTCTTCCCAGAAAGTACAGTGTATTGGACTGAAGAGAAGCTACTCTTCTTGTCAGTTTCCTAAGCAGAGTTGAACTAGATATGCCCTGTGTAGGAAGCACAGTTCTTTTGTTCTCAGCAAGCTCACTCTTCAGTCCTGTAGGAAACACAGTAGAGAGGAAGAGTGCTCTTTTCTCAAAAGCAGATCATGTTTCTTGGAAGACGAGGAAGTTTTGGTTTCCCATTCATAAATGGAATTGAATCACATGCAGTTTCTGGTCCTATGTGCAAGAGTTGTTTTCTGGTAAGGAAAGTCACTATTGTACTACCATTGCCAAACACAGTGCAAATAGCACTTGTGTCTGTTCCCAGCAAGTACCGTGTATTGGACTGACGAGAAGCTACAGTTCTTGTCAGTTTCTAAGCAGATTTGAACTAGATATGGCCCGTGTGTGTAGGAAGTGCAGTTCTTTTGTTTGGAGCATGCTCACTCTTCTAGCCCTATAGGAAACACGGTAGAGTAGAAGAGAGCTCTTTTCTCAAAAGCAGAGTGTGTTTCTTGGAGGTGAGCTAGTGTTTGTTTATGATTCATAAACGGAGTTGAATCACATGCAGTTTCTGGTCCTATTAACAAGAGTTGTTTTCTGGTAAGGAAAGTCACTATTGTGCTACCATTGTCAAATACTGTGCAAACTGCACTCGCGTCTGTTCCCAACAAGTACAGTATATTGGACTGAAGAGAAAATACTCTTCTTGTCAGTTTCCTAAGCAGAGTTGTACTAGATATGGCCCGTGTGTTTAGGAAACACTGTTCTTTTGTTCTGAGCAAGCTCACTGTTCTGACCCTATCGGAAACACAGTAGAGTAGAAGAGTGCTCTTTTCTCAAAAGCCGAGTGTGTTTCTTGGAGGCGAGCTATTGTTTGTTTCCGATTCATAAATGGAGTTCATTCACATGCAGTTTCTGGTCCTATGAGCAAGAGTTGTTTTCGGGTAAGGAAAGTCACTATTATGCTACTATTGTCATATACTGTGCAAGTAGCACTCACATCTCTTTCCAGCAAGTACAGTATATTGGACTGAAGAGAAGCTACTGTTCTTGTCAGTTTTCTAAGCAGAATTGAACTAGATATGGGTCATGTGTGTAGCAAACACAGTTTTTGTTCGAGCAAGATCACTGTTCTGACCATATAGGAAACACAGTAGAGTAGAAGAGTGCTCTGTTCTCAAATCAGAGTGTGTTTCTTGTAAGGCGAGCTAGTGTTGGTTTTCCATTCATAAACGGAGTTCAATCAAATGCAGTTTCTAGTCGTAAGAGCAAGAGTTGTTTTCTGGTAAGGAAAGTCACTATTGCGCTCCCATTGCCATACACAGTGCAAATAGCACTCGCATCTCCTCCCAGCAAGTACAGTTTATTGGACTGAAGAGAAGCTACAGTTGTTGTCATTTTCCTAAGATGAATTGAACTAGATACGGCTTGTGTTTGTAGGAAGCACAGTTCTTTTTTTTTCGAGCAAGCTCACTGTTCTGGCCCTATAGGAAACTCATTAGAGTAGAAGAGTGCACTTTCTTCAAAAGCAGATTGTGTTTCTTGTAAGTCGAGATAGCGTTTGTTTCCCATTCATAAATGGAGTTGAATCACATGCACTTTCTGGTCCTATGAGCAAGAGATGTTTTCTGGTAAGGAAAGTCACTATTGTGCTCCCATTGTCTTACACAGTGCAAATTTCACTGGTGTCTGTTCCCATCATTTAGTGTATTGGACTGAAGAAAAGTTACTGTTCTTGTCAGTTTACTAGGTACAGTTGAAATAGATATGGCCTGTGTGAGTAGGAAGCACAGTGCTTTTGTCCTGATCAAGCTTACTGTATTGGCCCGATAGGTACACAGTTGAGTAGAAAAGGGCTCTTTTCTCAAAACCAGAGTGTGTTACTCGGAACGCGAGGTATTGTTTGTTTCCCATTCATAAACGCAGTTTAGTCACATGCATTTTCTGGTCCTACGGGTAGCTTGAGATTTCCTGCCTGGCCCACAGTCAGGACAAATCTTTCTCACCTGCCAGTCCCACTGCCGCTCAGACCCGACCAAGTAAACCCAGAGACTTATATTGCTTACAAACTGTATGGCCATGACAGGCTTTTTGCTAACTGTTTTTACAGCTTAAATTAATCTGTTTCTATAAATCTATACCTTGCTACATGGTTCATGGCTTACCGGCATCTTCACTAGCTATTTGTCATCATGGAGCTGGCAGTGTCTCTCTGACACAGCCTTCTACTTCCCAGCTTTATTCTCCTCCTTGTCCCGCTTACACTTCCTGCCTAGCAAATTGCCAATCAGTGTTTTACTTACTGACTAATCAGGAACACTTTTGCTATATAGAACATCCCACAGCACGTATGCACAAGAGTTGTTTTCTGGTAAAGATAGACACTATTGCACTACCATTGCCATACACAGTGCAAATAGCACTCACGTCTGTTCCCAGCAAGTACAGTGTATTGGACTGAAGAGAAGCTACAGTTCTTGTCAGTTCCTAAGCAGAGTTGAACTAGGTATGGCCCGTGTGTGCAGGAAGCACAGTTCTTTTCTTCTGAGCAAGCTCACTGTTCTGGCTCTATAGGAAACACCGTAGAGTAGAAGAGTATTCTTTTCTAAAAAGCAGAGTGTGTTTCTTGTGGGAGAAGCAAGTGTTTGTTTCCCATTCATAAACGGAGTTGAATCACATGCAGTTTCTGATCTTACGAATAAGAGTTGTTTTCTAGTAAGGAAAGTCACTATTGGGCTCCCATTGCCATACACATTTCAAATAGCACTTGCCTCTGTTAACAGCAAGTACAGTGTATTGGCCTGAAGAGAAGCTACTGGTCTTGTCAGTTTCCTAAGCAGAGTTGAACTAGATATGGCCTGTGTGTGTAGGAAGCACAGTTCTTTTGTTCTTAGCAAGCTCACTCTTCTGGCCCTATAGGAAACACAGTAGAGTAGAAGAGTGCACTTTTCTCAAAAGCAGAATGTGTTTCCTGTAAGGCTAGCTACTGTTTGTTTCCCATTCATAAACGTAGCTGAATCTCATGCAGATAATGGTCCTACGAGACAGAGTTGTTATTCGGTATACGAGTCATTATTGTGCTCCCACTGCAATACACTGTGCAAATAGCACTCGTGTCTGTTCCCATCAAGTACAGTGTATTGGACTGAAGAGAAGGCACTGTTCTTGTCAATTTCCTAAACAGAGTTGAACTAGATATGGCCCGTGTGTGTAGGAAGCATACTTTTTTTGTTCTGAGCAAGCTAACTGTTCTGAACCTACAGGAAACACAGTAGAGTAGAAGAGTGCACTTTACACAAAAGCACAGTGTGTTTCCTGTAAGGCAAGCTAGTGTTTGTTTCCCATTCATAAAAGGAGTGAATCACATGCAGTTTCTCGTCCTGTGAGCAAGAGTTGTTTTCTGGTTAGGATAGTCACTATTGTGCTTCTATTGCCATTCAGAGTGCAAATAGCACTCGCGTCTGTTCCAAGCAAGTACAGTGTATTGGACTGAAGATAAGGTACTGTTCTTGTCAGTTTCCTAAACAGAGTTGAGTCAGATATGGCCCGTGTATGTAGGAAGTACAGTTCTTTGTTCTGAGCAAGCTCACTCTTCTGGCCGTACAGGTATCACAGAAGATTAGAAGAGTGCTCTTTTCTCAAAAGTAGAGTGTGTTATTAGTAAGGCGAGTTGCTGTTTGTTTCCCATTCATAAACGGAGTTGAATCACAAGCAGTTTCTGGACATACGAGCAAGAATTTTTTATGGTAAGGAAAGTCACTATTGGGCTCTCATTGCCATACCCAGTACAAATAGCACTCGCATCTGTTCCCAGCAAGTACAGTGTATTTGACTGAACAGAAGCTGTGGTTCTTATCAGTTTCCTTAACTGAGTTGAACTAGATATGGCCTGTGTGTGTAGGAAGCACTGTTCTTTTGTTCTGAGCAAGCTCACTCTTATGGCCATATAAGAAACACAGTAGAGTAGAAGAGTGCTCTCTTCTCAAAATCAGAATGTGTTCCCTGTAAGGCGAGTTGGTGTTTGTTTCCCATTCATAAACGGATGTGCATCACATGCAGTTTCTGGTCGTGTGAGCAAGAGTTTTTTCTTGTAAGGAAAGTCACTATTGCACTCCCGTTGCCCTACACAGTTCAAATAGCACTCACGTCTATTCCCAGCAGGTACAGTGTATTGGACTGTAGAGAAGGTACTGTTCTTGTCAGTTTCCTAAGCAGAGTTGAACTTGATATGGCCCTTGTGAGTTGAAGCACAGTTCTTTTGTTCTGAGCAAGCTAACTCATCTGGCCCTAGAGGAAACACAGTAGAGAAGAAGTGTGTTCTTTTCACAAAAGCAAAGTGTGTTTCTTGGAAGGCGAGGAAGTGATTCTTTCTCATTCATAAACAGAGTTGAATCACATACAATTTCTGGTCCTAGGAGCAAGAGTTGTTTTCTGGTAAGGAAAGTCATTATTGTGCTCCCATTGCCATGTACAGTATAAATAGCACTTGTGTCTCTTCCCATCAAGTAGAGTGTATTGGACTGAAGAGAAGCTACTGTTCTTGTCAGTTTCCTAAGCAAAGTTGAACTAGATATGGCCCGTGTGTTTAGGAAGCACAGTTCTTTTTTTCTGAGCAAGCTCACTCTTCTTGTCCTAAAGGAAACACAGTAGAGTAAAAGAGTGTTCTTTTCTCAAAAGCAGAGTGTGTTTCTTGTAAGGCATGCTAGTGTTTGTATCCCATTCATAAATGTCATTGAATCACATGCAGATAATGGTCCTACAAGACAGAGTTGTTATCTGGTATGCAAGTCACTATTGTGCTCCCATTGACATACACTGTGAAAATAGCACTCGGGTCTGTTCCTAGCAGTACAGTGTTTTGGACTGATGAGAAGCTACTGCTCTTGTTAATGTTCTAAGAAGAGTTGAACTTGATCTGGCCCATGTGGTTAGGAAGCAAAGTTCTTTTGTTCTGAGCAAGCACACTGTTCTGGCCCTATAGGAAACACATTAGAGTAGAAGAGTGCTCTTTTCTCAAAGCAGAGTGTGTTTCTTGTAAGGAGAGCTAGTGTTTGTTTCCCATTCATAAACGGAGTTGAATCACATTCAGTTTCTGGTCCTATAAGCAAGAGTTGTTTTCTAGTAAGGAAAGTCACTGTTGCACTCCCATTGTCATACACAGTGCAAATAGCACCCATGTCTGTTCACTGCAAGTACATTGTATTGGACTGAAGAGAACGTACTGTACTTGTCAGTTTCCTAAACAGAGTTGCACTAGATATGGCCCGTGTGTGTAGGAAGTTCAGTTCTTTGATCTGAGCAAGCTCACTGTTCTGGTCATGTAGGAAACGCAGTACATTAGAAGAGTGCTGTTTTCTAACAAGCAAAGTTTGTTTCTCTTAAGGCGAGCTAGGGTTTTTTCTCAATCATAAACAGAGTTGAATCACATGCAGTTTCTGGACCTATGAGCAAGAGGTGTTTTCTGGTAATGAAAGTCACTACTGCACTCCCATTGCAAAACAGAGTGCAAATAGCACTCGCGTCTGTTCCAAGCAAGTACTTTTCTTTGGATTGAAGAGAAGCTACTGGTCTTGTCAGTTTCCTAAGCAAAGCTGAACTAGTAATGACTCGTGTGTGTAGGAAGCACAATTCTTTTGTTCTGAGCTAGCACACTGTTCTGGCCCTATAGGAAACATAGTAGAGTAGAAAAGTGCTCTTTTCTCAAAAGCAGAGTGTATTTCTTAAGGCGAGCTAGTGTTTGTTTACCATTCATAAACAGAGTTGAATCACATGCAGATAATGGTCCTATGAGACAGAGTTGTTATCTGGCATACAAGTCACTATTGTGTTCCCAATGCCATACACAGTGCAAATAGCTCTCTCATCTGTTCCCCTCAAGTACAGTGTTTTGGGCTGAAGAAAAGCTATTGTTCTTGTCAGCTTCATAAGCAGATTTGAACTAGATATATCCCGTGTTTGTAGGAAGCACTGTTCTTTTATTTTGAGCAAGCTCATTCTTCTGACCTTATAGGAAACTAAGTAGAGTAGAAGAGTGCTCTTTTCTCAAAAGAACAGTGTGTTTCTTGTAAGCCGTGCTAGTCTATGTTTCCCATTCATAAACGGAGTTGAATCACATGCAGTTTCTGTTCCTACAAACAAGAGTTGTTTTCTGGAAAAGAAAGTCACTATTGCGCTCCCATTGCCATACACAGTGCAAATAGCACTCGTGTCTGTACGCAGCAAGTACAGTGTATTGGACTGAAGAGAAGCTACTGTTCTTGTCATTTCTTAAGCAGAGTTGAATTACATATAGCCTGTGTGTGTAGGGAGCACAGTTCTTTTCTTCTGAGCAAGCTCATTGTTCTGGCCCTATAGGAAACACAGTAGAGTAGAAGAGTGCTCTTCTCAAAAGCAGAGTGTGTTTATTTTAAGGCGTGCTAGTATTTGTATCCTTTTCATAAACGGAGTTGAATCACATGCAGTTTCTGTTCCTATGAGCAAGAGTTGTTTTCTGTTAAGGAAAGTCACTATTGCATCCCATTGCCATACAGAGTACAAATAGCACTCGCGTCTGTTCCAAGAAGTACATTGTATTGGACTGAAGAGAACCTACTCTTTTTGTCAGTTTCCTACGCAGAGTTGAACTAGTAATGGCCCGTGTGTAGGAAGCACAGTTCTTTTGTTCTGAGGAAGCACACTGTTCTGGCCCAATAGGGAAAACTGTAGAATAGATGAGTGTGATTTTTTCAAAAGCAGATTGTGTTCCTTGTAAGGAAATCTAGTGTTTGTTTCCCATTCATAAACGGAGCTGAATCACATGCAGTTTATGGTCCTATGAGCAAGAGTTGTTTTCTGGTCGGAGAGTCATTATTGTGCTCCCATGGCCATACACAGTGCAAATATCACTCCCCTCTGTTCCCAGCAAGTACAGTATATTGGACTGAAAAGAAGCTCCTGTTCTGTTCAGGTTCATAAGCAGAGTTGATCTAGATATTGACCTTGTGTGTAGGAAGTACATTTTTTGTACTGAATAAGCTCACTCTTATGACAGTATAAGAAACCCAGTAGAGTAGAAGAGAGTTCTTTTCTAAAAAGCAGAGCTTGTTTCTTGTAAGACAAGCCAGTGTTTTTTTTCCATTGATAAATGGAGTTGAATCACAAGCAGTTTCTCATGCTATGAGCAAGAGTTGTTTTCCGGTAAGAAAAGTCACTGTTGTGCTCCCATTGCCATACACAGTGCAAATAGCACTTGCTTCTGTTCCAGCAAGTACAGTGTATTGAAAAGAATAAAAGCTGTTCTTGTCAGTTTCCCTAGCAGAGTTGAACTAGATATGGCCTGTTTGTGTAGGAATCAGAGTTCTTTTGTTCTGAGCAAGCACCCTGTTCTGGCCCTATAAAAAACACAGTAGAGTGGAGGAGTGCTCTTTTCTCAAACGCAGAGTATGTATCTTCAAAGGTGAGCTAGCATTTGTTTCCCATTCATAAACATAGTTGAATCACATGCAGAAAATGGTCCTACGAGACAGCATTGTTATCTGTTATACAAGTCACTATTATGCTCCCATTGCCATATACAGTGCAAATAGCACTCACGTTTGTTCAAAGCAAGTACAGTGTATTGGACTGAAGAGAAGCTACTCTTCTTGTCAGTTACCTAAGCAGAGTTGAACTAGATATGACCCGTGTGTGTAGAAAGCACAGTTCTTTTGTTCAGAGCAAGTTCACTGTTCTGGCCCTATAGGAAACACAGTAGATTAGAAGAGAGCTCTGCTATGGGAAGTTCTCTATGGCAAATGTGTTGCTAATTAGTCGATAAATAAAACACTGATTGGCCATTGGCTAGGCAGGAAGTGTAGGCGGGACAAGGAGGAGAATAATGCTGGGAAGTGGAAGGCTGAGTCAGAGAGACACTGCCAGCCGCCATGATGAGAAACAGCTTTTTAAGATGCCGGTAAGACACGAGCCATGTGGCAAGGTATAGATTAATGGAAATGGATTAATTGAAGCTGTAAGTACAGTTAGCAAGAAGCCTGCCATGGCCATAGTTTGTAACCAATATAAGTCTCTGTGTTTACTTGGTCGGGTCTGAGGTTGTGGGACTGGCAGGTGATAGAGATTTGTCCTGACTGTGGGCCAGGCAGGAAAACTCTAGCTACAAATGGCATCCAACGTGGTGGCAAGAGTTTCCACCTAAAAACTGAGAACAAGGATTCTAAAACGGAGTTAAAAACTGTTCCTAATTGTCTCTCTCAAATGAGCGGCAGCTGCCGGTTTGAGCTACTTGTGGGTTCCTAGTGTGTGTGCTCGACCTGCAGTAGGGCAGGAATGAGGGCTCTGCAAGTGGCACATTAAGCTGCCTGGTGGGTTTAGCCTTTGCAGGTACAAAACAAAAAAAGCGGTTTCTGGGCTACACGCTGCGTGGTTAAAAACATAGACCCACGATTGCTCCCAGAGCTGATGGTAAAGTACCACGGCCATGTGAGGAAGCTGAAGTGGGTGGAGCCAGCAGCCACAGCTGCTGCAGTTTAAAGCAATAAATTCACGATAAGACAGATTCAGATGTAATAGTTTACAATGTATGTAAAAATGTACGTAGGCTTGAAAGAGAAAAAAAGGAATATATACAGTTATATAAAGAAATAAACAGTTTTAAAAAATAAAGTCATTAAAGAGACAGTAAAGGTAGTACAAAAAATAAGCCTTGTAAAAATGGATATTACACAGAGAATCTGGATTATGTTGTCTTTGGGATTTTTAACTGCAGAAAAACATTTGATTGTAAAAGCTGTTGAGTTATGCCAAAATGTACATTTTAAAGGTACCTTGACTTCAAAATTTAGATATAAGGATATGTTACTTTGGAAAGGAGTCTCTGCTTTTGTTCCCACAGAAAGCCAAAGGCAATGGAATTGTTCCAGATTAAGATACATCAGGTTTGACGGGCCAAGGCCACCTGAAAGGTCTCCAATGACACCATGGCCCAGATGATCCAACATCCAGAATGGTTTCAAGGCAACTGGCTCAGACGATACAGCCTCATGGACTACTCCATAATCCTAAAATTTTCTTTGTTTCCCCATAAGATACAGCACCCCCCACCAGCAGGAAGTAGTAAGAGAAGCTACGCCCAAATTATCCAAATTATATGTAATTTTACTTTGTTAAGGTTAAAACCTTCCTTTTTGAAAAAAAAAGGGGGGGAAGTGCTGTGGGAAGTTCTGTATGGCAAATGTGTTGCTAATTAGTCGATAAATAAAACACTGATTGGCCATTGGCTAGGCAGGAAGTGTAGGCAGGACAAGGAGGAGAATAAAGCTGGGAAGTGGAAGGCTGAGTCAGAGAGACACTGCCAGCCGCCACGATGAGTAACAGCTTGTGAAAATGCCAGTAAGCCACGTGCCATGTGGCAAGGTATAGATTAATGGAAATGGATTAATTGAAGCTGTGAGTACAGTTAGCAAGAAGCCTGCCATGGCCATAGTTTGTAACCAATATAAGTCTCTGTGTTTACTTGGTCGGGTCTGAGGTTGTGGGACTGGCAGGTGATAGAGATTTGTCCTGATTGTGGGCCAGGCAGGAAAACTCTAGCTACAGAGCTCTTTTCTCTAAAGCAGAGTTTGTTTCTGGTAATGCGAGCTAGAGTTTGTTTCCCACTCATTAATGGAGTTGAATCACATGCAGTATTTACGTTTACGAGCAAGACTTGTTTTCTGGTAAGGAAAGTCACTATTGTGCTCCCATTCCCAAACACAGTGCTAAAAATCTCCCGACTGTTCCCAGCAAGTACAGTGTATTGGACTGAAGAGAAGCTACTGTTCTTGGCAGTTTTATAAACAGAGTTGAACTAGATATCGCCCGTGCATGTAGGAAGCACAGTTCTTTTTTTCTGAGCAACCTCACTGTTCGGGCCCTATAGGAAACACAGTAGAGTAGAAGAGTGCTCTTTTCTTAAAATGAGAGTGTGTTTCTTGTAAGGCGAACTAGTGTTTGTTTCCCATTCCTAAACGGAGTTGAATCACATGCAGGTTCTCATCCTACAGCAGAGTTGTTTTCTGGTAAGGAAAGCCACTATTGTGCTCCCATTACTATACACAGTGCAAATAGCACTCGCGTTTGTTCCCAGTAAGTACAGTGTTTTGGACTGACGAGAAGCTACTGTTCTTGTCAGTTTTCTAAGCATAATTGAACTAGTTATGGCTCTTGTGTGTAGGAAGCACAATTTTTTTGTTCTACACAAGCTCAATCTTCTGGCCCTCTAGGAAACACAGTAGAGTAGAGGAGTGCTTTTTTCTCAAAAGCAGAGTGTGTTCCTAGTAAGGCGAGAAGGTGTTCATTTCCCATTCATCAACGGAGTAGAATCCCATGCAGTTTCTGGTCCTTAGAGCAAGAGTTGTTTTCTAGTAATGATATTCAATAATGTGCTCCAGTTGCCATACACAGTGCAAATAACACTCGCGTCTCTTCCCAGGAAGTACAGTGTATTTGACTGAAGGGAACCTACTGTTCTTGTCAATTTCCTAAACAAGTTGAACTAGATTAGGCCTGTGTGTTTAGGAAGCACAGTTCTTTTGTTCTGAGCAAGCTCACTGTTCTGGCCCTATAGGAAACACAGTAGAGTATAAGAGTACTCTTTCCTCAATAGCAGAGTGTGTTTCTTTAAGACGATCTAGTGTTTGCATCCCATTCATAAACGGAGTTGAATCACATGCAGTTTCTCGCCCTATGAGCAAGAGTTATTTTCTGGTAAGGAAAGTCACTATTGTGCTCCCATTGCCATGCAGAATACAAATAGCACTCGTGTCTGTTCCCAGCAAGAACAGTTTACTTGACTGAAGAGAAGCTACTGTTCTTGTCAGTTTTTAAGCAGAGATGAATTAGATGAGTCCTGTGTGAGCAGGAAGCACAGTTTTTTTTGTTCGGAGCAAGCTCACGGTTCAGGCACTATAGGAAACACATTAGAGTGGAAGAGTGCTCTTTTCTCAAAAGCAGCATGTGTTTCTTGTAAGGCGATCTAATGTTTGTTTCCCATTCATAAACAGAGAAGAATTTCATGAAGTTTCTAGTCCTATGAGCAAGAGTTATTTTCTGGTAAGGAAAGTCACTTTTGCGCTCCCATTGCCTTACACACAGCAATTTTCACTCGTGTCTGTTCCCAGGAAGTACAGTGTATTGGACTGAAGAGAAGCTCCTGTTCATGTCAGTTTTCTAAATAGAGTTGAACTAGATATGGCCCGTGAGAGTAGGCAGCACAGTTCTTTTGTTCACAGCAGCTCACTCTTCTGGCCTTGTAGAAAACACAGTTGATTAGAAGAATGCTCTTTTCCCAAAAACAGAGTGTATTTCTTGTAAGACGAGCTAGTGTTTGTTTACCATTCGTAAACAGAGTTGAATCACATGCAGATAATAGTCATATGAGACAGAGTTGTTATCTGGCATACAAGTAACTATTGCTCTTCCATTGCCACACAGGGTGCAAATAGCAGTCGTGTCTGTTCCCAGCAAGTACAGTGTATTGGACTGAAGAGAAGCTACTGTTCTTGTCAGTTTCCTAAGCAGAGTTGAACTAGACATGGCCTTTGTGTGTAGGAAGCACAGTTCTTTTGTTCTGAGCAAGCTCACTCTTCTGGCCCTACAGGAAACACAGTAGAGTAGAAGAGTGTTCTTTTCTCAAAAGCAGAGCGTGTTTCTTGAAAGGCGAGCTAGTGTTTGTTTCCCATCCATAAACAGAGTTGAATCACATGCAGTTTCTCGTCCTACGAGCAAGAATTGTTTTCTCATAAGAAAAGCCACCATTGCACTCCCATTGCCATACACAGGGCAAATAGGACTCTCACCTCTTCCCCTCAAGTACAGTATATTGGGGTGAATAATAGCTATTGTTCTTTTTAACTTCATAAGAAGTATTGAACTAGATATATCCCATGTTTGTAGGAAGCACAATTCTATTGTTCTGAGCAAGCTCACCCTTCTGGCTTTATAGGAAACACAGTAGAGTAGAAGAGTGCTCTTTTCTCAAAAGCACAGTGTGTTTCTTGTAAGCCGAGCTAGTCTGTGTTTCCCATTCATGAACAGAGTTGAATCACAGGCAGTTTCTGTTCCTACAAACAAGAATTGTTTTCTGGTAAGGAAAGTCACTATTGTGCTCCCATTGCCATACTCAGTCCAAATAGCATGCGTGTCTGCTTGCTGCAAGTACAGTGTACTGGACTGAAGAGAAGTTACTGTTCTTGTCATTTACTAAGCAGAGTTGAACTAGATATAGCCTGTGTGTTGGAAAGCACAGTTCTTTTAGTCTGAGAAAGCTCTCTGTTCTGGTCCTGTAGGAAACAGTAGAGTAGAAGAGTATTTTTTTCTGAAAAGCAGAGTGTGTTTCTTGTAGGGGGAGCTAGTGTTTGTTTCCCAATCAGAAATGGAGTTGAATCACATGCAGTTTCTGATCTCACGAATAAGAGATGTTTTCTTTTAAGGAAAGTCACTATTGTGCTCCCATTGACATACACAGTTCAAATAGCATTTGCCTCTCTTAACAGCAAGTACAGTGTATTGAGCTGAAGAGAAGCTACTGGTCTTGTCAGTTTCCTAAGCAGAGTTGAACTAGATATGGCCCGTGTGTGTAGGAAGCATAGTTTTTTGGTTCTGAGCAAGCTCACTGTTCTGAACCTACAGAAAACACAGTAGAGTAGTAGAGTGCTCTTTTCTCAAAAGCACAGTGTGTTTCTTGTAAGGCCAGCTAGTATTTGTTTTCCATTCATAAACGGAGTGAATCACATGCAATTTCTTGTCCTATGAGCAAGAGTTGTTTTCTGGTAAGGATAGTTACTATTGTGCTTCAATTGCCATTCAGAGTGCAAATAGCACTCGCGTCTGTTCCCAGCAAGTACAGTGAATTGGACTGAAGAGAAGGTACTGTTTTTGTCAGTTTCCTAAATAGAGTTGAAGTAGATATGGCCCGTGTGTGTAGGAAGCACTGTTTTTTTGTTCTGAGGAGGCTTACTGTTATGGCCCTATAGGAAACACAGTAGAGTAGAAGAGTGCTCTCTTCTCAAAATCAGAATGTGTCCCCTGTAAGGCGAGTTGGTGTTTGTTTCCCATTCATAAATGGATGTGCATCACATTCAGTTTCTGGTCGTATGAGCAAGAGTTGTTTTCTGGTAAGGAAAGTCACTATTGTGCTCCCATTGCCATACACAGTTCAAATACCACTCGCGTCTATTCCCAACAGGTACAGTGTATTGGACTGAAGATAAGGTACTGTTCTTGTCAGTTTCCTAAGCAGAGTTGAACTTGATATGTCCCGTGTGTGTAAGAAGCACAGTTCTTTTGTTCTGAGCAAGCTAACTCTTCTGGCCCTAACGGAAACACAGTAGAGAAGAAGTGTGTTCTTTTCACAGAAACAGAGTGTGTTTCTTGGAAGGCGAGCAAGTGTTTGTTTCCCATTCATAAACAAGAGTTGAATCACATACAGTTTCTTGTCTGATGAGCAAGAATTGTTTTCTGGTAAAGAACGTCACTATTGTGCTTCCTTTGCCATTCACAGTGTAAATAGCACTCGTGTCTTTTCCCATAGTAGACTGTATTGGACTGAAGAGACGCTAATGTTTTGTCTGTTTCCTAAGCAGTGTTGAACTAGATATGGCCTGTGGGTTTAGGAAGCACAGTTCTTTGTTCTGAGCAAGCTCACTGTTCGGGCCCTATAGGAAACACAGTAGAGAAGTGTGTTCTTTTCACAAAAGCAAAGTGTGTTTCTTGGAAGGCAAGCTAGTGTTTGTATCCCATTCATAAACGTCATTGAATCACACGCAAATAATGGTCCTACGTGACAGATTTGTTATCTGGTATGCAAGTCACTATTGTTCTCCCATTGACATACACTGTGCAAATAGCACTCGCGTCTGTTCCCAGCAAGTACAGTGTTTAGGACTGATGAGAAGCTACTGCTCTTGTTAATGCAGTTTCTGGTCCTATGAGCAAGAGTTGTTTTCTACTAAGGAAAGTCACTGTTGCACTCCCATTGTCCTACACTGTACAAATAGCACTCATGTCTGTTCCCTGTAAGTACAGTGTATTGGACTGAAGAGAATGCACTGTACTTGTCAGTTTCCTAAACAGAGTTGAACTAGATATGGCCCCTGTGTGTTAGAAGTACAGTTCTTTGATATGAGCAAGCTCACTGTTCTGGCCATGTAGGAAACACTGTAGATTACACGAGTGCTCTTTTCTCACAAGCAGAATTTGTTTCTTGTAAGTCGAGCTAGGGATTGTTTCCCATTCATAAACAAAGTTGAATCACATGCAGTTTCTGGACCTATGAGCAAGAGGTGTTTTCTGGTAAAGAAAGTCACTATTGCACTCCCATTGCCATATACATTGTAAATAGCACTAGAGTCTGTTTCCAGCAAGTACAGTGTATTGGACTGAAGAGAACCTCCTTTTCTTGTCAGTTTCCTAAAAAGAGTTGAAGTAGATATGGCCCATGTGTGTATAAAGCACAGTTGTTTTGTTCTGAGCAAGCAAATTGTTCTGGTCCTATAGGAAACAAAGTTGAGTAGAAGAGTGCTCTATTCTCAAAAGCACAATGTGTTTCTTATAAGGCGAGCTAGTGTTGGTTTCCTATTCATAAACGGAGTTGAATCACGTGCAGTTTCTGGTCCTATGAGCAAGAGTTGTTTTCTGGTAAGGAATCTCACTATTGAGCTCCCATTGCCATACACAGTGCAAATTGCTCTTGTGTCTGTTCCCAGCAAGTACTTTGTGTTGGACTGAAGAGAAGGTACTGTTCTTATAAGTTTCCTAAACAGAGTTGAACTAGATATGTCCCGTGTGTGTAGAAAGTACAGTTCTTTGTACTGAGCAAGCTCACTGTTCTGGTCCTATAGGAAACAGATTAGAGTAGAAGAGTGCTCTTTTCTCAAAAGCAGAGTGTGTTTCATGTAAGGAGATCTAGTCTTTGTTTCCCATTCATTAACGGAGTTGAGTCACATGCAGTTTCTGTTCCAAAAGCAAGAGTTATGTTCTTGTATGGAAAATCACTATTGTGCTCCCAATGCCATACACAGTTCAAATAGCACTCGTGTCTTTTCCCAGCAAGAGCAGTGTATTGGACTGAAGAATAGCTACTGTTCTTCACACTTTCCTAAGGAGAGCTGAACTAGATATGGCCGTGTGTGTAGGAAGCACAGTTTTTTTTTCTGAGCAAGCACACACTTCTGGCCCTATAGAAAACACAGTAGAGTAGAAGAGTACTCTTTTCTCAAAAGCAGAATATGTTTCTTGTAATTTGAGCTAGTGTTTGTTTCCCATTCATAAACGGAGTTGAATCACTGGGAGTTTCTGGTCCTATGTGAAAGAGTTGTTTTCTGGTAAGGAAAGTCACTATTGCACTCCCATTGACATTACACAGTGCAAATAGCACACTCATCTGTTCCCAGCAAGTACAGTGTATTGGACTGAAGAGAAGCTACTGTTCTTGTCACTTTCCTAAGGAGAGTTGAACTAGATATGGCCCGTGGTTGTAAAAAACACAGGTCTTTGTTCTGAGCAAGCTCACTGTTCTGGCCCTCTATGATACAGTAGAGTAGAAGAGTGTTCTTTTCTCAAAGGCAGAGTGTTTTTCTGTGGGGGGAGCTATTGTTTGTTTCCCATTTATAAACGGAGTTGAATCACATGCAGTTTCTGATCTTATGAATAAGAGATGTTTTCTGGTAAGGAAAGTCACTATTGTGTTCCCGTTGCCATACACAGTGCAAATAGCACTTGCCTCTGTAAACAGCAAGTACAGTGTATTGGGCTGAAGAGAAGCTACTGTTCTTGTCAGTTTCCTAAACAGAGTTGAAGTAGATATGGCCCGTGTTTGCAGGAAGCACAGTTCTTTTTTTCTGAGCCAGCTCACTCTTCTGGCCCTATAGGAAACACAGTAGAGTAGAAGAGTGCTCTTTTCTCAAAAGCAGAGTGTGTTTCCTGTAAGGCGAGCTAGTGTTTGTATGCCATTCATAAACGTAGTTGAATCACATGCAGATAATGGTTGTACAAGACAGAGTTGTTATCTGGTATGTAAGTCACTATTGTGCTCCCATTGACATACACTGTGCAAATAGCACTCTCGTCTGTTTCCAGTAAGTACAGTGTTTGGACTGAGGAGAAGGTACTGCTCTTGTTAATGTTCTAAGCAGAGTTGAACTAGATATGGCCCGTGTGGGTAGGAAGCACAGTTCTTTTGTTCTGATCAAGCAAACTGTTCTGGCTTTATAGGAAACACACAAGAGTAGAAGAGTGCTCTTTTCTCAAAAGCAGAGTGTGTTTTTTGTAAGGAGAGCTGGTGTTTGTTTCCCATTTATAAAAGGAATTGAATCACATTCAGTTTCTGGTCCTATGAGCAAGAGTTGTTTTCTAGTAAGGAAAGACACTGTTGCACTCCCATTGTCATACACAGTACAAATAGCTCTCGTGTCTGTTCCCTGCAAGTACAGTGTATAGGACTGAAGAGAACGTACTGTACTTGTCAGTTTTGTAAACAGAGTTGAACTAGATATGGCCCGTGTGTTTAGGAAGTACAGTTCTTTGATCTGAGCAAGCTCACTGTTTTGGCCGTGTAGGAATCACGTAAATTAGAAGAGTGCTCTTTTCTCACAAGAAGAGTTTGTTTCCTCTAAGGCAATCTAGTGTTTGTTTCATATTCATAAACGGAGTTGAATCACATGGAGTTTCTTGTCCTATGAGAAAGAGTTATTTTCTTGTAAGGAAAGTCACTATTGCACTCCCATTGCCAAACACAGTGCAAATACTACTCACGTCTGTTCCCAGCAAGTCGAGTGTATTGGATTGTAGAGAAGGCACTGTTCTTGTCAGTCTCCTAAGCAGAGTTGAGCTAGATATGGCCCATGTGTGTAGAAAGCACAGTTCTTTGTTATGAGCAATCTCACTCTTCTGGCCCTATAGGAAACACAGAAGAGTAGAGGAGTGCTCTTTTCTCAAAAGCAGAGTGGGTTTCTTGTAAGGTGAGCTAGAGTATGTTTACCATTCATAAACGGAGTTGAATCACATGCAGTGTCTGGGTTTACGAGCAAGAGTTGTTTTCTGGTAAGGAAAGTCACTATTGCACTCCCTTTTTCAAACACAGTGCTAATAGATCTCCCGTCTGTTCCCAGCAAGTGCAGTGTATTTTACTGAAGAAAACTACTCTTCTTCTCAGTTTCCTAAGCATAGTTGAACTAGATATGGACCGTGTGTTTTGGAAGCACAGTTCTTTTGTTCTGAGCAAGCTCACTGTTCTGACCCTGTAGGAAACACAGTAGAGTAGAAGAGTGCTCTTTTCTCAAAAGTAGAGTGTGTTTCTTGGAGGCGAGGTAGTGTTTGTTTCCGATTCACAAACGGAGTTGAATCACATGCAATTTCTGGTCCTATGAGCAAGAGTTGTTTTTGGGTAAGGAAATTCCCTATTGTGCTACTATTGTCATATACTTTTGCAAATAGCACTCGCATCTGTTCCCAGCAAGTACAGTATATTGCACTGAAGAGAAGCTACTGTTCTCGTCAGTTTTCTAAGCAGAGTTGAACTAGATATGGCTCGTGTGTGTAGGAAGCACAGTTTTTTTTTTTCTGAGTAAGATCACTGTTCTGGCCCTATAGGAAACACAGTAGAGTAGAAGAGTGCTCTGTTCTCAAATCAGAGTGTATTTTTTGTAAGGCGAGCTACTGTTGGTTTCCCATTCATAAATGGAGTTGAATCAAATGTAGTTTCTGGTTGTACGAGTAAGAGTTGTTTTCTGGTAAGGAAAGTCACTATTGCGCTCCCATTGCCATACACAGTGCAAATAGCACTTGCCTCTGTAAACAGCAAGTACAGTGTATTGGGCTGAAGAGAAGCTACTGGTCTTGTCAGTTTTCTAAGCAGAGTTGAAGTAGATATGGCCCGTGTGAGTAGGAAGCACAGTGCTTTTGTCCTGAGCAAGCTAACTCTTCTGGCTCGATAGGAACACAGTTTAGTAGAAGAGGGCTCTTTTCTCAAAATCAGAATTTGTTAAAAGGAAGGCGACGTAGTGTTTGTTTACCATTCATAAACGCAGTTGAATCACATGCAGTTTCTGCTCCTATGTGTAGCTTGAGTTTTCCTGCCTGGCCCACAGTCAGGGCAAATTTCCCTCACCTGCTAATCCCACAGCTGCATAGACCCGACCAAGTATACACAGAGACTTTCATTGCTTACAAACTGTATGGCCATGACAGGCTTCTTGCTATCTGTTTTTACAGCTGAAATTAATCCATTTCTATAAATCTATACCTTGCCACATGGTTCATGGCTTACTGGCATCTTCACATGCTGTTTGTCATCATGGAGGCTGGCAGTGTCTCTGTGATTCAGCCTTCCACTTCCCAGCTTTATTCTCCTCCTTGTCCTGCCTACACTACCTGCCTAGCCAATGGCCAATCAGTGTTTTATTTACTGACTAATCAGCAACCCATTTGCCATACAGAACATCCCACAGCACTTCCCCCCCTTTTTTTTTTCAAAAAAGATTGTTTTAACCTTAACAATGTAAAATTATATATAATTTGGGAATTTGGGCGTAGCTTCTCTTACTAACTTCCTGCTGGAGGGTGGCGCTGTATCTTATGGGGACACAAAGAAAATTTTAGGATAATGGAGTAGTCCCTGATGCTGTATCGTCTGAGCCAGTCGCCTTGAAACGGTTCTGGATGTTGAATCATCTGGGCCATGGTGTCATCGGAGACCTTTCAGGGGGTCTTGGCTGGTCAAACCTGATGTATCTTAATCTGGAACAAATCCATAGCCTCTGGCTTTCTGTGGGAACAAAAGACACTCTTTTCCAAAGCAACACATCCTTATATCCAAATTTTGAAGTCATGGTATCTTGGTTTAACTCAACAGCTTTTACAATCAAATATTTTTCTGCAGTTAAAAATCCCGTAGACAACACAGTCCAGATTCTCTGTCTAATATCCATTTTTACGTGGCTTATTTTTTATACTACCTTTACTGTCTCTTTAAAGACTTTATTTTTAAAACTATGTATTTGTTTCTATAACTCTATATATCACCTTTTTTGTCTCTTTCAAGCCTACGTATCTTTTACACACATTGTAAACTATTACATCTGAATCAGTATTATTGTGAATCTATAGCCTTAAACTGCAGCAGCTATGGCTGCTGGCTCCGCCCACCTCAGCTTCCCAACATGGCGTTGCTATGGTATGTTTACCACCAGCTCTAGGAGCTATCGTGGCTCTATGCTTTTAGCCAAGCAACACGTAGCCCAGAAACCTCTTATTTTTTTGTTTTGTACTAGCAAAGGCTAAATCCACCATGCAGCTTAATGTGTCACTTGAAGAGGCCTCATTCCCGCCATAGGGCAGGTCGAGCATGCATGCTAGGAACCCACAAGTAGCTCAAACCGGCAGTTGCCGCTCATTTGAGAGAGACAATTAGGAAGCTGTTTTTAGCTCCATTTTAGAATCTTTTTTCTCAGTTTTTAGGTGGAAACGCTTGCCACCACGTTGGACGCCATTTGTAGCTCAAGTTTTCCTGCCAGGCCCACAGTCAGGGCAAATTTCTCTCACCTGCTAGTCCCACAGCTGATCAGACCCGACCAAGTAAACACAGAGATTTATATTGCTTACAAACTGTATGGCCATGGCAGGCTTCATGCTAACTGTTCTTAAAATTAAATTAATCCATTTCTATAAATCCATACCTTGCTACATGGATCATGGCTTACCGGCATCTTCACATGCTGTTTGTCATCATGATGGCTGGCAGTGTCTCTGACTCAGCCTTCCACTTCCCAGCTTTATTGTCCTCCTTGTCCTGCCTACACTTCCTGCCTAGCCAATGGCATATCAGTGTTTTATTTACTGACTAATCAGCAACAAATTTGCCATAGAGAACGTCCCAAAGCACCTATGCTCAAGAGTTGTTTTCTGGTAAAGAAAGTCACTATTGTGCTACCATTGCCATACACAGTGCAAATAGCACTCGTGTCTGTTTGCAGCAAGTCCAGTGTATTGGACTGAAGAGAAGCTACAGTTCTTGTTAGTTCCTAAGCAGTGTTGAACTAGATATGGCCCATGTGTGTAGGAAGCACAGTTCTTTTGTTCTGAGCAAGATCACTCTTCTGCCCTATAGGAAACAGTAGACTAGAAGAGTGCTCTTTTCTCAAAAGCAGAGTGTGTTTCTTGTAAGGCGAACTAGTACTTGTTTCCCATTCATTATGGATTTGAATCTCATGCAGTTTCTGGTCCTATGAGCAAGAATTATTTTCTGTTAAGGAAAGTCCCCATTGCGCTCCCATTGGCATACACAGTGCAAATAGCCCTCGAGTCTGTTCCCAGCAAGTACAGTGTATTGGACTGAAGAGAAACTACAGTTCTTGTAAGTTTCCTAAGCAGAGTTGAACTATAGGTGACCCATGTGTGTAGGAAGCACAGTTCTTTTGTTCTGAGCAAGCTCAATCTTCTGGCCCTATTGGAAACAATGTAGAGTAGAAGAGTGCTCTTTTCTCAAAAGCAGAGTGTGTTTTTTGAAAGGCGAGCTAGTGTTGGTTTCCCCTTCATAATCGGAGTTGAATCACATGCAGGTTCTGGTCCTAAGAGCAAGAGTTGTTTTCTGGCAAGGAAAGTCACTATTATGCTCCAATTGCCATACACACAGCAAACAGCACTCGTATCTGTTCCCATCAAGTACAGTGTATTAGACTGAAGAGAAGCTACTGTTCTTGTCAGTTTCCTAAGCAGAGTTGAACTAGATATGCTCTGTGTGTAGGAAGCACTGTTCTTTTGTTCGTAGCAACCTCACTCTTCTGGCACTATAGGAAACTCTGTAGAGTAGAAGAGTGCTCTTTTCTCAAAAGCAGATTGTGTTTTTTGTAAGCCGAGCTAGTGTTTGTTTCCATTCATAAACGGAGTTGAATCACATACAGGTTCTGGTCTTATGAGCAAGTGCTGTTTTCTAGTAAGGAAAGTCTCTATTGTGCTCCCATTGCCATACACAGTACAAAAAGCACTCGTGTCTCTTCCCAGCATGTACAGTGAATTGGACTGAAGAGAAGCTACTGTTCTTGTGAGTTTCCTATGCAGAGTTGAAGTAGATATGGCTCGTGCGTGTAGGAAGCACAGTTCTTTTTTATGAGCAAGCTCACTCCTCTGCACCTACAGGAAACACAGAAGAGCAGAAGAGTGCTCTGTTCTCAAATCAGTGTGTGTTTCTTGGAGTCGAGCTAGTGTTTGTTTCTGATTTATAAACGGAGTTGGATCACATGCAGTTTCTGGTCCTATGAGCAAGAGTTGTATTCTGTTAAAGTCACTATTGTGCTACCATTGCCATACACAGTGCAAATAGCACTCGCGTCTGTTCCAAGCAAGTACAGTGTATTGGACTGAAGAGAAGTTACAGTTCTTGTCACTTCCTAAGCAGAGTTGAACTAGATATGGCCTGTGTGTGTAAGAAGCACAGTTCTTTTGTTCTGAGCAAGATCACTGTTCTGGCCCTATAGGAAACACAGTAGAGTAGAAGAGTGCTCTGTTCTCAAATCAGTGTGTGTTTCTTGTAAGGCAAGCTAGTGTTGGTTTCCCATTCATAAACGGAATTGAATCACATGCAGTTTCTGGTCCTATGTGCAAGAGTTGTTTTATGGTAAGGAAAGTCACTATTGCGCTCCCATTGACTTAAAAAGTGCAAATAGCACTCCCGTCTGTTCCCAGCAAGAACAGTGTATTGGACTTAAGAGAACTTACTGTTCTTGTCAGTTTCCTAATGAGAGTTGAACTAGATATGGCCCATGTGTGTAGGAAGCACAGTTCTTTGTTCTGAGCAAGCTCACTGTCTTGGGCATATATGAAACACAGTAGAGTAGAAGAGTGCTCTTTTCTCAAAAGCAGAGTGTGTTTTTTCAAAGGCGAGCTAGTGTTGGTTTCCCCTTCATAAACGGAGTTGAATCACATGCAGGTTCTGGTCCTAGGAGCAAGAGTTGTTTTCTGGTAAGGAAAGTCACTATTATGCTCAAATTGCCATACACAGAACATAGCACTCGTGTCTGTTCCCAGCAAGTACAGTGTATTAGACTGAAGAGAAGCTACTGTTCTTGTCAGTTTCCTAAGTGGAGTTGAACTAGATGTGCTCTCTGTGTAGGAAGCAATCTTCTTTTGTTCGTAGCAACCTCACTCTTCTGGCCCTATACGAAACACAATAGAGTAGAAGAGTGCTCTTTTCACAAAAGCAGAGTGTGTTTCTTGTAAGGTGAGCTAGTGTTTGTTTCCCATTGATAAACGGAGTTGAATCACATGCAGTTTCTGGTCCCACGAGCAAGAGTTGTTTTCTGGTAAGGAAAGTCACTATTGCGTTCCCATTGCCAAAAAAAGTGCAAATAGTACTCGTGTCTGTTCCCAGCAAGTACAGTGTATTTGACTGAAGAGAAGATACTGTTCTTGTCAGTTTCCTAAGCAGAGTTGAACTAGATATGGCCCGTGTGTGTAGGAAGCACAGTTCTTTTGTTCTGAGCAAGCTAAGTGTTCTGGCCCTACAGAAACACAGTAGAGTAGAAGAGTGCTCTTTTCTCAAAAGCAGAGTGTGTTTCTTGTGGCGAGCTAGTGTTTGTTTCCCATTTATGAACAGAGTTGAATAACATGCAATTTCTTGTCCTATGTGCAAGAATTGTTTTCTGAAAGGAAAGTCAGTGTTGTGTTCTCCATGCCATACACAGTACAAATAGCAATCTTGTCTGTTCCCAGCAAGTACAGTGTATTGGCCTGCAGAGAATCTACTGTTTTTGTTAGTTTCCTAAGCAATGTTGAATTAGATATTACTCGTGTTTGTAAGAAGCACAGTTTTTTGTTCTTAGCAAGCTCATTTTTCTGGCCCTACAGGAAACAAAGTATAGTAGAAGAGTTCTCTTTTCTCAAAAGCAGAGTGTGTTTCTTGTAAGGCGAGCTAGTGTTGGTTTCCCATTCATAAATGGAGTTGAATCACATTCAGTATCTGGTCCTATGTGCAAGAGTGATTTCTGGTAAGGAAAGTCACTATTATGCCCCCAATGCCATATACAGTGCAAATTGTAACTCGCGTCTGTTCCCAGCAAGTTCTGTGTTTTGGATTGAAGAGAAGCTACTGTTTTTGTCAGTTTCTTAAGCAGAGTTGAACTAGATATGGACCGTGTGTCGGAAGCACAGTTCTTTTGTTCTGAGCAAGGTCACTCTTCTGGCCCTATAGGAAACACAGAAGAGTAGAAGAGTGCTCTTTTCTTAAAAGCAGAGTGTGTTTCTTGTAAGGCGAGCTAGTATTTGTTTCCCAGTCAGAAATTGAGTTGAATCACATGCAGATTCTGGTCCTACGAGCAATAGTTTTTTTTTTATGGTAAGGAAAGTCACTATTGTGATCACATTGTCATACACAGTGCAAAGAGCACTTGCGTCTTTTCCCAGCTAGTACAGTGTATTGGCCTGAACAGATGCTACTGATCTTGTCAGGTTCCTAAGCAGAGTTGAACTTGGTATTACCCGTGTTTGTAGGAAGTACAGTTTTGTTCTCAGCAAGCTCACTGTTCTGGCCCCAAAGGAAACACTGTAGAGTAGATGAGTGCCGTTTTCTCAAAAGCAGAGTGTGTTTCCTGTAAGGCGAGCTAGTGTTTGTTTCCCATTCATAAACTTGGTTGATTCTCATGAAGTTTCTGGTCCTATGAGCAAGTGTAGTTTTCTGGTAACAAAAGTCACTATTGCGCTCCCCATGCCAAAAATGTGCATAAAGCACTCGCGTCTATTCCCAGCAAGTACAGTGTATTGGACTGAAGAGATTCTACTGTTCTTGTCAGTTTCCTAACCAGAGTTGAACTAGATATGGGCTGTGTGTGTAGGAAGCACAGTTCTTTTGTTCTGAGCAAGCTCAGTCTTCTGGACCTATAGGAAACACAGTAGAGTAGAAGAGTGCTCTTTTCTCAAAAGCACAGTGTGTTACTTGTAAAGCGAGCTAGTGTTTGTTTCCCATTTATAAATGGAGTGGAATCACATTCAGTTTCTGGTCCTATGAGCAAGAGTTGTTTTGTGGTAAGGAAAGTCACCATTATGCCCCCATTGCCATATACAGTGCAAATTGCAACTAGCATCAGTTCCCAGCAAGTACATTGTTTTGGACTGATGAGAAGCTATCGTTCTTGTCAGAATCTTAAGCAGAGTTGAACTAGATATGGTCCATGTGTGTAGGAAGCACAGGTCTTTTGTGCTGAGCAATATCACTGTCCTGGTCCTATAAGAAACACAATAGAGTAGAAGAGTGCTCTTTTCTCAAAAGCAGAGTGTGTTTCTTGTAAGGCGAGCTAGTGTTTGTTTCCCATTGATAAACGGAGTTGAATCACGTTCTGTTTCTCGTCCTACAAGCAAGAGTTGTTTTCTGGTAAGGAATGTAACTATTGTGCTCCCATTGCCAAACATAGTACAAATAGCTCTCTGGTCTGTTCCCAGCAATACAGTGTATTGGCCTGAAGAGACACTACTGTTCTTGTAAGTTTCCTAAGCAGAGTTGAACTAGATAATCCCGTGTTTGTAGGAAGCACAGTTCTTTTGTTCTCAGTAAGCTCACTTTTCTGGCCCTATAGGAAACACAGTAGAGTAGAAGAGTGCTCTTTTCACAAAAACAGAGTGTGTTTCTTACAAGGCTAGCTAGTGTTTGTTTCCCATTGATAAATGGAGTAGAATCACATGCAGTTTCTGGTCCCATGAGCAAGAGTTGTTTTCTGGTAAGGAAAGTCACTATTGTGCTCCCATTGCCAAAAAAAGTGTAAATAGCACTCGCGTCTGTTCCCAGCAAGTACAGTGTATTGGACTGAAGATAAGGAACTGTTCTTGTTAGTTTCCAAAGCAGAGTCCAACTAGATATGGCCCGTGTGTGTAGGAAGCACAGTTCTTTTGTTCTGAGCAAGCCAACTTTTCTGGCCTTACAGAAACACAGTAGAGTAGAAGAGTGCTCTTTTCTCAAAAGCAGAGCATGTTTCTTGTAAGGCGAACTAGAGTTTGTTTCTCATTGATAAACCGACTTGAATCACATGATGTTTCTGGTCCTACATGCAAGATTTGTTTTCCAGTAAGGAAAGTCACTATTCTGCTCCCATTGCCATACACAGTGCAAATAGCACTCGTGTCTGTTTCCAGCAAGTATAGTGTATTGGAATGAAGAGAACTACAGTTCTTTTCAGTTTCCTATACAGAATTGAACTAGATATATCTCATGTGTTGGAAGCACAGTTCTTTTGTTCTGAGCAAGCACACTTTTCTGGCCATGTAGGCAAAACAGTAGAGTAGAAGAGTGCTCTTTTCTCAAATGCAGAGTGTGTTTCTTGAAGATGAGCTAGAGTTTGTTTCCCATTGATAAAGGGAGTTGAATCACATGCTGTTTCTGCTCCTACAAGCAATAGTTTTTTTATGGTAAGGAAAGTCTCTATTGCGATCCCATTGTCATACACAGTGCAAATAGCACTTGCGTCTTTTCCCAGCTAGTACAGTGTATTGCCCTGAACAGATGCTACTGATCTTGTTAGTTTTCTAAGCAGAGTTGAACTTGGTATTACCCGTGTTTGTAGGAAGTACAGTGTTTTGTTCTCAGCAAGCTCACTGTTCTGGCCCTATAGGAAACACAGTAGAGGAGAAGAGTGCTCTTTTCTCAAAAGAAGAGTGTGTTTCTTGTAAGGCGAGCTAGTGTTTGTTTTCCATTCACAAACGGAGTTGAATGACATGCAGTTTCTGGTCCCATGAGCAAGAGTTGTTTTCTGGTAAGGAAAGTCACTATTGTGCTCCCATTGCCAAAAAAAGTGTAAATAGCACTCGCGTCTGTTCCCAGCAAGTACAGTATATTGGACTGAAGAGAAGTTACTGTTCTTCTCAGTTTCCTAAGCAGAGTTGAACTTGGCATTACCCGTGTTTGTAGGAAGTACAGTGTTTTGTTCTCAGCAAGCTCACTGTTCTTGCCCTAAAGGAAACACAGTAGAGTAGAAGAGTGCTGTTTTCTCAAAAGCAGAGTGTGTTTCTTGTAAGGTGAGCTAGTGTTTGTTTCCCATTCATAAATGTAGTTGATTCACATGAAGTTTCTGGTCCTATGAGATAGTGTAGTTTTCTGGTAACAAAAGTCACTATTGTGCTCCCAATGCCAAAAAAGTGCAAAAAGCACTCGCGTCTGTTCCCAGTAAGTACAGTGTATTGGACTGAAGAGATGCTACTGTTCTTGTCAGTTTCCTAAACAGAGTTGAACTAGATATGGGCTGTGTGTGTAGGCAGCACAGTTCTTTTGTTCTGAGCAAGCTCACTCTTCTGGCCTTATAGGAAACACAGTAGAGTAGAAGAGTGCCCTTTTCTCAAAAGCAGAGTGTGTTAGTTGTAAGGCGAGCTAGTGTTTGTTTCTCATTCACAAATGGAGTGGAATCACATGCAGTTTCTGATCCTATGAGCAAAAATTGTTTTGTGGTAAGGAAAGTCACCATTATGCCCCCATTGCCATATACAGTGCAAATTGCAACTAGCATCTTTTCCCAGCAAGTACAGTGTTTTGGACTGATGAGAAGCTATTGTTCTTGTCAGATTCTTAAGCAGAGTTGAACTAGATATGGTCCTTGTGTGTAGGAAGCACAGGTCTTTTTTGCTGAGCAATATCACTGTCGTGGACTTATAGGAAACACAGTAGAGTAGAAGAGTGCTCTTTTCTCAAAAGCAGAGTGTGTTTCTTGTAAGGCGAGCTAGTGTTTGTTTCCCATTCATAAACGGAGTTGATTCACATGAAGTTTCTGGTCCTATGAGCAAGTGTAGTTTTCTGGTAACAAAAGTCACTATTGCACTCCCAATGCCAAAAAAGTGCATAAAGCACTCGCAACTGTTGCCAGCAATTACAGTGCATTGGATTGAAGAGATTCTACTGTTCTTGTCAGTTTCCTAAGCAGAGTTGAACTAGGTATGGGCTGTGTGTGTAGGAAGCACAGTTCTTTTGTTCTGAGCAAGCTCAGTCTTCTGGACCTATAGGAAACACAGTAGAGTAGAAGAGTGCTCTTTCTTCAAAAGCAGAGTGTGTTACTTGTAAGGCAAGCTAGTTTTTGTTTCCCATTCATAAACGGAGTGGAATCACATGCAGTTTCTGGTCCTATGAGCAAGAGTTATTTTGTGGTAAGGAAAGTCGACATTATGCCCCAATTGCCATATAAACTGCAAAGTGCAACTAGCATCTGTTCCCAGTAAGTACAGTGTATTGTACTGATGAGAAGCTATTGTTCTTGTCAGTTTCTTAAGCAGAGTTGAAGTAGATATGGTCCATGTGTGTAGGAAGCACAGGTCTTTTGTGCTGAGCAATATCACTGTCCTGGTCCTATAGGAAACACAATAGAGTAGATGAGAGCTCTTTTCTCAAAAGTGTTTCTTGTAAGGCGAGCTAGTGTTTGTTTCCCATTGATAAACGGAGTTGAATCACATGCTGTTTCTGGTCCTATAAGGAAGAATTGTTTTCTGGTAAGGAATGTCACTATTGTGCTCCCATTGCCAAACACAGTGCAAATAGCACTCTTGTCTGTTCACAGCAAGTACAGTTTATTGGACTGAAGAGAAGGTACTGTTCTTGTCAGTTTCCTAAGCAGAGTTGAACTTGGTATTACCCGTATTTGTAGGAAGTACAGTGTTTTCTTCTCAGCAAGCTCACTGTTCTGGCCCTATAGGAAACACAGTAGAGGAGAAGAGTGCTCTTTTCTCAAAAGAAGAGTGTGTTTCTTGTAAGGCGAGCTAGTGTTTGTTTCCCATTGATAAACGGAGTTGAATCACATGCAGTTTCTGGTCCCATGAGCAAGAGTTGTTTTCTGGTAAGGAAAGTCACTATTGTGCTCCCATTGCCAAACACAGTGCAAATAGTACATGGGTGCGTTCCCAGGAATACAGCGTATTGGCATGAAGAAACGCAACTGTCCTTGTAAGTTTCCTAAGCAGAGTTGAACTGGATATTACCCATGTTTGTAGGAAGCACAGTTCTTTTGTTCTTAGCAAGCTCACTCTTCTGGCCCTATAGGAAACACAGTAGAGTAGAAAAGTGTTCTTTTCTCAAAAGCAGAGTGTGTTTTTTGTAAGGCGAACTAGCGTTTGTTTCCCATTCATAAACGGAGTTGAATCACATGCAGAATCTGGTCCAATGTGCAAGAGTTGTTTTCTGGTAAGGAAAGTCACTATTATGCCCCCATTGCCATATACAGTGCAAATTGTAACTAGCGTCTGTTCCCAGCAAGTACTGTGTATTGGACTGAAGAGAAGCTACTGCTCTTGTCAGTTTCATACACAGAATTGAACTAGATATGGGCCGTGTGTGTAGGAAGCACAGTTCTTTTGTTCTTAGCAGCTCACTCTTCTGTCACTTTAGGAAACACAGTAGAGTAGAAGAGTGCTCTTTTCTCAAAAGCAGAGTGTGTTTCTTTTAAGGCGAGTTATTGTTTGTTTCCCATTCATAAACGGAGTTGAATCACATGCAGTTTCTGGTCCTATGAGCAAGAGTTGTTTTCTGGTAAGGAAAGTCACTATTATGTTCCCATTGTCATATACAATTCGTGTCTGTACCCAGCAAGTACAGTGTATTGGACTGAAGAGAAGCTTTTGTTCTTGTCAGTCTCTTAAGCAGAGTTGAATTAAATATGGTCAATGTGTGTAGGAAGCACAGGTCTTGTGTTCTGAGCAAGTTCACTGTTCTGAACCTGTGGAAACACAGTAGAGTAGAGGTGTGCTCTTTTCTCAGAAGCAGAGTGTGTTACTTGTAAGGCGAGCTAGTGTTTGTTTCCCATTCATAAACGGAGTGGAATCACATGCAGTTTCTGGTCCTATGAGCAAGAGTTGTTTTGTGGTAAGGAAAGTCACCATTATGCCCCCATTGCCATATAAAGTGCAAAGTTCAACTATCATCTGTTCCCAGTAAGTACAGTGTATTGTACTAATGAGAAGCTATTGTTCTTGTCAGTTTCTTAAGCAGAGTTGAAGTAGATATGGTCCATGAATATAGGAAGCACAGGTCTTTTGTGCTGAGCAATATCACTGTCCTAGTCCTATAGGAAACACAATAGAGTAGAAGAGTGCTCTTTTCTCAAAAGCAGAGTGTGTTTCTTATAAGGCGAGCTAGTGTTTGTTTCCCATTGATAAACGGAGTTGAATCACATGCTGTTTCTGGTCCTATAAGGAAGAGTTGTTTTCTGGTAAGGAATGTCACTATTGTGCTCCCATTGCCAAACACACTGCAAATAGAACCTGGGTGTGTTCCCAGCAATACAGTGAATTGGCATGAAGAGATGCATCTCTCCTTGTAAGTTTCCTAAGCAGAATTGAACTGGATATTACCCGTATTTGTAGGAAGCACAGTTCTTTTGTTCTTAGCAAGCTCACTCTTCTGGCCCTACAGAAAACACAGTAGCGTAGAAGAGTGTTCTTTTCTCAAAAGCAGAGTGTGTTTTTTGCAAGGCGAGCTAGTGTTTGTTTCCCATTCATAAACGAAGTGGAATCACATGCAGATTCTGGTCCTATGAGCAAGAATTGTTTTGTAGTAAGGAGGTCACTATTATGCCCCCATTGCCATATACAATGCAAATTGCAACTAGCATCTGTTCCCAGCTAGTACAGTGTATTGGACTGAAGAGAAGGTACTGTTCTTGTCAGTTTCCTAAGCAGAGTTGAACTAGATATGGCCCGTGTGTGTAGGAAGCACAGTTCTTTTGTTCTGAGCAAGCTAACTGTTTTGGCCTTACAGAAACACAGTAGAGTAGAAGAGTGCTCTTTTCTCAAAAGCAGAGTGTGCTTCTTGTAAGGTGAGCTAGTGTTTGTTTCCCATTCATAAACGGAGTTGAATCACATGATCTTTCTTGTCCTACATGCAAGATTTGTTTTCTGGTAAGGAAAGTCACTATTGTGCTCCCATTGCCATACACAGTACAAATAGCACTCGCATCTGTTCCCAGCAAGTATAGTGTATTGGAAAGAAGAGAACTACAGTTCTTTTCAGTTTCCTAAACAGAGTTGAACGAGATATGACTCATGTGTTAGAAGCACAATTCTTTTGTTCTGAGCAAGCTCACTTTTCTGGCCATGTAGGCAACACAGTAGAGTAAAAGAGTGCTCTTTTCTCAAAAGCAGAGTGCGTTTCTTGTAAGGCATGCTAGTGTTTGTTTCCCATTGATAAACGGAGTTGAATCACATGCAGTTTCTGGTCCCATGAGCAAGAGTTGTTTTCTGGTAAGGAAAGTCACTATTGCACTCCCATTGCCAAAAAAAGTGCAAATAGCCCTCTCGTCTGTTCCCAGTAAGTACAGTTTATTGGACTGAAGAGAAGCTGTTCTTGTCAGTTTCCTAAGCAGAGTTGAATTAGATATGGACCGTGTGTAGAAAGCACAGTTCTTTTGTTCTGTGCAAGCTAACTGATTTGGCCTTACAGAAACACAGTAGAGTAAAAGAGTGCTCTTTTCTCAAAGCAGAGTGTGCTTCTTGTAAGGCGAGCTAGTGTTTGTTTCCCATTCATAAATGGAGTTGAATCACATGCTCTTTCTTGTCCTACATGCAAGGTTTGTTTTCTGGTAAGGAAAGTCACTATTGTGATCCCATTGCCATACACAGTGCAAATAGGACTCTCGTCTGTTCCCAGCAAGTATAGTGTATTGGAATGAAGAGAACTACAGTTCTTTTCAGTTTCCGAAACAGAGTTGAACTAGATATGACTCATGTATTAGAAGCACAATTCTTTTGTTCTGAGCAAGCTCACTTTTCTGGCCATGTAGGCAACACAGTAGAGTAAAAGAGTATTTTTTTTTTATAAGCAGAGTGTGTTTCTTGTAAGGCATGCTAGTGTTTGTTTCCCATTGGTAAACGGAGTTGAAGAACATGCTGTTTCTGGTCCCACGAGCAAGAGTTGTTTTCTGTTAAGGAAAGTCACTATTGCGCTCCCATTGCCAAAAAAAGTGCAAATAGCACTCTTGTCTGTTCAGAGCAAGTACAGTTTATTGGACTGAAGAGAAGGTATTGTTCTTGTCAGTTTCCTAAGCAGAGTTGAACTTGGTATTACCCGTATTTGTAGGAAGTACAGTGTTTTCTTATAAGCAAGCTCACTCTTCTGACCCTATAGGAAACACAGGAGAGGAGAAGAGTGCTCTTTTCTCAAAAGCAGAGTGTGTTTCTTGTAAGGCGAGCTAGTGTTTGGTTCCCATTGATAAACGGAGTTGAATCACATGCTGTTTCTGGTCCTATAAGCAAGAGTTGTTTTCTAGTAAAGCATGTCACTATTGTGCTCGCATTGCCAAACACAGTGAATATAGCACTCGGGTGTGTTCCCAGCAATACAGTGTATTGTCATGAAGAGACGCAACTGTCCTTGTAAATTTCCTAAGCAGATTTGAACTGGATATTACCTGTGTTTTTAGGAAGCACAGTTCTTTTGTTCTTAGCAAGCTCACTCTTCTGGCCCTATAGGAAACACAGTAGAGTAGAAAAGTGTTCTTTTCTCAAAAGCAGAGTGTGTTTTCTGTAAGGCGAGCTAGGGTTTGTTTCCCATTCATAAACGGAGTTGAATCACATGCAGAATCTGGTCCTATGTGCAAGAGTTGTTTTCTGGTAAGGAAAGTCACTATTATGCCCCCATGGCCATATACAGTGCAAATTGTAACTCGCGTCTGTTCCCAGCAAGTACTGTGTATTGGACTGAAGAGAAGCTACTGTTCTTGTCAGTTTCCTATGCATAGTTGAACTAGATATGGGCCGTGTGTGTAGGAAGCACAGTTCTTTTGTTCTTAGCAAGCTCACTCTTCTGGCCCTTTAGGAATCTCAATAGAGTAGAAGAGTGCTCTTTTCTCAAAAGCAGAGTGTGTTACTTGTAAGGCGAGCTAGTGTTTGTTTCCCATTCATAAACGGAGTGGAATCACATGCAGTTTCTGGTCCTATGAGCAAGAGTTGTTTTTTGGTAAGGAAAGTCACCATTATGCCCCCATTGCCATATAAAGTGCAAATTGGAACTAGCATCTGTTCCCAGTAAGTACAGTGTATTGTACTGATGAGAAGATATTGTTCTTGTCAGTTTTTTAAGCAGAGTTGAAGTAGATATGGTCCATGTGTGTAGGAAGCACAGGTCTTTTGTGCTGAGCAATACCACTGTCCTGGTCCTATAGGAAACACAGTAGAGTAGAAGAGTGCTCTTTTCTCAAAAGCAGAGAGTGTTTCTTGTAAGGCGAGCTAGTGTTTGTTTCCCATTCATAAATGGAGTTGATTCACTTGAAGTTTCTGGTACTATGAGCAAGTGTGGTTTTCTGGTAAGGAAAGTCACTATTGCGATGCCATTCCCAAAAAAAAGTGCATATAGCACTCGGGTGTGTTCCCAGCAATTACAGTGTATTGGACTGTAGAGAATCTACTGTTCTTGTTAGTTTCCTAAGCAAAGTTGAATTAGGTATTACCCCTGTTTGTAAGAAGGACAGTTTTTTGTTCGCAGCGAGCTCATTTTTCTGGCCCTAAAGGAAACACAGTAGAGTAGAAGAGTTCTCTTTTCTCAAAAGCAGAGTGTGTTACTTGAAAGGTGAGCAAGCGTTTGTTTCCCCTTGATAAACGGAGTTGAATCACATGCAGTTTCTGGTCCTGCAAGCAAGAGTAGTTTTCTGGTAAGGAACGACACTATTGTGCTCCCTTTGCATAAAAAAGTTCAAATGGCACTCGGGTGTGTTCTCAGCAAGTACAGTGTATTGGACTGAAGAGAAGCTACTGGTCTTATCAGTTTCCTAAGCAGAGTTGAACTAGATATGGCCCGGGTGTGTATGAAGCACATTTCTTTTGTTCTGAGCAAACTCACTGTTCTTGCCCTATGGAAACACAGTACAGTAGAAGAGTGGTCTTTTCTCAAAAGCACAGTGTGTTTCTTGTAAGGGGAGCTAGTGTTTGTTTCCCATTCATAAACGGAGTTGAATCACATGCAGTATCTGGTCCTATGAGCAAGAGTTTTTTTCTGGTAACTAAAATCACTATTATGCCCCCATTGCCATATACAGTGCAAATTGCAACTCGTGTCTGTTCCCAGCAAGTACACTGCATAGGACTAAAGAGAAGCTATTGTTCTTATCACTTTCTTAAACAGAGTTGAACTAGATATGGTCCATGTGTATAGGAAGCACAGGTCTTTTGTTCTGAGCATGCTCACTATTCTGGCCCTGTGGAAACACAGTAGAGTAGAGGAGTGCATTTTTCTCAAAAGCAGAGTGTGTTTCTTGTAAGGTGAGCTAGTGTTTGTTTCCCAATGATAAACGGAGTTGAATCACATGTAATTTCTGGTCTTGAAAGCAAGAGTTTTATTCTGGTAAGGAAAGTCACTATTGTGCTCCTATTGCTGTACACAGTACAAATAGCAATGACGCTTGTTCCCAGCAAGTACAGTGTATTGGCCTGAAGAGACGCTACTGTTCTTGTAAGTTTCCTAAGCAGAGTTGAACTAGATATTACCCATGTTTGTAGAAAGCACAGTTCTTTTGTTCTCAGCAAGCTCACTTTTCTGGATCTATAGGAAACACAGTAGAGTAGAAGAGTGCTCTTTAACAAAAGCAGAGTGTGTTTTCTGTAAGGTGAGCTAGTGTTTGTTTGCCATTGATAAACGGAGTTGAATCACATGCAGTTTCTGGTACGACTCATAAGAGTTGTTTTCTGGTGAGGAATGTCACTATTGTGCTCCCATTGCCATAGAAAGTGCAAATAGCACTCAAGTTTGTTCCCAGCAGGTACAGTGTTTTGAACTGAAGAGAACCTACTGTTCTTGTCAGTTTCCAAAGCAGAGTTGAACTGTATATGACCCTTGTGTGTAGGAAACACATTTGATTCGTTCTGAGCAAGCTCACAGTTTGGGCCGTAAAGGAAACACAGTAGAGTTGAAGAATGGTCTTATCTCAAAAGTAGAGTATGTTACTTGTAAGGCAAGCTAGTGTTTGTTTCCCATTCATAAACGAAGTTGAATCACATGCAGTTTCTGGTCCTATGAGCAAGAGTTGTTTTCTTGTAAGGAAAGTCACTGTTGCGCTCCCATTGCCATACACAGTACAAATAGCATTCCCGTCTGTTTCCAGCAAGTAGAGTGTATTGGACTGAAGAGAAGCTACTGTTCTTGTCAGTTTCTTAAGCACAATTGAACAAGATATGGCCTGTGTCAGTAGGAAGCACAGTTCTTTTGTTCTGAGCAACCTCACTGTACTGGCCCTATGGAAACACATTACGGTGAAGAGTACTCTTTTCTCAAAAGCAGAATATGTTTCTTGTAAGATGAGCTATTGTTTGTTTCCCATTGATAAACGGAGTTGAATCACATGCTGTTTCTGGTCCTACAAGTAATAGTTGTTTTCTGTTAAGGAAAGTCACTATTGCGATCCAAATGTCATACACAGTGCAAATAGCACTCGCGCCTTTTCCCAGCAAGTACAGTGTATTGGCCTGAACTGATACTACTGATCTTGTTAGTTTCCTAAGCAGAGTTGAACTACATATTACCCGTGTTTGTAGGAAGCACAGTGTTTTGTTCTCAGCAAGCTCACTGTTCTGGCCCTATATGAAACACAGTAGAGTAGAAGCGTGCTCTTTCCTCAAAAGCATAGTGTGTTTCTTGTAAGGCAAGCTAGAGTTTGTTTCCCATTCATAAACAGAGTTGAATCACATGCAGTTTCTGGTCCTATAAGAAAGAATTGTTTTCTGTTAAGGAAAGTCACTATCGTGCTCCCATTGCCAAAAAAAAAAGTGTATATTGCACTCACGTCTGTTCCCAGCAATTGCAGTGTATTGGACTGAAGAGAAGCTCCTGTTCTTGCCAGTTTCCAAAGCAGAGTTGAACTAGATAAGGGCTTTGTGTGTAGGAAGCACGGTTCTTTTGTTCTGAGCAAGCTCACTCTTCTGATCCTATAGGAAACCCAGTAGAGTAGAAGAGTGTTCTTTTCTCAAAAGCAGAGTATATTTCTTGTAAGGCGAGCTTGTGTTTTTTTTTCCTTTGATAAACGGAGTTGAATCACATGCAGTTTCTGGTCCTATGAGCAAGAGTTGTTTTCTAGTAAGTAAAGTCACTATTGTGCTCCCATTTACATACACAGTGCAAATAGCACTCACGTCTATTCCCTGTTAGTACAGTGTATTGGACTGAAGAGAAGCTACTGTTCTTGTCAGTTTCCTAAGCATAGTTGAACTAGATATGGCCTGTGTGTGTAGGAAGCACAGTTTTTTTCTTCTGAGCAAGGTCACTGTTCTGGCCCTATAGGAAACACAGTAGAGTAGAAGAGTGCTCTTTTCTCAAAAGCAGACTGTGTTTCTTTGTGGCAAGTTACTGTTTGTTTCCCATTAATAAACATAGTTGGATCACATCCTTTTCTGGTCCTAAGAGCAGGTTTTGTTTTAGGGTAAAGAAAGTCATTATTGCGCACCCATTTACATACACAGAGCAAATCGCACTGGAGTCTGTTCCCAGGGTGTACAGTGTATTAGACTGAAGAGAAACTACTGTTCTTGTCAGTTTCTTAAGCAGAGTTGAAATAGATATGGCCCATGTGTGTAGAAAGCACAATTCTTTTGTTCTGAGCAACCTCGCTGTTCTTGCTCTATGAAAACACAGTACAGTAGAAGAGTGCTTTTATATCAAAGGCAGAATTTGTTTCTTTTAAGGCGAGCTAGAGTTTGTTTCCCATTCATAATTGGAGTTGAATCACATGCAGTTTCTGGTCCTATGAGCAAGAGTTGTTTTCTGGTAAGGAAAGTCACTATTGCACTCCCATTGCCATACACAGTACAAATAGCACTGGCATCTGTTCCCAGGAATTATAGTGTATTGGACTGAAGAGAAGCTACTGTTCTTGTAAGTTTCCTATACAGAATTGAACAAGATATGGCCCTTGTGTAGGAAGCACACTTCTTTTATTCTCAGAAAGCTCACTGTTCTGGCCCTACAGTAAACACAGTATAGTAGAAGAGTGCTTTTTCTCAAAAGCAGAGTGTGTTTCTTGTAAGGCGAGCTAATGTTTGTTTCTCATTCATAAATGGAGTTGAATCGCATGCAGTTTCTGGTCCTATGAGCAAGAGTTGTTTTCTGGTAAGGAAAGTCACAATTGTGCTCTAATTGTCATACACAGTGCAAATAGCACTGGTATTTCCAGTTCCCATCAAGTACAGGGTATTGGACTGAAGAAAAGTTACTGTTCTTGTCAGTTTCCTAAGAAGAGTTGAACTAGATATGACCCGTGTGTGTAGGAAGCACATTTCTTTTGTTCTTAGCAAGCTCACTGTACTAGCACTGTAGAAATACAGTAGAGTAGAAGACTGCTCTTTTCACAGAAGCAGAGTGTGTTTCTTGTAAGGCAAGCTAGTGTTGTTTCCCACTCATAAACGGAGTTGAATCACATGCAGTTTCTGGTCCTATATGCAAGAGTTGTTTTCTGGTAAGGAAAGTAACTATTATGCCCCCATTGCCATATACAGTGCAAATTGTAACTCGTGTCTGTTCCCAGTAAGTACAGTGCATTGGACTGAAGAGAAGCTACTGTCATTGTCAGTATCTTAAGCAGAGTTGAACTAGATATGTTCCATGTAGGAAGCACAGTGCTTTTGTTCTGAGCAAGCTCATGGTTCTGACCATATAGGAAACAGAGTACAGTAAAAGAGTGCTCTTTTATCAAAAGTAGGTGTGTTTCTTTTAAGTCGAGCTTGTGTTTGCTTCCCATTCATAAAAGGAGTTGAATCACCTGCAGTTTCTGGTCCTACGAGCAAGAGTTGTTTTCTGGTAAGAAAATTCACTATTGCGCTCCCATTGTCATACACAGTGCAAATCGAACTGTCGTCTGTTCCCAGCAAGTACAGTGTATTGGTATGAAGAGGAACTACTGTTCTTGTCAGTTTCTTAAGCAGAGTTGAACTAGATATGACCCGTGTGTAGGAAGCAAAATTCTTTTGTTCTGAGCAACCTCACTCTTTTTAGCTATGGAAACCAAGTACAGTAGAAGAGTGCTTTTTTATGAAAAGCAGAGTTTTTTCTTGAAAGGCGAGTTAGTGTTTGTTTCCCATTCATAACTGGAGTTGAATCACATGCAGTTTCTGGTCCTACGAGCAGGGTTTTTTTTCTGGTAAGGAAAGTCACTATTGCACGCTCATTGCCATAATCACTGCAAATAGCACTCGCGTCTGTTCCCAGCATGTACAGTGTATTGGACTGAACAGAATTACAGTTCTTGTCAGTTTCCTAAGCAGAGTTGAACTAGATATGGCCCGTGTGTGTAGGAAGCACAGTTCTTTTGTTCTGAGCAAGCTTACTGTTTTGGCCGTATAGGAAACACAGTAGAGTAGAAGAGTGCTCTTTTCTCAAAAGCAGAATGTGTTTCTTGTAAGGCAAGCTAGTGTTTGTTTCCCATTCATAAATGGAGTTTAATCACATGCAGTTTCTTTTCCTACGAGCAAGAGTTGTTTTCTGGTAAGGAAAGTCACTATTGCATTCCCATGGCCATACACAGTGCAAATAGCACTAGCGTGCTTTTCCAGCAAGTACAGTGTATTGGACTGATGAGAAGCTACAGATCTTGTCAGTTTTCTAAGTAGAGTTGTACTAGATATGGCCCGTGTGTTTAGGAAGCACAGTTGTTTTGTTCTGAGCAAGCTCACTGTTCTGGACTTATAGGAAACACAATAGAGTAGAAGAGTGCTTCTTTCTCAAAAGCAAAGTGTGTTACTTGTAAGGCGAGTTAGTGTTGGTTTCACATTCATAAATGGAGTTGAATCACAAGAAGTTTCTGTTCCACGAGCAAGAGGTGTATTAAGGTAAGGAAAGTCTCTAATGCACTCCCATTGCAATACACAGTGCAAATAGCTCTTGCGTCTGTTCCCAGCAAGTACAGTGTCTTAGACTGAAGAGAAGCTACTGTTTTGTCAGGATCCTAAGCAGAATTGAACTAGATATGGCCGTGTGTGTAGGATGCACAGTTCTTTGTTCTGAGCAAGCTCATTGTTCTGGCCCTATAAGAAACAGAGTAGAGTAGAAGAGTGCTCTTTTCTCAAAAGCAGAGTGTGTTTCTTCTGAGGTGAGCTAGTGTTTTTTTTTCCCATTCATAATCGGAGTTGAATCACATGCAGTTTATGGTCCTACGAGCAAGAGTTTGTTTTCTGTTTATTAAAGTTACTATTGTTCCCCCATTGCAATACACAGTGCAAATATCAATCGCATCTGTTTCCAGCAATTACAGTGTATTGGACTGAAGAGAATCTACTGTTCTTGTCAATGTCCTAAGCAGGGTGGAACTACATATGGCCCCTGTGTGTAGGAAGCACAGTTCTTTTGTTCTGAGCTAGCTCACTGTTCTGGACCTCTGGAAAGACAGCAGAGTAAAAGAGTGCTCTTTCTTCAAAATCTGAGTGTGTTTCTTGTAAGGTGAGCTAGTTTTTGTTTCCAATTCATAAACTGAGTTGATTCACATGCAGTTTCTGGTCCTAGGAGCAAGAGTTGTTTTCTGGTAAGGGAAGTCACTATTGCGCTCCCATATCCTTACATAACGCAAATAGCACTCGCATCTGTTCCCAGCAAATACAGTGTATTGGACTGAAGAGAAGCTACTTTTCTTGTCAGTTTCCTAAGCAGAGTTGAATGAGATATGGCCCGTGTGTGTAGGAAGCACAGTTCTTTTATTCTGAGCAAGCTCACAGTTGTGGCTCTATAGGAATCACGTTAGAGTAGTTGCAAAGTGCTCTTTCCTAAAAAGCAGAGTGTGTTCCTTGTCAGGCGAGCTAGTTGTTGTTTCCCATTCATAAACGGAGTTGAGTCACATGCAGTTTCTGGTCCTATGAGCAAGAGTTGTTTTCTGGTAAGGAAAGTCACTATTGGGCTCCCTTTGCCATACACAGTGCAAATAGCACTCGTTTCTGTTCCCAGCAAGTACAGTGTATTGGACTGAAGAGATGTAACAGTTCTTGTCGGTTTCCTAAGCTGAATTGAAGTAGACATGATCCGTCTGTGTAGGAAGCAAAGTTGTTTTTTTTTTTCTTTTCTGAGTAAGCACTCTGTTCTGGCCCTATACGAAATACAGTAGAGTAGAAGTGTGCTCTTTTTCAAAAGCAGAGTGTGTTTCTTGTAAGGCAAGCTAGTGTTTGTTTCACATTCATACAAAGAGTTGGATCACATGCAATTTCTGGTCCTATGAGCAAAAGTTGTTTTCTGGCAAGGAAAGTCACTATTGTACTCCCTTTGCCATACACAGTGCAAATAGAACTCTCATCTGTTCAGAGCAAGTACAGTGTATTGGATTGAAGAGAAAGTACTGTTCTTGTCAGTTTTCTAAGCAGAGTTGAACTAGACATGGCCCTTGAGTGTTGGAAGCACATATCCTTTGTTGTGAGCAAGCTCACTGTTCTGGCACTATTGGAAACACAGTATAGTAGAAAAGTGCTCTTTTCTCAAAACCAGAGTGTGTTTCTAGTAAGGCGAGCTAGTGTTTGTTTCCCATTCATAACCGGAGTTGAATCACATGCACTTTCTGGTCCTAAAAGCAGGAGTTTTTTTCTATTACAGAAAGTAACTGTTTCACTCCCTTTGCCATACACAGTTCAAATAGCACCCACATCTGTTTCCAGAAAGTACAGTGTATTGGACTGAAGAGAAAGTACTGTTCTTGTCAGTTTTCTAAGCTTAGTTGAACTAGATATGGCCTGTGTGTGTAGGAAGCAGTTTTTTTGTTCAGAGCAAGCTCTCTGTTCTGGTCCATTAGGAAACACTCTAGAGTACAAGAGTGCTCTTTTCTCAAAAGTAGAGTGTGTTTCTTGTAAGGCAAGCTAGCGTTTGTTTCCCATTCATAAAGGGAGTTGAATCACATTCAGTTTCTGGTCCTATGAGCATGATTTGTTTTCTGGTTAAGAAAGTCACTATTGCGCTGCCATTGAAATACACAGTGATAAAAGCACTCGCTTCTGTTCCCAGCAAATACAGTGTATTGGACTGAAGAGAAGCTGCTGTTCTTGTCAGTTTCCTTGCAGAGTTGAACTAGATATGGCCTGTGTGTGTAGGAAGCACAGTGCTTTTGTTCTAAGCAAGCTCACTCTTCTGGCCCTATAGGAAACACAGTAGAGTAGAAGTGTGCCTTTTTTCAAAATAGAGTGTGTTTCTTGTAAGTCTAGCTAGTGTTTGTTTCCCATTCATAATCAGAGTTTATTGATTCACATGCAGTTTATGATCCTACAATCAAGAGGTTTTTTTCTGGTAAGGAAAGTCACTCTTGGGCTCCCACTGACAAACACAGAGCAAATAGCATTCGCATCTGTTCCTAGCAATTACAGTGTATTGGACTGAAGAGAAGCTACTCTTCTTGTCAGAATCATAAGGAGAGTTGAACTAGATATGGCCCATGTGTGTAGGAAGCACGGTTCTTTTGTTCTGAGCAAGCTCACTGTTCGGGCAGTATAGAAAACACAATAGAGAAGAGTGCTCTTTTCTCAAAGTCAGGGTGTGTTTCTTGTAAGGACAGCTAGTGATTGTTTCCAATTCAAAAACGGAGATTAATCTCATGCAGTTTCTTGTCCTATGAGCAAGAGTTGTGTTTTTTTTTTAAAGAAAGTGACTATTGACCTCAAAAATCCATACCCAATGCAAATAGCACTCGCGTCTGTTACCAACAAGTACATTGTATTGGACTGAATGGAAGCTACTATTTTTCTCAGTTTCCAGAGCAGAGTTGAACTAGATATGGCCCGTGAGTGTAGGAAGCACAGTTCTTTTGTTCTGAGCAAGCTCACAGTTCTGGCCATATTGGAAACTGAGTAGAGTAGAAGAGTGCTCTTTTCTCAAAAGCAGAGTGTGTTTCTTGTAAGGCCAGCTAGTGTTTGTTTCCCTTTCATCAATGGAGTTGAATCACATGCAGTTTCTGGTCCTATGAGCAAGAGATGTTTTCTCTAAGGAAAGTCACTGTTGCGCTTCCATTGCCATACACAGTGCAAATAACACTGGCGTCTGTTCCCAGAAAGTACAGTGTATTGGCCTGAAGAGAAGGTACTGTTCTTGTCAGTTTCCTAAGCAGAGTTGAACTAGATATGGCCCGTGTGTGTAGGAAGCACATTTCTTTTGTTCTTAGGAAACTCAATACTGAGGCCCTATAGGAAACAGAGTAGAGTAGAGAGTGATCTTTTCTCAAAGCAGCATGTGTTTCTTGTAAGGCAAGCTAGTGTTTGTTTTCCATTCATAAACGGAGTTGAATCACATGAAGTTTCTGGTCTTGCCATCAAGAGTTGTTTTCTGGATCCCTGGGTACCAGCCTCTCTGAAGAAGACATGCCCAACTTGGTACCAGGTTCTGGCTACTGGGCAGGTTCCCTTCTAGCCCCACCTGGAAGGATCCCCTTCTCCAAGACCCCTGGCAGACCCTGCATTCTCCAAGCCCTGCCCCCACGCCCATCTGCCCTAGCCCCCAGCCTCTTCCTGAGACTTAGAGGCCGGCCCACAGCTCCCATCTTGCCCCGGACTTCCCTTCTGGAGCACAGCTCCCATCCAGCCCCGGACTTCCAATTTGGACAAGAGAGCTCCCATCTGGACAAGAGAGAGAGAGACTTCCTGAATCTGTCAGCTCTGTCTGAACCAAGTGTGCGGATAGGGCCAAGAACGAACCACAAGGAAATGGGCAGATGTCAAGGCAGAAACACATACAACAAAATGAATAGCAATACAGCATCACCAGGCCCTAGCCCTCCTCCAACACCTAGACCTGAACATCAGAAATTTGAAGAAGCAGAAGAAAATAGCCTTATGAATGACATCGTGAAGAAGCTAGAGGCTTGTGTAGAGGAAAAGACAAAAAATGTGAAGAATGCTGTAAACAACTAGAGGAAAGGGCAAAGAAATTAGAAGAAATCAATAAAGTCCTGGAAGAAAACAATAAAGTACTGAAAGAAAATCAAGAAAAATCAATGAAACAAATGAAGGAAACAGTCCAAGACCTGAAAAGGGAAATAGAAAAAATGAAGAAGACACAAACAGAGGAAATGCTGGAAATAGAAAATCTGAGAAATGATTGGGAACTTCAGATGCAAGTATAATCAACAGAATGCAAGAGATGGAAGAGAGGATCTCTAGCGTTGAAGATACAGTAGAAGAAATAGATTCATCAGTCAAAGGAAACACGAAAGCCAACATAGTCAAGAACCAAAATGTCCAAGAAATTTGGGACACCATGAAAAGGCCAAACCTACGAATAATAGGGGTAGAAGAAGGAGAAGAATACCAACTCAAGGGCACAGAAAATATATTCAACAAGATCATAAAAGAAACCTTTCCCAACTTAAAGAAGGAAATGCCTATGAAGATACAAGAAGCCTATAGAACACCAAACAGACTAAATCCCCAAAAAAAGTCCCCTTGCCACATAATAATTAAACAACTAAACGTACAGAATAAAGAAAGAATATTAAGAGCAGCAAAGGAAAAAGGCCAAGTGACATACAAAGGCAAACCTATCAGAATAACACTCGATTTCTCAATGGAGACTTTCAAAGCCAGAAGGACCTGGACAGACATAATGCAGACACTAAGAAAACATGGATGTCAGCCTAGACTAATATACCCAGCAAAACTTTCAATCATCATAGATGGAGTGAACAAGACATTCCATGACAAAGCCAGATTTAAACAATATTTATCCACAAACCCAGCCCTACTGAAAGCCCTAGAAGGAAAATTCCAACCTAAGGAAGTCAGATACACCCTCGAAAACACAGGCAATATATAAAGCCACAGCAGTAAACCCCAACGAAGAGAAGTACACACACATCACCACCAAAAAATAACAGGAATGAACAATCACTGGTCATTAATATCCCTTAATATCAATGGACTTAATTCACCTATAAAAAGACATAGGTTTACAGAATGGATACAAAAGTGGGACCCATCTTTCTGCTGCATAAATGAAACACATCTCAAATTCAAAGATAGACACTACCTATAAATAAAAGGCTGGGAAAAGACTTTCCAATCAAACGGTCTTAAGAAACAAGCGGGTGTAGCCATCCTGATATCCAGCAAAACAGACTTCAAACTAAAATCAATCAAAAGAGATCAAGAAGTGCATTACATACTCATCACAGGAAACATCCACCAAGATGAAGTCTCAATTCTGAACATTTATGCCCCAAACAGAAGGGCACCCACATATGTAAAAGAAACATTACTAAAGCTTAAATCACATATAAAACCCCACACATTAATAGTGGGAGACCTCAACACCTCACTTTCACCACTGGACAGATCTCTCAAATTGAAACTTAACAGAGAAATAAAGGACTTAATTGATGTCATGACTCAAATGGACTTAATCGATATCTACAGAACATTCCATCCTAACAAAAAAGAATATATCTTCTTCTCAGCGCCCCATGGAACCTTCTCTAAAATCGACCACATACATGGCCACAAAACAAATCTGAACAGATACAAAACAATTAGAATAACCTCCTGCGTTCTATCAGACCACCATGGTCTAAAGTTGGATTTCAACAACAACAAAAACTACAGAAAACATACAATCTCATGGAAACTGAATAATATCCAACTGAATCACCAATGGGTTAAGGAAGAAATAAAGAAAGAAATTAAAGACTTCATGGAGATTAACATAAATGAAGACACCACATATCCAAACCTATGGGACACTATGAAAGCAGTACTAAGAGGGAAATTCATAGCACTAAATGCCCACATAAATAAGTTGGAGAAATCTCACACTAGTGACTTAACAGCACACCTTAAAGCTCTAGAACAAGAAGAATCAAAGTCTCCCAGGAAAAATAGATGCCAGGAAATTATCAAAGTGAGATCTGAAATCAATAAAATAGAAACAAAGAGAACAATACAAAAAATTAATGAAACAAAGAGTTGGTTCTTTGAGAAAATCAACAAGATAGCCAAGCCCTTATCCAAACTAACCAAAAGACAGAGAGAGAGCATCCAAATCAACAAAATCAGAAATGAAAAGGGGGACATAACAACAGACATTGAGGAAATCCAGAGAATCATCAGGTCATACTTCAAAAACCTCTATTCCACAAACTGGAAAACCTAAAAGAAATGGATAATTTTCTGGATAGGTACCACATACCTAAATGAAATCAAGACCAGATAAACTATTTAAATAGTCCAATAACCCCTAACAAAATAGAAACAGTCCTTAAAAGTCTCCCAACCAAAAAAAGCCCAGGACCAGATGGTCTCAGTGCAGAATTCTACCAGATCTTCAAAGAACAGTTAATACCAATACTCTCTAAATTGTTCCACACAATAGAAACAGAAGGAACATTACCAAACTCCTTCTATGAGGCTACAATTATCCTGATTCCTAAACCAAACAAGGATACAACAAAGAAAGAGAATTACAGAACGATCTCCCTCATGAACATTGATGCAAAAATACTCTATGAAATACTGAGAAACAGACTCAAGAACACATCAAAAAAATTATCCACCATGATCAAGTAGGATTCATTCCAGGGATGCAAGGATGGTTCAACATACGAAAGTCTGTCAATGTAATACACCATATAAACAAACTCAAAGAAAAAAACCACATGATTATCTCACTAGATGCTGAAAAGGCATTTGACAAAATCCAACACTCCTTCATGATAAAGGTCTTGGAGTGATCAGGAATACAGGGAACATAGTTAAACATAATAAAGGCAATTTACAGCAAGCCAACAGCCAACATCAAATTAAATGGAGAGAAACTCAAAGCAATTCCACTAAAATCAGGAATGAGGGAAGGCTGTCCGCTCTCCCCATACTTATTCAATATTGTACTTGAAGTTCTAGCCAGAGCAATAAGACAACATAAGGAGATTAAGGGGATAAAAATTGGAAAGGAAGAAGTCAAGCTTTCCCTATTTGCAGATGACATGATAGTATACTTGAGCAACCCAAAAGATTCCACCAAGGAACTGACACAGCTTATAAACACCTTCAGCAACATAGCAGCATACAAGATCAACTCAAAAAAATCAGTAGCCCTCTTATATACAATGGACAAAGAAGCAGAGAAGGAAATCAGAGATACATCACCCTTTACTATTGCCACAAATGACATAAAATACCTTGGGGTAACACTAACCAAGCAAGTGAAGGACCGATATGACAAGAACTTTAAGTCCCTGAAAAAAGAAATTGAAGAAGATGTCAGAAATGGAAATATCTCCCATGCTCATGGATAGGCAGGACTAACATAGTAAAAAAATGGCAATCTTACCAAAAGCAATCTACAGATTCAATGCAATCCCCATCAAAAAACCAACACAATTCTTCAGAGACCTGAAAAGAATAATACTCAACTTCATATGGAAAAACAAAAAACCCAGGATACCCAAAAGAATCCTGTACAATAACACAACCTCTGGAGACATCACGATTCCTTACTTCAAGCTATACTATAGAGCTACAGTAATAAAAACAACTTGGTACTGGCATAAAAACTGACATGTGGACCAATGGAATCGAATTGAAGACCCTGACATCAATCCACACACCTATGAACATATAATTTTTGACAAAGAAGCCAAAAGTGCACAATGGAAAAAAGAAAGCATCTTCAACAAATGGTGCTGGCAAAACTGGATATCAACATGTAGAAGGCTGCAAATAGATCCATATCTATCACCGTGCACAAAACTTAAGTCCAAGTGGATCAAGGACCTCAACATAAATCCAGCTACTCTGAACCTGCTAGAAGAGAAAGTAGGAAGTATTCTTGAATGCATTGGCATAGGAGACCACTTCCTAAATAGAACACCAGTAGCACAGACACTGAGAGAAACAATCAATCAATGGGACCTCTTGAAACTGAGAAGCTTTTGTAGAACAAAGGATACGGTCAACAAGGCAAAGCGACAGCCTACAGAATGGGAAAAGATCTTCCCCAACCCCACATCTGACAGAGGACTGATATCCAGAATATATAAGGAACTCAAGAAATTAGACATCAAAATGCCCAACAGTCCAATTAAGAAATGGGCTATAGAACTAAACAGAGAATTCTCAACAGAGGAAACTCAAATGGTCAATATGGCGCTTTCTTAGAAAATTGGGAATCCATCTCCCCCAAGATCCAGCTTTACCACTCTTGGGCATGTACCCAAGGAATGCTCAACCACACCACAAGAGTACTTGTTCAGCTATGTTCATATCAGCATTGTTTGTAATAGCCAGAACATGGAAACAACCTAGATGCCCTTCAGCTGAAGAATGGATAAACAAAATGTGGTATATATACACAATGGAACACTACTCAGCAGAGAAAAACAATAATATCATGAGGTTTGCAAGACAAGTGGATGGATCTAGAAAAAAATCATCCTGAGTGAGGTAACCCAGACTCAGAAAGACAAACATGGTATGTACTCACTCATAGGAGGATACTAGATGTGGAACAAGGATGACTGGACTGCTACTCACATCACCAGGGAGGCTACCTGGAAAACAGGACCCCAAGAAAGACACGGGGATTGCCCAATGACAGAGAAATGGAATGAGATCTACATGAACAGCCTGGACATGAGTGGGGGTAGTGAAGGGTGAGGGTCGAGGGAAAGAGAGCATGTGGGAGCGGAAGATTCCAGCTGGATCAACAACAGAGAGGGAGAACAAGGAATAGGAGGCCATGGTAAACGAAGACCACATGAGAATAGGAAGAAGCAAAGTGCTAGAGAGGCCCACAGAAATCCAGAAAGATACCCCCACAACAGACTGCTGGCAATGGTCGAGAGACAGCCCAAACTGACCTACTCTGGTGATGGGATAGCCAAACATCCTAATTGTCGTGCTAGAAACCTCATCCAACTACTGATGGATCTGGATGCAGACATCCATGACTAGGCCCCAGGTGGATCTCTGGGAGTCCAATTAGCGAGAATGAGGAGGGTTTATATGAGCGAGAATTGTTGAGACCAAGGTTGGATAAAGCACAGGGACAAATAGCCAAATGAACGGAAACATATGAAATATGAACCAATGGCTGAGGGGTCACCAACTGAATCAGGCCCTCTGAGTGGGTGAGACAGTTGATTGGCCTGATCTGTTTGGGAGGCATCTAGGCAGTGGGACCGGGTCCTGTGCTCATTGCAAGAGTTGGCTGTTTGAAACCTGGGGCCTATGCAGGGTCGCTTGGCTCGGCCTGGGAGGAGGGGACTGGACCTACCTGGACTGAGTCTACCAGGTTGATATCAGGCTGCGGGGAAGGCTTTGCTCTGGAGGAGATGGGAATGGGGGGTGGGCTGGGGGGAAGGTGGTGGGGAAGGTGTGGGGGTGGGAGGGGAGAGAACAAGGGAATCCATGGCTGATATGTAGAATTGATTTGTGTTGCAAAATAAAAATTAAAAAAATTATATATTGGGTACACTTAAGGCCCAGTGTTATCTTTACCCTCTTGAGCTTACAATCTTGGTAGAATGAAACACTTGCTAAACAAGTCAACAAATGCATATAGAAAATTTCAATTTTTAATGTACAATGGATTATCTGTGAGCTACATTCAAAACACTGCACCAGGATGGTCATAGGTGGCTTTTACAGGTTTTTGGATCTTTGCATCAAGGCTTAAAAATGGGAGGTGGATAGAAGAAGCCTACAGTAAGGAAGAAGAACCTCCAGATATAAGAAGACTGAGTGCCAAGCTGTTAAGAAGTGTTCTGGATACCCAAGGAAAACTCATTAAATGTTGTGACTGGAGTGGATTCAGTAGGATTGGGAATTCTTTAGGGTAAGACAGGCTACACAGGAAGGCTGGTAGCTGGTGATGCCTTTGGACCACTCTAGACATGTATAAGTTTTACTTAGGGTGAGATAAGAATCCTCTACAGGGTATTAGTCAAAGGAGATACATACATCTTTGTTTCAAATGGATGACGCCCTAGTGTGGGAAATAGAGTTGAATAGATAGTAGGAGGAAAAACAAGAGGGGACATAGCAGTCTCAATACATAATGGATGGAGATACATCACGAATATGGTGGATGTGGTCAGATCCAGGATATATTTAAAAGGATGAACTGACAGTTCTTCTGTGACATTGAATGTAGAATGTGATATTCATTAAGAAAACAAGGAATCTTATGGATCTGGCTTAAGCGATTGATCAAAGGAGATTGATTTCTGCTGAGACACAAAAGACTGTAGAAGAAACTGCTTGGCAAGTGTGTCCAGAACCAAGAGTTTACATTCAGATATGTGAGTTCAAAGAGTCTATTGAATACTTAAGTGGGGATGTTCCATAGACAAATTAAGACATATTTCAAGGACTCCAAGGGACTCTGAAAGCAGATCCTACATACCATTCCAATCTGTCCAAGTGTGCTTTTTCTGTTCCTAGATGACTTATTGATTGTGCATATATTAAAATTTCTTGCTTTTTTCTCTGATCTCCAACAGCAATATATAGGTAAGAAGCAGCTTTTTAGCTTGCTCAATTTAGGAGCTCAATAAAGTCTGATTAATTGAAAAAAAGTTGTTTTCTGGAGAGGAAAGTCACTATTGCACTCCCATTGCCATACACAGTACAAAACACTCGCGTCTGTTCCCAGCAAATACAGAGTATTGGACTGACAGGAAGCTACTGTTACTGTTAGTTTCCTAAGCAGAGGTGAACTAAGTATGGCCCATGTGTGTTGGAAGCACAGTTCTTTTGTTCTGTGCAAGTTCACTTTTCTGGCACTATGGGAAACACAGTAGCGTAGAAGAGTGCTGTTTTCTCAAACGCAGAATGTGTTTCTTGTAAGGCGAGCTAGTGTTTGTTTAACTTTCATAAACGGTGTTGAATCACATGCAGTTTCTGATCCTACCAGCAAGAGTTGTTTTATGGTAAGGAATGTCACTATTGTGCTCCCAATGTATACACAGTGCAAATAGCATTCGCCTCTGTTCCCAGCACGTACAGTGTAATGGACTGAAGAGAAGCTACTGTTCTTGTGAGATTCCTAAGCAGAGTTGAACTAGATATGGCCCATGTGTGTTGGAAGCACAGTTCTTTTGTTCTGAGCAAGCTCACTGTTCTGTCCTTATAGGAAAAATAATAGAGTAGAAGAGTACTCTTTTCTGAAAAGCAGAATGTGTTTCCTGTAAGGCGAGCTAGTATTTGTTTCCCATTCACAAATGGAGTTGAATCACATGCAGTTTCTGGTCCTATGAGCAAGAGTTGTTTTCTGGTAAGGAAAGTCAGTATTGTTTCACTATTGACATACACAGTGCAAATATCACTAGCGTCTGTTCCCACCAAGTATAGTGTATTGGACTGAAAAGAAGCTACTGTCTTGTCAATTTTCTAAGCAGATTTAAACTTGATATGGCCTGGGTATGTAGAAACCACAATTCTTTGGTCTAAGCAAGCTCACTGCTCTGACCCTATGGAAACACAGTAGAGTAGAAGCGTGCTCTTTTCTCAAAAGCAGAGTGTGTTTTTGTAAGGCGAGCTAGTGTTTCTTTCCCATTTATGAATGGAGTTGAATCACATGCAGTTTCCGGTTCAACAAGCAAGAGTTGTTTTCTGGTAAGGAAAGTCACTATTGTGCTCCCATTGCTATACACAGTGCAAACAGCTCTCGCATCAGTTTCCAGCAATTACAATGTATTGGACTGAAGTGAAGCTACTGTTCTTGTCAGTATCCTAAGCAGAGTAAAAGTAGATATGGCCTGTGTGTAGGAAGCACAGTTCTTTTGTTCTGAGCAAGCTCACTCTTCTGGCCCTGTAGGAAACAAAGTAGAGCAGAAGAATGCTCTTTTTTCAAAAGAAGAATGTGTTTCTTGTAAGGCGTGGTAGTGATTGTTTCCTATTCATAAACGGAGCTGAATCACATGCAGTTTCTGGCCCTACGAGCAAGAGTTGTTTTCTGGTAAGGAAAGACACTGTTGTGCTCCAATTTCCATACACAGTGCAAGTAGCACCTGTGTCTGTTCCCAGGAAGTACAGTGTATAGGACTGAAGAGAAGCTACTCTTCTATTCAGTTTCCTAGGCCAAGTTGAACTAGATATGCCCCGTGTGTCTAGGAAGCACAGTTCTTTTGTTCTGAGCAAGCTCACTGTTCTAGCCCTAAAGGAAACACAGTGGAGTAGAAGAGTGCTCTTTTCTCAAAAGCAGTGTGTGTTTCTTGTAAGGCGAGAAGTGTTTGTTTCCCATCCATAAATGGAGTTGAATCACATGCACTTTCGAGTCCTACGAGCAAGAGTTGATTTCTGGTAAGGAAAGTCACTATTGTTTCCCCATGCCATACACAGTGGAAATATCACTCATGACAGTTCCCAGCAAGAACAGTGTATTGGACTGAACAGAAACTACTGTTCTTGTCAATTTCCTAAGAAGAGTTGAAGTAGATATGGCCCGTGGGTGTAGGAAGCACAGTTCTTTTGTTCTGAGCAAGCTCACTGTTCTCACCCTACAGGAAATACAGTAGAGTAGAAAAGTGTTCTTTCCTCAAAAGCAGAATGTGTTTCTTGAAGGTGAGCTAACGTTTGTTTCCCATTCATAAAAGCAGTTGAATGAATCACATGCAGTTTCTGGCCCTACGACCAAGAGTTGTTTTCTGGTAAGAAAAGTCACTATTGTTCCTCCATTGCCATACACAGTGCTAATATCACTCGCGTCTGTTCCCAGCAAGTACAGTGTATTGGACTGAAGAGAAGCTATTATTTTTGTCAATTTCCTAAGAAGAGTTGAACTAGATATGGCACGTGTGTATAGGAAGCACAGTTCTTTTGTTATGAGCAAGCTAACTGTTCTGGTCCAATAGGAAACAAGTACAGTAGAAGAGTACACCTTTCTCAAAAGCAGAGTGTGTTCCTTGTAAGGCAAGCTAGTGTTTGTTTCCCATACATAAACGGAGTTAAATCACATGCTGTTTCTGGTCCTACAAGCAAGATATATTTTCTGGTAAGGAAAGTCACTGTTGTGCTTCCATTGCCATACACAGTGCAAATAGCACTGGCGTCTGTTCCCAGCAAGTACAGTGTATTGGACTGAAGTGAACCTACTGTTCTTGTCAGTTTGCTAAGAGTTGAAATAGATATGGCCCGTGTGTGTAGAAAGCACAGTTTTTTTGTTCTGAGGAAGCTCACTGTTGTGGCCCTACAGGAAAAGGTGTATAGTAGAGAGTGATCTCTTCTCAAAAGCAGCATGTTTTTCTTGTAAGGCGAGCCAGTGTTTGCTTCTTATTGATAAACGAAGTTGAATCACATTGCAATTTCTGGTCTGACCACCAAGAGTTGTTTTCTGGAGAGGAAAGTCACTATAGTGCTCTCATTGCTATACACAGTTCAAATAGCACTTGCGTCTGTTCCCAGCAAGTACAGAGTATTGGACTGACTAGAAGATAGTGTTCCTGTTAGTTTCCTAAGCAGAGGTGAACTAAATATGGCCCATGTGTGTTGGAAGCACAGTTCTTTTGTTCTGTGCAAGCTCACTTTTCTGGACCTATGGGAAACACAGTAGTGAAGAACAATGCTGTTTTCACAAAAGCAGAGTGTGTTTCTTGGAAGGCAAGCTAGTGTGTGTTTCACATTTGTAAACCGAGTTGAATCACATGTAGTTCCATGGTCCTACCAGCAAGAGTTGTTTTATGGTAATAAAAGTCACTATTGTGCTCCCAATCCATACAAAGTGCAAAGAGCACTCGCGTCTTTTCCCAGCAAGTACAGTGTATTTGACTGAAGAGAAGCTACTGTTCTTGACTGTTTCCTAAGCAGACTTGAACTAGATATGGCCCGTGTGTGTAGGAAGCACATTTCATTTGTTCTGAGCAAGCTCACTGTTCTGTCCTTATAGGAAACAAAGTAGAGAAGAAGTGTGCTCTTTTCTCAAAAGCAGAGTATGTTTCTTGTAAGGCGAGGTAGTGTTTGTTTCCCATTCATAAACGGAGTTGAATCACATGCTGTTTCTGGTCCTAAGAGCAAGGTATATTTTCTGGTAAGGAAAGTCACTGTTGCGCTTCCATTGCCATACACAGTGCAAATAGCACTGGCGTCTGTTCCCAGCAAGTACAGTGTTTTGGACTGAAGTGAACCTACTGTTCTTGTCAGTTTGCTAAGAGTTGAAATAGATATGGCCCGTGTGTGGAGGCAGCAAATTTCTTTTGTTCTGAGCAAGCTCACTCTTCTGGTACTTTCAGAAAAACTGTAGAGTAGAAGAGCGCTCTTTTTCAGAACCAGAGGATGTTTCTTGTAAGACGAGCTAGTGTTTGTTTTCCATTCATAAATGGAGATGAATAGCAGGCAGTTTCTGGTCCTACGAGCAAGAGTTGTTTTCTGGTAAAGAAAGTCACTATTGCACTCCCATTGCCATACACAGTGCCAATAGCACTCACATCTGTTCCCAGCAAGTACAGTGTATTGGACTGAAGAGAAGCTACTGTTCTTGTGAGATTTTTAAGCAGAGTTGAACTAGATATGGCCCATGTGTGTTGGAAGCACAGTTCTTTTGTTCTGAGCAAGCTCACTGTTAAGTCCTTATAGGAAACACAATAGAGTAGAAAAGTGCTCTTTTCTGAAAAGCAGAATGTGTTTCTTGTAAGGCGAGCTAGTGTTCGTTTGCCATTCATAAACGGAGTTGAATCACATGCAGTTTCTGGTTCTATGTGCAAGAATTGTTTTCTGGTAAGGAAAGTCACTATTGCGTTCCCATTGCCATACACAGTGCAAACAGCAATTGTGTCTGTTCCCAGCATGTACAGTGTATTGGACTGAAGAGAAGCTACTGTTCTTGTCAGTTTCTTATGCAGAATTGAACTATATATGCCCCGTGTTTTTGTGAAGCACAGTTCTTTTATTCTGCGCATGCCCACTGTTCTGGCCCTACAGGAAACAGAGTAGAGAAGAATTCTCTTTTCTCAAAAGCAGAATGTGTCTCTTGTAAGGTGAGTTAGTGTTTGTTTCCCACTCATAAACGGAAGTGAATCACATGAAGTTTCTGGTCCTACTAGCAAGAGTTGATTTCTGGTATGGAAAGTCACTATTGTGCGCTCATTGACATACTCACTGCAAATAGCACTCGTGTCTCTTCCCAGCATGTACAGTGTATTGGACTGAGGAGAAGCTACTGCTCTTGTCAGTTTCCTAAGCAGAGTTGAAATAGATATGGCCTGTGTGTGTAGGAAGCACAGTTCTTTTTTTATGAGCAAGCTCACTGTTCTGGCTCTATAGGAAACATGGTAGAGTAGAAGTGTGCTTTGTTCTCAAAACGAGAGTGTGTTTATTGTAAGGCGAGCTAGTGTTGGTTTCCCATTCTTAAACAGAATTGAATCACATGCAGTTTCTGTTCCTAACAGCAAGAGTTGTTTTCTGGTAAGGAAATTCTCTATTGTCCTCCAATTGCCATACACAATACATAGAGCACTCGCGTCTGTTCCCAGCAAGTATTGTGTATTGGACTGAAGAGAAGCTACTGTTCTTGTCAGTTTCACAATCAGAGTTGAACTAGATGTGGCCATGTGTGTAGGAAGCACAGTTCTTTGTTCTGAGCAATCTCACTGTCCTGGCACTAGAGGAAACACGGTAGAGTAGAAGACTGCTCTTTTCTCAAAAGCAGAGTGTGTTTCTTGTAAGTCAAGCTAGCATTTGTTTCCCATTCATAAACGGAGTTGAATCACCTGCAGTTTCTGGTCCTACAAGCAAAAGTTGTTTTCTGGTAAGGAAAGTCACTATTGTGCTCCCATTGCCATACACAGTGTAAATAGCACTGGTGTCTGTTCCCAGCAATACAGTGTATTGGACTGAAGAGAAGCTTCTGTTCTTGTCAGTTTTCTAAGCAGAGTTGAACTACACATGTCCCGTGTGTGTAGGAAGCACATTCTTTTGTTCTGAGCAAGCTCACTGTTCTGGCCCTATAGGAAACACAGTAGAGTAGAAGAGTGCTCTTTATTCAAAAGCAGAGTGTCTTTCTTGTAATGCGAGCTAGAAATTGTTTCCCATTCATAAATGAAGTTGAAACACATGCAGTTCTGGTCCTATGAGCTTGAGATGTTTCCTGGTAAGGATAGTCACTATTGCAATACCATTGCCAAGTACAGTGCAAATAGCAGTCACGTCTGTTCCCAGCAAGTACAGTTTCTTGGAATGAAGGGATGACACTGTTCTTGTCAGTTTGCTAAGCAGAGTTGAACGAGATATGGTCCGTTTGTGTAGGAAGCACAATCTTTTGTTCTGAGCAAGCTCACTGTCCTGGCCCTATAGGAAACAGAGTAGAGAAAAAGAGTGCTCTTTTCTCAAAAGCAGAGTGTGTTTCTTATAAGGTGAGCTAGTGTTTGTTTCTCATTCATAATCAGAGTTGAATCACACGCAGTTTCTGGTCTTACGACCAAGAGTTGTTTTCTGGTAAGGAAAGTCACTACTGTGCTCCCATTACTACACAGTGCAAATAGCTCTCACGTCTTTTTCCACGAAGTACAGTGTATTGAACGGAATAGAAGCTACTTTTCTTGTCAGTTTCCTAAGCAGAGTTGAACTAGATATGGTTCGTGTGTGTAGGCAACACACTTCATTTCTTCTGAGCAAGATCACTTTTCTGCCCATATGGGAAACACAGTAGAGTAGAAGAGTGCTCTTTTCTCAAAGGCAGAGTGTGTTTCTTGTAAGGCAAGCGAGTGTGTGTTTCCCATTCATAAATGGAGTTGAATCACATGCAGTTTTTGGTTCTATGAGCAAGAGTTGTTTTCTGGTAAGGAAAGTCACTATTGTGCCCCTACTGCCGTACACAGTGCAAATAGCAGTCGCGTCTGTTCCCAGCGAGTACAGTGTATTTGACAGAAGAGAAGCTACTGTTCTTCTCGGTTTCCTAAGCAGAGTTGAACTAGAAATGTCCCCTGTGTGTAGGAAGCACATCCTTTTGTTCTGAGCAGGCTCACTGTTCTGGACCTATAGGAAACAGAGTAGAGTAGAAGAGTGCTAATTTCTCAAAAGCAGAGTGTGTTACTTGTAAGGCGAGATAGTGTTGGTTTCCCATTCATAAATGGAATTGAACCACATACAGTTTTTGGTCCTATGAACAAGAGATGTTTCTGGTAAGGATAGTCACAATTGTGCTACCATTGCCATACACAGTGCCAATATCAGTCGCGTCTGTTCCCAGCAAGTACAGTGTATTGGAATGAAGAGAAGCTACTGTTCTTGTCAGTTTCCTAAGAAGAGTTGAACTACATATGGTCCGTTTGTGCAGGAAGCAGAATTCTTTTGTTCTGAGCAAGCTCACTGTCCTGGCCCTATAGGAAACACTGCAAAGTAGAAGGGAGCTGTTTTCTCAAAAGCAGAAAGTGTTTCTTGTAAGGCAATCCAGTGTTTGTTTCCCGTTCATAAATGGAGTTGAATCACATGTAGTTTCTAGTTCTATGAGCAAGAGTTATTTTCTGGTGAGGAAAGTCACTATTCCGCTCCAATTGCCATACACAGTGCAAATAGCAGTCGTGTCTGTTCCCCACAAGTACAGTGTATTTGACAGAAGAGTAGCTACTGCTCTTGTCAGATTCCTAAGCAGAGTTGAACTAGATATGGTCCCTGTGTGTACGAAGCACAGTTCTTTTGTCCTGAGCAAGCTCACTGTTCTGGCTTTTTAAGAAACACAGTGTAGTAGAAGAGTGCTCTTTTATCAAAAAATGACTGTATTTCTTGTAAGGTGATCTAGTGTTGGTTTCCCATTCATAAACAGAGTTGAATCACATGCAGTTTCTGGTCCTACAACCAAGATGTGTTTTCTTGTAAGGAAAGTCACTATTGTGCTCTCATTGTCAAACATAGTGCATATAGCACTAGCGTCTCTTCCCACCAAGTACAGGGTATTGGACTGAAGAGAAGCTACTGTTCTTGACAGTTTCCTAAGCAGAGTTGAATTAGAAATGGCTCTTGTGTGTAGGAAGCACAGTTCTTTTGTTCTGAGCAAGCTCACTGTTCTGGCCCTATAGGAAACACAATAGAGTAGAAGAGTGCTCCTTTCTCAAAAGCAGAGTGTCTTTCTTGTAAGGCGAGCTAGTGTTTGTTTCCCATTCATAAACGGAGTTAACCACATGCAGTTTTTGGTCCTATGGGCAAGAATTTTTTTTCTGGTGAGGAAAGTCACTATTGTGCTCCCATTGCCAAACACAGTTCTAATAGCACTCACGTCTGTTCTCAGCAAGTACAGTGTATTGGACAGGAAGAGGAGCTACTGTTCTTGTCAGTTTCCTCAGCAGAGTTAAACTAGATATGATCCTTGTATGTAGGAAGCACAATTCTTTTGTTCTGAGCAAGCTCATTTTTCTGGCCCTTTAGAAAACACAGTAGAGTAGAAGAGTGCTCCTTTCTAAGAAGCAAAGTGTCTTTCTTGTAAGGTGAGCTAGTGTTTGTTTCCCATTCATAAATGAATTTGAATCACATGCAGTTTCTGGTCCTAGGAGTTAGAGTTGTTTTCTGGTATTGAAAGTCACTATTGTGCTCCCATTGCCATACATTGTTCAAAAAGCAGTGGCGTCCGTTTCCAGTAAGTACAGTTTGTGAGACTAAAATGAAAATACTGTTCTTGTCAGTTTCCTAAGCAGAGTTGTACTAGACATAGCCCGTGCGTAGGAAGCACAGTTCTTTTTTCTTAGCAAGCTCACTATTCTGGCTCTATAGGAACCACAGTAGAGTAAAAGAGTGCTCTTTTCTCAAAAGTAGAGAGTATTTCTTGTAAGGCGAGCTAGTGTTTGTTTCCCAATCATAAATATAGTTGAATCACATGAAGTTTCTGGTTCTATGACCAAGAGTTGTTTTCTGGAATGGAAAGTCACTATTCTGCTCCCTCTGCCAAACACAGTGCAAATAGCACTCATGTCTGTTCCCAGAAACTACAGTGTATTGGACGTAGGAGAAGCTACTGTTCTTGTCAGTTTCCTAAGCAGAGTTGAACTAGATATGGCCCTGTGTGTAGAAAGCACTATCTTATATTCCGAGCAAGCTCACTGTTCTTGTCCTTTAGGAAACACAGTAGAGTAGAAGAGTGCTCTTTTATCAAAAGATGAGTGTCGTGCTTCAAAGACGATGTAGTGTTGGTTTCTCATTCAAAGACGGAGTTGTATCACATGCAGTTTCTGGTTATATGAGCAAGAGTTGTTTTCTGGTAAGGAAAGTCACTAATGTGCCCCCACTACTATATACAGTGTAAATTGGAGTCACGTCTGTTCACACCGAATACAGAGTATTGCACAGAACAGAAGCTACTGTTCTTGTCATTTTCCAATGCAGAGTTGAACTAGATATGTCCTGTGTGTGTAGGAAGCACATTCTTTGTTCTGAGAAGACCAACTGTTCTGGCCCTATAGGAAACAGAGTAGAGTAGAAGAGTGTTCATTTCTCAAAAACAGAGTGTGCTGCTTGTATGGCGAGCAAGTGTTGGTTTCCCATTCATAAACAGTGTTGAATCACATGCAGTTTCTGGTTCTATGAGCAAGAGATGTTTTCTGGTAAGGAAAGTGTCAATTGTGCTCCCATTGCTATACACAGTGCAAATAACACTTGCGACAGTTCCCAGGAAGTACAGTGTATTGAATGAAAGAGAAGCTACTCTTTTTGTCAGTTTCCTAAGCAGAGTTGAACTAAATATGGCCCGTGTGTGTAGGAAGCACAGTTCTTTGTTCTTATCAAGCTCTCTGTTCTGGCCAAATAAGAAACACAGAAGAGTAGAAGAGTGCTCTTTTCTCAAAAGCAGAGTGTGTTTCTTTTATGGCGTGCTAGTATTTGTTTCCCATTAATAAACGAAGTTGAATCACATGCAGTTTCTGGTCCTATGAGCAAGAGTTGTTTACTGGTAAGGAAAGTCACTATTGCACTCCCTTTGCCATATACAGTGCAAATAGCAGTCGCATCTGTTCCAAGCAAGAACAGTGTATTGGACTGAAGAGAAGCTACTCTTCTTGTCAGTTCCCTAAGCAGAGTTGTACTAGACATCGCCTTTGTGTTTAGGAAACACAGTTCTTTTGTTCTGTGGAAGCTCACTCTTCTGGCCCTATAGGAAACACAGTGGAATAGATGAGTGCTCTTTTCTCAAAAGCAGAGTGTGTTTCTTGTAAGGCTAGCTACTGTTTTTTTTCCCATTCATAAATGGAGTAGAATCACATGCAGTGTCTGGTTCTATGAGCAAGAGTTGTTTTCTGGTAAGGAAAGTCACTATTCTGCTCGCTCTGCCATACACAGAGCATATAGCACTCTAGTCTATTGCCTGCAAATGCAGTGTATTGGACTTAGGAGAAGCTATTTTTCTTGTCAGTATCCTAAGCAGAGTTGAAGTAGATATGGCCGGTGTGTGCATCAAGCACATACTTTTCTTTTGAGCAAGCTCACTGTTCTGGCCCTATAGGAAACACAGTAGAGTAGAAGAGTGCTCTTTTCTCAAAAGCAGAGTGTGTTTCTTGTAAGGCTAGCTAGTGTTGGTTTCCCAATCATAAACGGAGTTGAATCACATGCAGTTGCTGTTCTTACGACAAAGAGTTGTTTTCTGGTAAGGAAAGTCACTACTGTGCTCCCATTGCTATACACAGTGCAAATAGCACTCTTGTCTCTTCCCAGGAATTACAGTGTATTGAACGGAACTGAAGCTACTGTTCTTGTCAGTTTCCTAACCAGAGTTTAACTAGTTATGGACCGTGTGTGTACAAAGCACACATCTTTTGTCCTGAGCAAGCTCACTGTTTTGGCCCTATAGGAAACACAGTAGAGTAGAAGAGTGCTCGTTTCTCAAAGGCAGAGTGTGTTTCCTGTAAGGCGAGATAGTGTTTGTTTCCCATTCATAAATGGAGTTGAATCACATGCAGTTTTTGGTTCTATGAGCAAGAGTTGTTTTCTGGTAAGGAAAGTCACTATTCTGCCCCCACTCAAATACACAGTGCAAATAGCAGTCGCGTCTGTTCCCAGCAAATACAGTGTATTTGACAGAAGAGAAGCTACTGTTCTTATTATTTTTCTAAGCAGCATTGAACTAGATACGTCCCGTGTGTGTAGGAAGAACATTCTTTTGTTCTGAGAAGGCTCACTGTTCTGGCCCTATAGGAAACAGAGTAGAGTAGAAGAATGCTCATTTCTCAAAAGCAGAGTGTGTTTCTTGTAAGGAGAGCTAGTGTTTGTTTCCCATTCATAAATGATGTTGAACCACATGCAGTTTCTGGTCCTATGAACAAGAGATGTTTTCTGGTAAGGAAAGTCACTCTTGGGCTCCCTTTGCCATATACAGTGCAAATAGCAGTCACTTCTGTTCCCAACAAGAACAGTGTATTGGACTGAAGAGAAGCTACTGTTCTAGTCATTTTCCTAAGCAGAGTTGTACTAGATATGGCCCGTTGTTTAGGAAGCACAATTATTTTGTTCTGAGCAAGCTGACTATTCTGGTCCTATATGAAACGCAGTGAAATAGAAGAGTGCTCCTTTCTCAAAAGCAAAGTGTGTTTCTTGTAAGGTGAGCTAGTGTTTGTTTCCCATTCATAAATGGAGTTGAATCACATGCAGTTTCTGGTAATACAAGCAAGAGTTTTTTCTGGTAAGGAATGTAATTATTGAACTCCCATTGCCCTACACAGTGCAAATATCACAAAGTCTGTTCCCAGAAAGTACAGTGTATTGGACTGGAGAGTAGCTACTGTTCTTGTCAGTTTCCTAAGCAGAGTTGAACTAGATATGGCCCCTGTGTGTAGGAAGCACATTTCTTTTGTTCTGAGCAAGCTCACTGTTCTGGCACTATAGGAAAAACAGTAGAGTAGAAGTGTGCTCTTTTCTCAGAAGCAGAGTGTATTTCTTGTAAGGCAAGCAAGCGTTTATTTCTGCTTCATAAATGGAGTTGAATCACATGCAATTTTTGGTCCTATGAGCAAGAGTTGTTTTCTAGTAAGAGGAGACACTATTGTGCTCTCTTTGCCTTACACAGTGCAAAGAGCACTCGCGTCTCCTCCCAGCAAGTACAGTGTTTTGGACGGAAGAGAAGCTACTGTTCTTTTCAGATTCCAAAGCAGAGTTGAACTAGATATGGCCCGTCAGTGTAGGAGGTAAAATTCTTTTTTTTAAGAGCAAGCTCACTCTTCTGGCCCTATAGGAGACACACAAGAGTAGAAGGGTGCTCTTTTTTTTTTTTCAAATTAAAATGTGTTTCTTGTACAGCAAGCAAGAGTTTTTTTTTTTTCCATTCATAAACGGAGTTGAATCACATGCAGTTTCTGGTCCTACAAGCCAGAGTTGTGTTCTGGTAAGGAAAGTCACCATTGTGTTCCATTGATACAAACAGTGCAAATAGGACTCGCATCTGTTAACAGCAAGTACAGTGAATTGGACTGAATGGAAGCTACTTTTCTTGTCAGTTTCCTAAACAGAGTTGAACTAGATATGGCCTGTGTGTGAAGGAAGCACCGTTCTTTTGTTCTTAGCAAGCTCACTGTTCTGGCCTTAGGAAACACAGTAGAGTAGAACAGTGTTCTTTTCTCAAAAGTAGAGTGTGTTTCTTGTAAGGCGAACTTGTGTTTGTTTCTCATTCATGTACGGATGGAATCACATACAGTTTTTGGACCTCCGAGCAAGAGTTGTTTTCTGGTAAGGAAAGTCACTATTTTGCTACCATTGCCATACACAGTCCAAATTACAGTCACGTCTGTTCCCAGCAAGTACAGTGTATTAAAAGGAAGAGAAGCTATTGTTCCTGTCAGTTTCCTAAGCAGAGTTGATCTAAATATAACCCGTGTGTGTAGGAAGCACACTTCTTTTGTTCTGAGCAAGCTCACTGTTCTCTCCCTATAGGAAACACAGTAGAATAGGACTGCACTTTTCTCAAAAGCAGAATGTCTTTATTGTAAGGTGATCTAGTATTGGTTTCCCATGCATACACCGAGTTGAATCACATGGAGTTTCTGGTCCTATGCGCAATAGATGTTTTCTTGTTGGAAAGTCACTATGTTCTCCCATTGCAATATACAGAACAAATAGCAATCGCGTTTGTTCCCAGCAAGTTCAGTGTATTGGACTGAAGAGAAGCTACTGTTCTTGTCAGTTTCCTAAGCAGAGTTGTGCTAGATATGGCATATGTGTGTAGGAAGCACATTCTTTTTTACTGAGGAAGCTCACTGTTCTGGTCCTATAGTAAACAGAGTAGATTAGAAGAGTGCTCTTTTTTTAAAAGTAGAGTGTGTTTCTTGTAAGGCGAGCTAGTGTTTGTTTCCCACTCATAAATGGAGTTCAACCACATGCAGTTTCTGTTCCTATGAACAAGAGTTGTTTTCTGGGAGGTAAAGTCACTAATGTGCTCCCATTACCATACACAGAGCAAATAGCAATCGCATCTGTTCCCAACAAGTACTGTGTATTGGATTGAAGAGAAGCTACTGTTCTTGTAAGAATCCTAAGCTGAGTTGAACTAGATACAGCCTCTGTGTGTAGGTAGCACAGTTCTTTGGTTCTGAGCAAGCTCACAGTATTGGCCCTATATGAAACACAGTAGAGAAGAAGAGTGCTCTTTTCTCAAAAGAAGAGTGTGTTTTTTTGTAAGGCGAGCTAGTGTTGGATTCCCATTCATAAAGGAAGTTAAATCACATGCAGTTTCTAGTCCTACAAACAAGAGTTGTTTTCTGGTAAGGAAAGTCACTATTGTCCTCCCATTTCCATACACTGTGCAAATAGCACTTGCGTCTGTTCGCAGCAAGTACAGTGTATTCGATGGAAGAGAAGCTAATGTTCTTGTCAGTTTCCTAAGCAGAGTTTAACTAGATATGGCTCGTGTGTGGAAAAAGCACATTCTTTTGTTCTGAGCAAGCTCACTGTTCTGGCCCTATAGGAAACACAGTAGAGTAGAATAGTGCTCTTTTCTCAAAAACAGAGTGTGTATTTTGTAAGGAGAGCTAGTGTTGGTTTTCTATTCATAAACGGAGATGAATCATATGCAGTTTCTGGGATTACAAGTAAGAATTGTTTTCTGGTAAGGAAAGTCACCATTGCGCTTCCATGGCCATACACTGTGCAAATAGCATTCGCATCTGTTACCAACAAGTACAGTGTATTGGACCGAAGAGAAGTTACTGTTCTTTTCAGTTTCCTAAGCAGGGTTGAACTAGATATGGCCCGTGTGTGTAGGAAGCACATTATTTTGTTCTGAGCATGCTCCCTCTTCTGGCCCTGTAGGAAACATTGTTGAGTGGAAGTTTGCTCTTTTCTCAAAAGTAGAGAGTGTTTCTTGTAAGGCGATCTAGTGTTTTTTACCCATTCATAAACAGAGTTGAATCACATGCAGGTTCTGGTCCTACGAATAAGAGTTGTTTTCTGGTAAGGAAAGTCACGATTGTGCTCCCATTGCAATACACAGTGCATATAGTACTCAGGTCTGTTCCCAGCAAGTACAATGCATTGGTTGAAGAGAAACTGCTGTTTTTGTCAGTTTCACAACAAGAGTTGAACTAGATATAACCCTTGTGTGTAGTTCTACGTGCAAGACTTTTATTCTGGAAAGGAAAATCACTATGGTGTTCCCATTGCCATACATTTTGAAAATAGCACATATGTCTTTTCCCTGCATGTATATTTGATGGAAGAGAAGCTACTGTTCTTGTTAGTTTTTTTAAGCAGAGTTGAACTAGATATGGCCCATGTGTGTAGGAAACACAGTTCTTTTGTTCTGAGCAAGCTCACTCTTCTGTCCCTACAGGAAACACAGTGGAGTAGAAGAGTGCTCTTTTCTCAAAATCAGAGTGTCTTTCTTGTAAGGCAAGCTAGTGTTTGTTTCCCATTCATAAATGGAGTTGAATCACTTGCAGTTTCTGTTCCTACGAGCAAGAGTTGTTTTCTGGTAAGGAAAGTCACTATTGTGCTCCCATTTCCATACACTGTTCAAATCCAGTCGCATCCTTTCCCAGCAAGTACAGTGTATTGGACTGAAGAGAAGCTACTCTTCTTGTCAATTTCCTAATCATAGTTGAACCAGATATGGCCCGTGTGTAGGAAACACAGTTCTTTTTTTCTGAGCAAGCTCACTCTTCTGGCCTTATAAGAAACAGAGTAGAGAAAAAGAGTGCTCTTTTCTCAAAAGCAGAGTGTGTTTTTGTAAGGCGAGCTAGTGTTGGTTTCCCATTCATAAACGGAGTTGAATCACATGCAGTTTGTGGTCCTATGAGCAAGAGTTTTTTTCTGGTAAGGAAAGACACTATTGAGCTCCCTCCCATTGCCATACACAGTGCAGTTAGCACTCGCGTCTGTTTCCAGCAGATACAATGTAAAGGAAAGAAGAGAAGCCACTGTTTTTGTCAGTTTCCTAAGCAAAGTTGAACGAGATATGGCCCGTGTGTGTAGGAAGCACAGTTCTTTTTTCTGAGCAAGCTCACGCTTCTGGCACTTTAGGAAAAACAGTAGAGTAGAAGATTGCTCTTTTCTCAAAAGCAGAGTTTGTTTCTTGTAAGGCGACCTAATGTTTGTTTCTCATTCAAAAACGGAGTAGAATCACATATAGTTTCTAGTCCTACGAGCGAGAGTTGTTTTCTGGTAATGAAAGTCCCTATTGCGCTCCCATTGCCATACACAGTGCAAATAACACTCGTGTCAGTTTCCCGCAAGTACAGTGTATTGGACTGAAGAGAAGCTATCGTTCTTGTCAGTTTCCTAAGCAGAGTTGAACTAGATATGTCCCGTGTGTGGATAACACAGTTCTTTTGTTCTGAGTAAGATCACTGTTCTGGCACTAAAGGAAAAACGGCAGAGAAGAAGAGTGCTCTTTTCTCAAAACAGAGTGTGTTTCTTGAAAGGTGGGCTAGATTTTGTTTCCAAATCATAAACAGAGTTGAATCACATTCAATTTTTGGTCCTACAAGCAAGAGTTTTTTTCTGGTAAAGATAGTGACTATTGTGCTTCCATTGCCATACACAGTGCAAATCACCCTCGCGTATGATCCCAGCAAGTACAGTGTATTGGACTGAAGAGAAGCACATGTTCTTGTCAGTTCCCTAAGCAGCGTTGAACTAGACATGGCCAGTGTTTGTAGGAAGCACAGTTATTTTGTTCTGAGCAAGCTCACTCTTCTGGACCTATAGGAAACACAGTAGAGTAAAAGAGTCAATTTTCTCAAAAGTAGAGAGTGTTTCTTGTAAGGCGAGCTAGTGTTTGTTTCTCATTCATAAACGGAGATGAATCACCAGCAATTTCTGGTCCTTTGAGCAAGAGTTGTTTTCTGGTAAAGAAAGTCACTACTGCGTTCCCATTGCCATACTCAGTGCAAATAGCACTCGCTTCCATTCCCAGCACGTACAGTGTATTGCACTGAAGATAAGCTACTGTTCTTATCAGTTTCCTAGGCAGAGTTGAACTAGATATGGCCCATGTGTTTAGGAAGCAAAGTTGTTTTGTTCTAAGAAATCTCACTCTTCTGTCCCTATAGGAACACAGTAGAGTAGAAGAATGTTCTTTTCTCAAAAGCAGAGTGTGTTTCTTGTCAGGCGAGCTAGTGTTTGTTTCTTTTTCATACACGGTTTTGAATCACATGCAGTTTCTGATCCGATTAGCAAGAGTTTTTTTCTGGTAAGGAAAGTCACTATTGTGCTCTCATTGCCAAACACAGTGCAAATAGCCATTGTGTCTGTTCCCAGCAAGAACAGTGAATTGGACTGAAGAGAAGCTACTGTTCTTGTCAGTTTCCTAAGCAGAGTTGAACTAGATATGGATCGTGTGTATGAAGCACAATTCTTTGGTTCTGAGCAAGCTCACAGTTCTGGCCCTTTAGGAAACACATTAGAGTAGAAGAGTGCTCTTTTCTCAAAAGCAGAGTGTGTTTCTTGGAAGGCGAGCACGCATTTGTTTCCCATTCCTATACAGGGTTGAATCACATACAGTTTCTGGTCCTACGAGCAGGAGTTGTGTTTTGGTAATAAAAGTCATTATTGTGCTCCAATTGCCATAAACAGGGCAAATAGCGCTCTCGTCTGTTCCCAGCAAGTACAATGTATTGGACTGAAGAGAAGCTACTGTTCTTTTCAGACTCCTAAGTAGAGTTGAACTCGATATGGATCGTGAGTATGAAGCACAATTCTTTGATTCTAAGCAAGCTCACTCTTCTGGCACTTTAGGAAACACAGTAGAGAAGAAGAGTGCTCTTTTCGAAAAAGCAGAGTGAGTTTCTTTGTAAGTCGAGCTAGTGTTTGTTTCCCATTCATATATGGAGTTGAATCACGTGCAGTTTTTGGTCCTACAAGCAAGAGTTGTTTTCTGGTAAAGAAAGTGACTACTGCACTCCCATTGCCATACACAGTGCAAATCGCCCTCACATATGTTCCCAGCAAGTACAGTGTATTGGACTGAAGAGAAGCACATGTTCTTGTCAGTTCCTTAAGCAGAGTTGAACTAGACATGGCCTGTGTTTGTAGGAAGCACAGTTATTTTGTTCTGAGCAAGCTCATTCTTCTGGCCCTATCGGAAACACAGTACAGAAAAAGAGTCAATTTTCTCAAAAGTAGAGAGTGTTTCTCATGAGGCGAGCTTGTGTTTGTTTCCCATTCATAAACAGAGTTGAATCACCAGCAGTTTCTGGTCCTTTGAGCAAGAGTTGTTTTCTGGTAAGGAAAGTCACTAATACGCTCCCATTGCCATACTCAGTGCAAATAGCACTCGCGTCTGTTCCCAGCAAGTACAGTGTATTGCATTGAAGATAAGCTACTGTTCTTGTCAGTTTCCCTAAGCAGAGTTGAACTAGATATGGCCGTGTGTGTAGGAAGCAAAATTGTTTTGTTCTAAGATAGCTCACTGTTCTGTCCCTATAGGAACACAGTAGAGTACAAGAGTGTTCCTTTCTCAAAATCAGAGTGTGATTCTTGTCAGGCGAGCTAGTGTTTGTTTCCCTTTCATAAACGGTTTTGAATCACATGCAGTTTCTGGTCCTACGAGCAAGAGTTTTTACTGGTAAAGAAAGTCACTATTGTGCTCCCATTGCCATGCACAGTGCCAATAGCCATTGCGTCTGTTCCCAGCAAGTACAGTGAATTGGACTGAAGAGAAGCTACTGTTCTTGTCAGTTTCCTAAGCAGAGTTGAACTTTATATGGACCGCGTTTATAGTAAGCCCAGTTCTTTTGTTCTGAGCAAGCTCATTCTTCTGGCGCTATAGGAAACACAGTAGAGTAGAAGAGTGCTCTTTTCTCAAAAGCAGAGTGTTTTTCTTGGAAGGCAAGCTAATATTTGTTTCCAATTCCTAAACAGAGTTGAATCACATACAGTTTCTGGTCCTACGAGCAGAAGTTGTGTTTTGGTAATAAAAGTCATTATTGTGCTCTAATAGCCATAAACACTGCAAATAGCACTCTGGGCTGTTCCCAGCAAGTACAGTGTATTGGACAAAAGAAGTTACTGTTCACCCTGTTGTGATGGTTCACGCCTTTAATCCCAGAACTGGGGAAGCAGAGCCAGGCAGATCTCTGTGAGTTCAAGGCCAGCCTGGGCTTCCAAGTGAGTCCCAGGGAAGCACAAAGCTACACAGAGAAACCCTGTCTCGAAAAAAAAAAAAGCAGCTACTGTTCTTGTCAGTTTCCTCAGCAGAGTTGATCAAGATATGCTCCGTGTGGGTAGGAAGCACAGTTCTTTTGTTCTGAGCAAGCTCACTCTTCTGGCCTATAGGAAACACAGCAGAGTCAAAGAGTGCTCTTTTCTCAAAAGAAGAGTGTGCTTTTTGTTTGGCTAGCTAGTGTATGTTTCCCATTCATAAACGGAGTTGAATCACATGCAGTTTCTGGTCCTATAATCAAGAGTTATTTTCTGGTAAGGAAAGTCACTATTGTGCTCCCATTGCCATACCCGTTGCAAATAGCACTTGCGTCTGTTCCCAGCAAGAACAGTTTCTTGGACTGAAGAGAAGATGCTGTTCTTGTCACTTTTCTAAGAATAGTTAAACTAGATATGGCCCGTGTGTCAAAAGCACAGTTCTTTGATTGTGAGCAAGCCCCCCCTCCTGCCCTATAGGAAACACAGTACAGTAAAACAGTAAATTTTCTCAAAAGTAGAGTGTGTTTCTTATAAGGCGAGCTAGTGTTTGTTTCCCATTCATAAAAGGAGTTGAATCACATGCAGTTTGTGGTCCTATGAGCAAGAGTTGTTTTCTGGTAAGGAAAGACACTATTGCGCTCCCCCCATTGCTATACACAGTGCAATTAGCACTCGCGTCTGTTTTCAGCAGGTACAATGTAAAGAAAGAAGAGAAGCCACTGTTTTTGTCAGTTTCCTAAGCAAAGTTGAACTAGATATGGCTTATGTGTGTAGGAAGCACATTCTTTTTTTCTGAGGAAGCTCACTGTTCTGGTCCTATAGTAAACAGTATAGAGTAGAAGAATGCTCTTTTTTTAAAAGCAGAGTGTGTTTCTTGTAAGGCGAGTTAGTGTTTGTTTCCCATTCATAAATGGAGTTGAACCACATGCAGTTTCTTGTCCTATGAGCAAGAGTTGTTTTCTGGGAGGGAAAGTCACTAATGTGCTCCTATTGCCATACACAGAGCAAATAGCAATTGCATCTGTTCCCAACAAATACTGTCTATTGGATTGAAGAGAAGCTACTGTTCTTGTAAGATTCCCAAGCCGAGTTGAACTAGATACGGCCTGTGTGTGTAGGAAGCACAGTTCTTTGGTTCTGAGCAAGCTCACTGTATTGGCCCTCTAGGAAACACAGTAGAGTAGAAGAGTGCTCTTTTCTCAAAAGCAGAGTGTGTTTCTTGTAAGGCGAGCTAGTGTTTGTTTCCCATTTATAAACGTAGTTGATTCACATACATTTTCTGGTCCTACGAGGAAGAGTTGTTTTCTCGGAAGGAAAGACACTATTGTGTTCCCATTGCCATACACAGTTCAAATAGCAGTTGTGTCTGTTCCCAGCAAATACAGTGTATTGGACCGAAGAGAAGCTACTGTTCTTGTCATTTTCCTAATCAGAGTTGAACTAGATATGGCCTGTGTGTAGGAAGCACATTCTTTTGTTCTGAGCAGGCTCACTGTTCTGACCCTGTAGAAAACAGAGTAGAGTAGAAGAGTGCTCTTTTCTCAATAGCAGAGTGTGTTTCTTATAAGGTGAGCTAGTGTTTGTTTCCCATTGATAAATGGAGTTGAACCACATGCAGTTTATGGTCCTATGTGCAATAATTGATTTCTGAGAGGGAAAGTCACTAATGTGCTCCCATTACCATACACAGAGCAAATAGCATTTGCGTCGGTTCCCAACAAGTACAGTGTACTGGACTGAAGAGAAGCTACTGTTCTTGTAAGATTCCTAAGCTGAGTTGAACTAGATATGGCCCGTGTGTGTAGGTAGCACATTTCTTTGGTTCTGAGCAAGCTCACTCTTCTGGCCATATATGAAACAGAGTAGAGAAAAAGAGTGCTCTTTTCTCAAAACCAGAGTGTGTTTCTTGTAAGGCAAGCTAGTGTTTGTTTCCCAGTCAGAAATGGAGTTGAATCACATGCAGTTTGTGGTCCTATGAGCAAGAGTTTTTTTCTGGTAAGGAAAGACACTATTGAGCTTCCTCCCATTGCCATACACAGTGCAATTAGCACTCGCGTCTGTTTCCAGCAGGTACAATGTAAAGGAAAGAAGAGAAGCCACTGTTTTTGTCAGTTTCCTAAGCAAAGTTTAACGAGATATGGCCTGTGTGTGTAGGAAGCACAGTTCTTTTTTCTGAGCAAGCTCACGCTTCTGGCCCTTTATGAAACACAGTAGAGTAGAAGATTGCTCTTTTCTCAAAAGCAGAGTTTGTTTCTTGTAAGGCGACCTAGTGTTTGTTTCTCATTCAAAAACGGAGTAGAATCACATATAGTTTCTGTTCCTACGAGCGAGAGTTGTTTTCTGGTAATGAAAGTCACTATTGCACTCCCATTGCCATACACAGTGCAAATAACACTCGCGTCAGTTTCCCGCAAGTACAGTGTATTGGACTGAAGAGAAGCTACCGTTCTTGTCAGTTTCCTAAGCAGAGCTGAACTCTATATAGCCCGTGTGTTTGGGTAACACAGTTCTTTTGTTCTGAGTAAGATCACTGTTCTGGCACTAAAGGAAAAACGGTACAGTAGAAGAGTGCTCTTTTCTCAAAAGCAGAGTGTGTTTCTTGAAAGGCGGACGAGATTTTTTTTCCAATTCATAAACAGAGTTGAATCACATTCAATTTTTGGTTCTACAAGCAAGAGTTGTTTTCTGGTAAAGAAAGTGACTATTGTGCTTTCATTGCCATACACATTACAAATCGCCCTCGCGTATGTTCCCAGCAAGTACAGTGTATTGGACTGAAGAGAAGCTAATGTTCTTGTCAGTTCCCTAAGCAGAGTTGAACTAGACATGGCCAGTGTTTGTAGGAAGCACAGTTCTTTTGTTCTGAACAAGGTCACTCTTCTGGCCCTATAGGAAACACAGTACAGTAAAAGAGTCAATTTTCTCAAAAGTAGAGAGTGTTTCTTGTAAAGCGAGCTAGTGTATGTTTCCCATTCATAAACGGAGTTGAATCACCAGCAATTTCTGGTCCTTCGAGCAAGAGTTGTTTTCTGGTAAGGAAAGTCACTATTGCGTTCCCATTGCCATACTCAGTGCAAATAACACTCGTGTCCATTCCCAGCACGTACAGTGTATTGCACTGAAGAGAAGCTACTGTTCTTGTCAGTTTCCTAGTCAGAGTTGAACTAGATATGGCCCGTGTGTGTAGGAAGCAAAGTTGTTTTGTTCTAAGAAAGCTCACTGTTCTGTCCCTATAGTAACACAGTAGAGTAGAGGAATGTTCCTTTCTCAAAAGCAGAGTGTGTTTCCTGTCAGGCGAGCTAGTGTTTGTTTCTTTTTCATATACGGTTTTGAATCACATGCAGTTTCTGATCCGATTAGCAAGAGTTTTTTTTCTGGTAAGGAAAGTCACTTTTGTGCTCTCATTGCCAAACACAGTGCAAATAGCCATTGCGTCTGTTCCCAGCAAGAACAGTGAATTGGACTGAAGAGAAGCTACTGTTCTTGTCAGTTTCCTAAGCAGAGTTGAACTAGATATGGATCGTGTGTATGAAGCACAATTCTTTGGTTCTGAGCAAACTCACAGTTCTGGCCCTTTAGGAAACACATTAGAGTAGAAGAGTGCTCTTTTCTCAAAAGCAGAGTGTGTTTCTTGGAAGGCGAGCACGCGTTTGTTTCCCATTCCTAAACAGGGTTGAATCACATACAGTTTCTGGTTCTACGAGCAGGAGTTGTGTTTTGGTAATAAAAGTCATTATTGTGCTCCAATTGCCATAAACAGGGCAAATAGCGCTCTCATCTGTTCCCAGCAAGTACAATATATTGGACTGAAGAGAAGCTACTGTTCTTTTCAGACTCCTAAGCAGAGTTGAACTAGATATGGATCGTGTGTATGAAGCACAATTCTTTGATTTTAAGCGAGCTCACTCTTCTGGCACATTAGAAAGCACAGTAGAGAAGAAGAGTGCTCTTTTCGAAAAAGCAGAGTGAGTTTCTTTGTAAGTCGAGCTAGTGTTTGTTTCCCATTCATATATGGAGTTGAATCACGTGCGTTTTTTGGTCCTACAAGCAAGAGTTGTTTTCTGGTAAAGAAAGAGACTACTGCACTCCCTTTGCCATACACAGTGCAAGTCGCCCTCGCGTATGTTCCCAGCAAGTACAGTGTATTGGACTGAAGAGAATCATATGTTCTTGTCAGTTCCTTAAGCAGAGTTGAACTAGACATGGCCTGTGTTTGTAGGAAGCACAGTTATTTTGTTCTGAGCAAGCTCATTCTTCTGGCCCTATCGGAAACACAGTACAGAAAAAGAGTCAATTTTCTCAAAAGTAGAGAGTGTTTCTCATAAGGCAGGCTTGTGTTTGTTTCCCTTTCATAAACGGAGTTGAATCACCAGCAATTTCTGGTCCTTTGAGCAAGAGTTGTTTTCTGGTAAGGAAAGTCACTATTGCATTCCCATTGCCATACTCAGTGCAAATAGCACTTGCGTCCATTCCCAGCAAGTACAGTGTATTGCACTGAAGAGAAGCTACTGTTCTTGTCAGTTTCCTAGGCAGAGTTGAACTAGATATGGCCCGTGTGTGTAGGAAGCAAAGTTGTTTTGTTCTAAGAAAGCTCACTGTTCTGTCCCTATAGGAACACAGTAGAGTAGAAGAATGTTCCTTTCTCAAAAGCAGAGTGTGTTTCTTGTTAGGCGATCTAGTGTTTGTTTCTTTTTCATATACGGTTTTGAATCACATGCAGTTTCTGATCCGATTAGCAAGAGTTTTTTTCTGGTAAGGAAAGTCACTATTGTGCTCTCATTGCCAAACACAGTGCAAATAGCCATTGCGTCTGCTCCCAGCAAGAACAGTGAATTGGACTGAAGAGAAGCTACTGTTCTTGTCAGTTTCCTAAGCAGAGTTGAACTAGATATGGATCGTGTGTATGAAGCACAATTCTTTGGTTCTGAGCAAGTTCACAGTTTTGGCCCTTTAGGAAACACATTAGAGTAGAAGAGTGCTTTTTTCTCAAAAGCAGAGTGTGTTTCTTGGAAGGCGAGCACGCATTTGTTTCCCATTCCTAAACTGGGTTGAATCACATACAGTTTCTGGTCCTACGAGCAGGAGTTGTGTTTTGGTAATAAAAGTCATTATTGTGCTCCAATTGCCATAAACAGGGCAAATAGCGCTCTTGTCTGTTCCCAGCAAGTACAATGTATTGGACTGAAGAGAAGCTTCTGTTCTTTTCAGACTCCTAAGCACAGTTGAACTAGATATGGATCGTGTGTATGAAGCACAATTCTTTGATTCTAAGCAAGTTCACTCTTCTGGCACTTTAGGAAACACAGTAGAGAAGAAGAGTGCTCTTTTCGAAAAAGCAGAGTGAGTTTCTTTGTAAGTTGAGCTAGTGTTTATTTCCCATTCATATATGGAGTTGAATCACGTGTAGTTTTTTGTCCTACAAGCAAGAGTTGTTTTCTGGTAAGGAAAGTGACTACTGCACTCCCATTGCCATACACAGTGCAAATCCCCCTCACGTATGTTCCCAACAAGTACAGTGTATTGGACTGAAGAGAAGCACATGTTCTTGTCAGTTTCCTAAGCAGAGTTGAACTAGTCATTTCCAGTGTTTGTAGGAAGCACAGTTATTTTGTTCTGAGCAAGCTCATTCTTCTGGCCCTATCGCAAACACAGTACAGTAAAAGAGTCAATTTTCTCAAAAGTAGAGTGTGTTTCTTGTAAGGCGAGCTAGTGTTTGTTTCCCATTCATAAACGGAGTTGAATCACCAGCAGTTTCTGGTCCTTTGAGCAAGAGTTGTTTTCTGGTAAGGAAAGTCACTATTGCACTCCCATTGCCATACTCAGTGCAAATAGCACTCGCGTCTGTTCCCAGCAAGTACAGTGTATTGCATTGAAGATAAGCTACTGTTCTTGTCAGTTTCCTAAGCTGAGTTGAACTAGATATGGCCCGTGAGTGTAGGAAGCAAAGCTGTTTTGTTCTAAAAAAACTCACTGTTCTGTCCCTATAGGAACACAGTAGAGTAGAAGAATGTTCCTTTCTCAAAAGCAGAGTGTGTTTTTGTCAGGCGAGCTAGAGTTTGTTTCTTTTTCATATACGGTTTTGAATCACATGCAGTTTCTGATCCGATTAGCAAGAGTTTTTTTCTGGTAAGGAAAGTCACTATTGTGCTCTCATTGCCAAACACAGTGTAAATAGCCATTGCATCTGTTCCCAGCAAGAACAGTGAATTGGACTGAAGAGAAGCTACTGTTCTTGTCAGTTTCCTAAGCAGAGTTGAACTGTATATGGCCTATGTGTAGGAAGCACAGTTCTTTTTTTCTGAGCAAGCTCACATTTCGGACTCTGTGGAAACACTGTAAAGTAGAAGATTGCTCTTTTCTCAAAAGCAGAGTGTGTTTCTTGTAAGGCAAGCTAGTGTTTGTTTCCCATTCATAAACGGAGTGGAATCACATGCAGTTTCTGGTCCTACAAGCAAGAGTTGTTTTCTGGTAAGGAAAGTCACTATCACGTTCCCATTGACATACACAGTGCAAATAGCACTTGCATCTTTTCCCATGAAGTACAGTGTATTGGACTGAAGAGAAGCTACTGTTCTTGTCAGTTTCCTAAGCAGAGTTGAACTAGGTATGGCCCATGTGTAGGAAGCACAGTTCTTTTGTTCTGAGCAACCTCACTTTTCTAGCACTATGGAAACACAGTACCGTAGAAGAGTGTTCTTTTCTCAAAAGCAGAGTGTGTTTCTTGTAAGGTGAGCTAGTGTTTGTTTCTCATTCTTAAACAGTGTTGAATTACATGCAGTTTCTTGTCCTACGAGTAAGAGTTGTTTTCTGGTAAGGAAAGTTACTTTTGTGCTCCCACTGCAAAAAAAAAGTGCATTTTTCACTCGTGTCTATTCCCATCAAGTACAGTGTATTGGACTGAAGTGAAGCTACTTTTCTTGTCAGTATCTTAAGCAGAGTTGAACTAGATATGTCCCGTGTGTAGGAAGCACAATTCTTTTGTTCTGAGCAACCTCACTTTTCTAGCACTATGGAAACACAGTACAGTAGAAGAGTGCTCTTTTCTCAAAAGCAGAGTGTGTTTCTTGTAAGGTGAGCTAGTGTTTGTTTCTCATTCATAAACAGAGTTGAATTACATGCAGTTTCTTGTCCTACGAGCAAGAGTTGTTTTCTTGTAAGGAAAGTCACTTTTGTGCTCCCACTGCAAAAAAAAGTGCATTTTGCACTCGCATCTGTTCCCAGCAAGTACAGTGTATTGGACTGAAGTGAAGCTACTTTCCTTGTCAGTATCTTAAGCAGAGTTTAAGTAGATATGTCTCGTGTGTGTAGGAAGCAGAGTTCTTTTGTTCTGAGCAAGCTCACTCTTCTGGCCTTACAGGAAACACAGTAGAGTAGAAGAGTGCTCTTTCCTCAAAAGCAGTGTGTGTTTTTGTAAGGCGAGCTAGTGTTTGTTTCCCATTCAAAAACGGAGTTTAATCACATGCACTTTCTGGTCCTACTCACAAGAGTTGCTTTTTGTTAAGGAATGTCACTATTATGCTCCCATTGCTTTATACAGTGCAAATAACACTCTCGTCTCTTCCCTGCAAATACAGTGTATTGGACCGAAGAAAAGCTACTGTTCTTGATAGTTTTTTAAGCAGAGTTGAACTGGATATGGGTCATGTGTGTAGGAAGCACAGTTCTTTTGCTCTGAGCAAGCTCACTGTTCTAGCCATGTGGAAACATAGTAGAGTAGAAGAGTGCTCTTTTCTCAAAAGCAGAGTGTGTTTCTTGTAAGGCGAGCTAGTCTTGTTTTCCCATTTATAAACGGAGTTGAATCACATGCAGTTTCTGTCATATGAGCAAGAGTTGTTTTCTGGTAAGGAAAGTCACTATTTTACCCCCTTTGACATATACAGTTAAAATTGCAATTCGCGTCTGTTCCCACCAAGTACAGAGTAATGTACTGAAGAAATGCTACTGTTCTTGACAGTTTCTTAAGTAGAGTTGAACGAGATATGGTTCATGTGTGTAGGAAGCATAGTTCTTTTGTTCTGAGCAAGCTCACTGTTCTGGCCTTATAGGAAACACAGTAGAGTAGAATAGTGCTCTTTTCTCAAAAGCAGAGTGTGTCACTTATAAGGCAAGCTAGTGTTTTTTTCTCATTCATAAATGTGTTAATAGCACTCGTGTCTGTTCCCAGCAAGTACAGGGTTTTCAACTGAAGAGAACCTATTGTTCTTGTCAGTTTCTTAAGCAGATTTGAACATTGTATAGGCCGCGTGTTTAGGAAGCACAGTTCTTTGGTTCTGAGCAAGTTCATAGTTCGTGCCCTTTAGGAAACACAGTAGAGTAGAAGAGGGCTTTTTCTCAAAACCAGAGTGTGTTTCTTATAAAACTAGCTAGTTCTTTTTTCCCTTTAATATATGGAGTTGAATCACATGCAGTTTCTGGTCCTACTTACAAGAGTTGCTTTCTGGTATGGAAAGTCACTGTTGCGCTCCCATTGCCATACACAGTGCAAATAGCACTCGCGTCTGTTTCCAGCTATTACAGTATTTTGGACTGAAGAGAAGCTACTGTTCTTGGCAATTAACAAAGCAGAGTTGAACTGTATATGGCTTTTGTGTGTAGGAAGCACAGTTCTTTTGTTCTGAGAAGCTCACAGTTCAGGCCGTATAGGAAACAGAGTAGAGTAGAAGAGTGCTCTTTTTTCAAAAGCAGAGTATATTACTTGTAAGGCGAGATTGTGTTTGTTTCACATTCATAAGCGGAGTTGAATCACATGGAGTCTCTGCTCAATGTTCAAGAGTTGTTTTCTGGTATGGAAAGTCACTATTTTGATCTCATTGCCATAAACAGTGCAAATAGCACTCGGGTCTTTTCCCAGCATGTTCAGTGTATTGGACTGAACAGAAGCTACTGTTCTTGTAAGGTTTCCTAAGCAGAGTTTTACTAGATATTACCCGTGTTTGTAGGAAGCATAGTTTTTTGTTCACAGCAAGCTCACTTTTCTGGCCCTATAGGAAAAACAGTAGAGTAGAAGAGTTTGCTTTTCTCAAAAGCAGAGTGTGTCTCTCGTAAGGCGAACTAGGGTTTGTTTCCCATTGATAAACAGAGTTGAATCACATGCTGTTTCTGGTCCTACACGCAATAGTTGTTTTCTGGTAAGGAAAGTCACTATTGTGATCCCATTGACATAAACATTGCAAACAGCACTCGCGTCTTTTCCCAGCATGTTCAGTGTATTGGCCTGAACAGAAGCTACTACTGTTCTTGTTAATTTCCTAAGCAGCATTGAACTAGATATTACCCGTGTTTGTTGGAAGCACAGTTCTTTTTTTCATAGCAAGCTAACTTTTCTGTCTCTATAGGAAAACAGTAGACTAAAAGAGTGCTCTTTTCTCAAAAGCAGAGTGTGTTTGTTGTAAGGCAAGCAAGTGTTTGTTTCCCATTCATAAACAGAGTTGAATCACTAGCAGTTTCTGGTCCTATGAGTAAGAGTTGTTTTCTGGTGAGGAAAGTCACTATTGCGCTCCCATTGCCATAAAAAGTGCAAATAGCACTTGCGTCTGTTCCCAGGAAGTACGTGTGTTTAGGAAGCACAGTTTTTTTGTTCTGAGAAAGCTCATAGTTCGTGCTTTTTAGGAAACACAATAGAGTAGAAGAGTGTGCTTTTCTCAAAAGCAGAATGTGTTTCTTATAAAGCGATCTAGTCCTTGTTTCCCTTTAATAAATGGAGTTGAATTACATGCAGTTTCTGGTCCTACTCACAAGAATTGCTTTCTGGTAAGGAAAGTCACTGTTGCGCTCCCATTGTCATACAATATGCAAATAGCACTTGTGTTTGTTCCCAGCAATTACAGTGTATTGCACTGAAGAGAAGCTACTGTTCTTGTCAGATTCCAAAGCAGAGTTGAACTGTATATGGCTCTTGTGTGTAGAAAACACAGTTCTTTTGTTCTCAGCAAGCTCACAGTTCTAGCCATATAGGAAACACAGAGTGTGTATCTAGTAAGGCGTGCTAGTGTTTGTTTCCCATTTATAAATAGAGTTGAATCACATGCTGTTTCTGGTCCTATGAGCAATAGTTGTTATCTGGTAAGGAAAGTCACTATTGCAATCCCATTGCCATAAACAGTGCACATAGCACTCATGGCTTTTCCCAGCAAGTTCAGTGTATTGGCCTGAACAGAAGCTACTGTTCTTGTTAGTTTCCTAAGCAGAGATGAACTAGATATAACCCGTGTTTGTAGGAAGCACAGTTTTTTTGTTCTTAGCAAGTTAACTTTTCTGGCACTGTAGGAAACACAGTAGAGTAAAAGAGTGCTCTTTTCTAAAAAGCAGAGTGTGTTTCTTGTAAGGCAAGCTAGTGTTTGTTTCCCATTTATAAACGGAGTTGAATCAGATGCAGTTTCTGGTTCTACAAGCAAGAGTTGTTTTCTAGTAAGGAAAGTCACTACTGTGCTCCCATTGCCAAAAACAGTGCATATTGCACTCGCGTCTGTTCCCAGCAAGTGCAGTGTACTGGACTGAAGAGAAGCTACAGTTCTTGCAGTTTCCTAAGCAGATTTGAACTAGATATGGCTCGTGTGTGTAGGAAGCACAGTTCTTTAGTTCTAAGCAAGCTCACTGTTCTGGCCCTATAGGAAACACAGTAGAGTTTAAGAGTGCTCTTTTCTCAAAAGCAGAATGTGTTTCTTGTAAGGCGTATTGGGTTAGTTTCCCATTCATAAGTAGAATTGAATCACATGCAGTTTCTGGTCTTATGAGCAAAAGTTGTTTTCTGGTAAGGAAAGTCACTACTGTGCTCCCATTGCCAAAAAAAGTGCATATTGCACTCAAGTCTGTTCCCAGCAAGTACAGTTTATTGGACTGAATAGAAGCTACTTTTCTTCTCAGTTTCCAAAGCAGAGTTGAACTAGATAAGGGCCGTGTGTGTAGGAAGCACAGTTTTTTTGTTCTGAGCAAGCTCACTCTTCTTGCCCTATAGGAAAAACAGTAGAGTAGAAGAATGCTCATTTCTAAAAAGCAGAGTGTGATTCTTTTAAGGCGAGCAAGTGTTTGTTTTCCATTGATGAACAGAGTTGAATCACATGCAGTATCTGCTCCTATAAGCAAGAGTTGTTTTCAGGAAAGGAAAGTCATTTTGTGCTCCCCCTGCCAAAAAAAGTGCATATTGCACTCGTGACTGTTCCCACAAGGACAGTGTATTGGACTGAAGAGAAGCTACTGTTCTTGTCAGTTTCCTAAGCAGAGTTGAACTAAATATGGTCCATATATGTAAAAAGCACAGGTCTTTTGTTCTGAGAAAGCTTACTGTTCTGGCCCTGTGGAAACACAGTAGAGTATAAGAGTGTTCCTTTCTCAAAAGCAGAGTGTTTTTCTTGTAAGGCGAGCTAGTATTTGTTTCCCGTTGATAAACGTAGTTGAACCACATGCAGTTTCTGGTCATACGAACAAGAGATGTTTTCTGGTAGTTAGTGTCACTGTTGTGCTCCCATTGCCATACACAGTACAAATAGCACTCGCATCTGTTCCCAACAAGTACAGTGTATTTGACTGAAGAGAAGCTACTGTTCTTGTCATTTTCCTAAGCAGAGTTGAACTAAATATGGTCCATGTGTGTAGAAATCACAGGTCTTTTGTTCTGAGAAAGCTTACTGTTCTGGACCTGTGGAAACACAGTAGAGTATAAGAGTGTTTCTTTCTCAAAGCAGAGTGTGTTTCTTGTAAGGCAAGCTAGTATTTGTTTCCCATTGATAAATGTAGTTGAACGACATGCAGTTTCTGGTCATACAAACAAGAGATGTTTTCTGGTAAGTAGTGTCACTATTGTGTTCTCTTTGCCATAAACAGTACAAATAGCACTCTTGTCTGTTCCCAGCAAGTACAGTGTATTGGACTGAAGAGAAGCTACTGTTCTTGTCAGTTTCCTAAGCAGAGTTGAACTAGATATGGCCCATGTGTGTAGGAAGCACAGTTCTTTTGTTCTGAGCAACCACACTGTTCTGGCCCTATGGAAAGACAGTACAGGAGAAGAGTGGTCTTTTTTCAAAAGCAGAGTGTGTTTCTTGTAACTTGAGCTAGTGTTTGTTTCCAAATCATAAACTTAGTTGAATTACATGCAGTTTCTTGTCCTACCAGCAAGAGTTGTTTTCTGGAAAGGAAAGTCACTTTTGTGCTCCCCCTGACAAAAAAAGGTCATATTGCACTCGCGTCTGGTCCCAGCAAGTACAGTGTATTGGACTGAAGAGAAGCTGCTGTTCCTGTCAGTTTCCTAAGCAGAGTTGAACTAGGTATGGGCCGTGTGTGTAGAAACCACAGTTCTTTAGTTCTGAGTAGAATCACACTTCTGGCCCTTTAGGAAACACTGTAGAGAAGAACAGTGTTCTTTTCTGAAAAGCTGAGTGTGTTTCCAGTAAGGCGAGCTAGCGTTTGTTTCTCATTTATAAACGGAGTTGAATCATATGCAGTTTCTGCTAATATGAGAAAAAGTTTCTTTTTGGTAAGGAAAGTCACTATTATGCCCCCATTGCCATATACAGTGCAAATTGCAACTCGCATCTGTTCCCAGGTAGTACAGTGTATTGGATTGAAAAAAAGTTATTGATCTTGTCAGTTCCTTAAGCAGAGTTGTACTAGATATGGTCTATGTGTGTAGGAAGCACAGGTCTTTTGTTCTGAGCAAGCTCATCATTCTGGCCTGTGGAAACACAGTAGAGTAGAAGAGTGCTCTTTTCTAAAAAGCAGAGTGTGTTTCTTGTAAGGCGAGCAAGTGTTTTGTTTTCCATTGATAAACGGAGTTGAATCACATGCAGTTTCTGCTCCTACGAGCAAGAGTTTTTTTCAGGAAAGGAAAGTCATTTTGTGCTCCCCCTGACAAAAAAAGTGCATATTGCACTCCCGACTGTTCCCAGCAAGTACAGTGTATTGGACTGAAGAGAAGCTACTGTTCTTGTCAGTTTCCTAAGCAGAGTTGAACTAAATATGGTCCATGTGTGTAGAAAGCACAGGTTTTTTATTTTGAGCAAGCTCACTGTTCTGGCCCTGTGGAAACACAGTAGAGTATAAGACTGTTCCTTTCTCAAAAGCAGAATGTGTTACTTGTAAGGCGAGCTAGTATTTGTTTCCCATAGATAAACGTAGTTGAACCACATGCAGTTTCTGGTCATACGAACAAGAGATATTTTCTGGTAAGTAGTGTCACTATTGTGCTCCCATTGCCATACAAAGAACAAATAGCGCTCGCGTCTGTTCCCAGCAAGTACAGTGTATTGGACTTAAGAGAAGCTACTGTTCTTGTCAGTTTCCTAAGCAGAGTTGAACTAGATACGGCCCGTGTGTAGGAAGCACAGTTCTTTTGTTCTGAGCAACCACACTGTTCTGGCCCTATGGAAAGACAGTACAGGAGAAGAGTGGTCTTTTTTCAAAAGCAGAGTGTGTTTCTTGTAACCTGAGCTAGTGTTTGTTTCCCATTCATAAACTGATTTGAATTACATGCAGTTTCTTGTCCTACCAGCAAGAGTTGTTTTTTGGAAAGGAAAGTCACTTTTGTGTTCCCTCTGCCAAAAGAAAAGGTCATATTGCACTCGCGTCTGTTCCCACCAAGTACAGTGTATTGGACTGAAGAGAAGCTGCTGTTCCTGTCAGTTTCCTAAGCAGAGTTGAACTAGGTATGGGCCGTGTGTGTAGAAACCACAGTTCTTTAGTTCTGAGCAAGATCACACTTCTGGCCCTTTAGGAAACACTGTAGAGTAGAAGAGTGCTCTTTTCTGAAAAGCATAGTATGTTTCCAATAAGGCAAGCTAGCATTTGTTTCTCATTCATAAACGGAATTGAATCGTATGCAGTTTCTGCTAATATGAGAAAGAGTTGCTTTTTGGTAAGGAAAGGCACTATTATGCCCCCATTGCCATATACAGTGCAAATTGCAACTCGCGTCTGTTCCCAGGAAGTACAGTGTATTGGATTGAAGAGAAGCTATTGTTCTTGTCAGTTTCTTAAGCAGAGTTGAACTAGATATGGTCTATGTGTGTAGGAAGCACCGGTCTTTTTTTCTGAGCAAGTTCACTGTTCTGGCTTGTGGAAACACAGTAGAGTAGAAGAGTGTCCTTTTCTCAAAAGCAGAGTGTGTTTCTTGTAATGCAAGCTAGTTTTTGTTTACCATTCATAAATGGAGTTGAATCACATGCAGATTCTGGTCATACGAGTAAGAGTTGTTTTCTGGTAAGGAAAGTCACTATTGTGCTCCCATTGCCATACACAGTGCAAATAGCACTCACGTCTGTTCCCAGCAAGTATAGTGTATTGTTATGAAGAGAACTAGAGTTCTTGTCAGTTTCCTAAGCAGAGTTGAACTAGATATAGCGTGTGTGTAGGAAGCACAGTTCTTTTGTCCTGAGCAAGTTCACTGTTCTGGCCCTAGAGGATACACAGTAGAGCAGAAGAGTGCTCTTTTCTCAAAAGAAGAGTGTGTTTCAAGTAAGGCGAGCTAGTGTTTGTTTCCCATTCATAAACTTAGTTCAGTCACATGCAGTTTCTGTTCCTATGAGCAAGAGTTGTTTTCTGGTAAGGAAACTCACTATTATGTCCCCATTGACATATACAGTGCAAATTGCAACTCAATTCTTTTCCCAGCAAGTACAGTGTCTTAGACTGAATAGAAGCTTCTATTCTTGTCAGTTTCCTATGCAGCATTGAACTAGATATGGCCTGTGTGTGAAGGAAATACAATTCTTTTGTTCTGAGCAAGCTCATTGTTCTGGACCTTAGCGTAACACAGTAGAGTAGAAGAATACTCTTTTCTCAAAAGCAGAGTGTGTTACTTGTAAGGCGATTTTGTGTTTGTTTCCCATTCATAAATGGAGTTGAATTACATGCAGTTTCTGGTCCTACGAGTAAGAGTTGTTTTCTGGTGAGGAAAGTACTATTGTGCTCCCATTGCCATAAAAAGTGCAAAGAGCACTCGCGTCTGTTCCCAGCAAGTACAGTGTTTTGAACTGAAGAGAACTGATTGTTCTTGTCAGTTTCTTCAGCAGATTTGAACATTCTACAGCCCGTGTGTTTAGGAAGCACAGTTCTTTGCTCTGAGCAAGCTCATAGTTCATGACATTTAGGAAACACAATAGAGTAGAAGAGTGCTCTTTTCTCAAAAGCAGAGTGTGTTTTTTATAAAGCAAGCTAGTTCTTGTTTCCCCTTAATAAATGGAGTTGAATGACATACAGTTTCTGGTCCTACTCACAAGAGTTGCTTTCTGGTAAGGAAAGTCACTGTTGCACTCCCATTGCCATACACAGTGCAAATAGCACTTGCGTCTGTTCCCATCAAGTACAGTGTATTGTTCTGAAGAGAACTACAGTTCTTGTCAGTTTCCTTAGCCGAGTTGAACTAGATATGGCTCTTGTGTGTATGAAGCACAGTTCTTTGTTCTGTGCTAGCTCACAGTTTGGGCCATGTAGGAAACACAGTAGAGTAGAAGAGTGCGCGTTTCTTAAAAGCAGAGTATGTTATTTTTTAAGGGGAACTAGTGTTTGTTTCCCATTCATAAACGGAGTTGAATCACATGCAGTTTCTGCTCCTATGATCAAGAGTTGTTTTCTGGTAAGGAAAGTCACTATTGCAATCCCATTGACATAAACAGTGCAAATAGCACTTGGGTCTTTTCCCAGCAAGTTCAGTATATTGTCGTGAACAGAAGCTACTGTTCTTGTTAGTTTCCTAAGCAGAGTTGAACTACATATTATCCGTGTTTTTAGGAAGCACAGTTTTTTGTTCTCAGCAAGCTCACTTTTCTGGCCCTATAGGAAACACATTAGAGAAGAAGAGTTCTCTTTTCTCAAAAGCAGAGTGTGTTTCTTGTAAGGCAAGCTAGCGTTTGTTTCTCATTGATAAAAGGAGTTGAATCACATGCTGTTTCTGTTCCTACAAACAATAGTTTTTTTTTTTTTTCTGGTATGGAAAGTCACTATTGCCAATCCCATTGCCATAAACAGTGCGAATAGCACTCGTGTCTTTTCTAAGCAAGTTCAGTGTATTGGCCTAAAAAGAAGCTACTGTTCTTGTTAGTTTCCTAAGCAGAGTTGAGCTAGATATAACCGTGTTTATAAGAAGCACAGTTCTTTTGTTCTCAGGAAGTAAACTTTTCTGGCTCTATAGGAAGCACAGTAGAGTAGAAGTGTGCTCTTTTCTCAGAATCAGAGTCTGTTTCTTGTAAGGCAAGCTAGTGTTTGTTTCCCATTCATAAACAGAGTTGAATCACATGCAGTTTATGGTCCTACAAGCAAGAGTTGTTTTCTGGTAAGGAAAGTCACTACTGTGCTCCCATTGCCCAAAAAAGTGCATATTGCACTCCTATCTGTTCCCAGCAAGAACAGTGTATTGGACTGAAGAGAAGCTACTGTTCTTATCAGTTTCCTGAGCAGAATTGAACTAGATAAGGGCCATGTGTGTAGGAAGCACAGTTCTTTTGTTCTGAGCAAGCTCACTCTTCTTGACCTATAGGAAAAACAGTAGAGTAGAAGAGTGCTTTTTTCTAAAAAGCAGAGTGTGTTTCTTGTAAGGCGAGAACGTGTTTGTTTTCCATTGATAAACGGAGTTGAATCACATGCAGTTTCTGGTTGTACGAGCATGAGTTGTTTTCTGGTGAGAAAAGTCACTATTATGCCCACATTGCCATATACAGTGCAAATTGCAACTCGCGTCTGTTCCCAGCAAGTACAGTGTATTGGATTGAAGAGAAGCTACTTTTCTTGTGAGTTTCTTAAGCAGAATTGAACTAGATATGGTCCATGTGTGCAGAAAGCACAGGTCTTTTATTCTGAGCATGCTCACTGTTCTGGCCCTGTGGAAACACAGTAGTGTAGAAGAGTGGTCTTTTCTCAAAAGCAGAGTTTGTTTCTTGAAAGGTGAACTAGTGTTTGTTTCCCATTCATTATAAACTGTGTTGAATTACATGCAGTTTCTGTTCTTATGAGCAAGAGTTGTTTTCTGGAAAGGAAAGTCACTGTTGTGTTCCCATTGCCATAAAAAGTGCAAATAGCACTCGCGTCTGTTCCCAGCAAGTACAGTGTATTGTTCTGAAGAGAACTACAGTTCTTGTCAGTTTCCTAAGCAGAGTTGAACTAGATATGGCACGTGTGTGTAGGAAGCATAGTTCATTTGTTGTCAGCAAGGTCACAGTTCTGGCCCTATAATAAACACAGTAGAGTAGAAGTGTGCTCTTTTCTCAAAAGCAGAGTGTGTTTCTTGTAAGGCGAGCTAGTGTTTGTTTCCCTTTCATGAAGGGAGTTGAATCACATGCAGTTTCTGTTCCTATGAACTAGAGTTGTTTTCTGGTAAGGAAAGTCACTCTTGCGATCCCATTGCCATATACAGTGCAAATTGCAACTCGAGTCTGTTACCAGCAAGTACAGTGTCTTGGACTGAAGATAAGCTATTATTCTTGTCAGTTTCCTACTCAGCATTGAACTAGATATTACCCAGGTGTTTAGGAACTACAGTTCTTTTGTTCTGAACAAGCTCACTGTTCTGGCCCTATAGGAAACACAGTAGAGTAGAAGAGTGCTCTTTTTTCAAAAGCAGAGTGTGTTTCTTGTAAGGCGAGCTAGTGTTTGTTTCCCTTTCAAAAACGGAGTAGAATCACATGCAGTTTCTGGTCCGAAGAGCAAGAGTTGTTTTCTGGTAAGGAAAGTCACAACTCTGCTCCCATTGCCATACACAGTGCAAATAGCATTGGCGTCTGTTCCCAGCAAGTCCAGTGTATTGGACTGAAGAAAAGCTACTGTTCTTATCAGTTTCCTGAGCAGAGTTGAACTATATATTCCCCGTGTGTGTAGGAAGCACAGTTCTTTTGTTCTGAGCAAGCAAACTGTTCTAGTCCTATGGAAACACAGTAGAGTCCAAGAGTGCTCTTTTTTCAAAAGCAGAGTGTCTCTTATAATGAGAGCTTGTTTTTGATTTCCATTTATAAATGGAGTTGAATCACATTCAGTCTCTTGTCCTACGAGCGAGAATTGTTTTCTGGTAAGGAAAGTCACTATTGCACCTCCATTTTCATACACTGTACAATAGCATTCACGTGTGTTCCCTGGAAGTACAGTGTATTGGACTGAAGAGAAGCTATTGTTCTTGTCATTTTCCTAAGCAGAGTTGAACAAGATATGCCCCTGTGTGTAGGAAGCATAGTTAATTTGTTCTGAGCAAGCTAACTGTTCTTTCCCTACAGAAACACAGTATAGTAGATGAATGCTCTTTTCAAAAAAGCAGATTTTGTTTCTTGTAAGGCAAGCTAGTGATTGTTTCCCTTTCATAAACGAAGTTGAATCACTTGCAGTTTCTGGTCCTAGGAGCAAGAGTTGTTTTCTGGTAAGGAAAGTCACTATTGCGCTCCCATTGCCATACACATTGCAAATAGCACTCGCGTCTGCTCCCAGCAAGTACAGTGTATTGGACTGAAGAGAAGCTACTGTTCTTGTCAGAATCCTAAGCAGAGTTGAACTAGATATGGGCCGTGTGTGTAGCAAGCATAGTTGTTTTGTACTGAGAAAGCTCACTCTTCTGGCCCTATAGGAAAGACAGTAGAGTAGAGGAGTGCTCTTTTCTCAAAAGCAAAGTGTATTTCTTGTAAGGCGAGCTAGTCTTGGTTTTTCCTTCATAAACGGAGTTGAATCACATATATTTTCTGGTCCTCCTAGCAAGACTTGTTATCTTGAAAGGAAAGTCACTATTGTGCTTCATTGCCACACATAGTGCAAATAGCACTCGCATTTGTTCCCTGTAATTACAGTGTATTGGACTGAAGGGATGCTTCTGTTCTTGTCAGTTTCCTATGCAGAGTTGAACTATATATGGACTGTGTGTGTGTAGGAAGCACAGTTCATTTGTTCTGAGCAAGCTCACTGTTCTAGCCTTATAGGAAACACAGTAGAGTAGAAAAGTACTCTTTTCACAAAAGCAGAGTATGTTACATGAAAAGCGACCTTATCTTTGTTTCCCATTCAAAAACGGAGTTGAATCACATGCAGTTTTTGGTTTTACAAGCAAGAGTTGTTTTCTGGTAAGGAAAATCACTATTGCTCTCCCATTGTCAAACACAGTGCAAATAGCACTCGCGTCTGTTCCCATCAAGGACAGTGTACTGGACCGAAGAGAATGTACGGTTCATGTCAGTTTCCAATGCAGAATTTAACTAGATATGACCCATATGTATAGGAAGCTCAGTTCTTTTGTTCTGAGCAAGCTAACTGTTCTGATCTTACAGAAACACTGTAGAATAGAAGAGTGCTCTTTTCTCAAAAGCAGAGTGTATTTCTTGCAATGAGAGCTTTTGTTGGTTTTCCCTTCATAAACAGAATTGAATCACATACATTTTCTGGTCCTATGACGAAGAGTTGTTTTCTTCTTAGGAAAGTCACTATTTCACTTCCATTGCCATACACAGTGCAAATTGTCCTGGCCTCTCTTCCCAGGAAGTACACTGTATTGGACTGAAGAGAAGCTACAGTTCTTGTCAGTTTCGTAAGCAGAGTTGAAGTAGATATTGCCCATGTATGGAGGAAGCACAGTTCTTTTGTTCTCAGCAAGTTCACAGTTTGGGCGCTATAAAAAACACAGTAGCCTAGAAGAGTGCTCTTTTCTCAAAAGCATAGTGTGTTTCTTGTAAAGAGAGCTACTGATTGTTTCCCTTTCATAAACAGAGTTGAATCACATGCAGTTTCTGGTCCTACGAGCAAGAGTTTTTTTTCTGGTAAGGAAAGTCACTATTGCGCTCATTTGCCATACACATTACAAATAGCACTCGCGTCTGTTCCGTGGAAGTACAATGTATTGGACTGAAGAGAAGTTACTGTTCTTGTCAGTTTCCTATGCAGAGTTGAACTAGATATGGCCCATGTGTTTAGGAAGCACAGTTCTTTTGTTCTGAGCTTGATCACTGTTCGGGCCCTAATGGAAACACAGTAGAGTAGAAGAGTGTTCTTTTCTCAAAAGTAGAGTGTTTTATTTCATAGTCGAGCTAGTGTTTGTTACCCATTTGTAAACGGAGTTGAATGACATTCAATTTCTGGTCCTATGAACAAGAGTTGTTTTCTGGTAAGGAAAGTCACTATTATGCTCCCTTTGCCGTATATAGTGCAAATAGCACTCGTGTGTGTTCCCAGCAAGTACAGTGTATTGGACTGAAGAGAAGCTACTGTTCTTATCAGTTTCCTAAGCAGAGTTGAACTAGATATGGGCTGCATGTGTAGGAAGCACATTTCTTTTGTTCTGAGCAAGCTCACTGTTCTGGATCTTTGGAAAACACAGTGGAGTAGAAGAGTGCTCTTTTCTCAAAAGCAGATTCTCTTTCTTCTAAGGCGTGCTTGTGTTTGTTTCCCATTCATAAAACGTGTTGAATCACATGCAGTTTCTGGTCCTACGAGCAAGAGTTGTTTTCTGGTAAGGAAAGTCACAATTGTAATCCAATTGCCATACACAGTGCAAATAGCACTTGTGTCTCTTCCCAGCAAGTAGAGTGTATTGGACTGAAGTGAAGCTACTGTTCTTGTCAGTTTCCAAAGCAAAGTTGAACTGTATATGGCCCGTGTGTATAGGAACCACATTTCTTTTGTTCTCATCAAGCTCACTGTTCTGGCGCTATAGGAAACACAGTAGAGTAGAAGAGAGCTCTTTTCTCAAAGGCAGAGTGTATTTCTTATAAGGCAAGCTAGTCTTGTTTTCCCCTTCATAAACGGAGTTGAATCACATACATTTTCTGGTCCTATGAGTAAGACTTGTTATCTGGAAAGGAAAGTCACTATTGCGCTCCCATTGCCATACACATTGCAAATAGCACTCTTGTCTGTTCCCAGGATGTACAGTGTATTGATCAGAAGAGAAGCTACTGTTCTTTTCAGAATCCTAAGCAGAGTTGAACTAGATATGGCCCAAGTGTGTAGGAAGCACAGTTCTTTTGTTTTGAACAATCTCACTGTTCTGGCCCTATAGGAAACACAGTAGAGAAGAAAAGTGCACTTTTCTCAAAAGCAGACTCTTTTACTTGTAAAGCGAGCTAGTGTTTTTTTTCCATTCATAAACGGAGTTGAATCACATGCAGTTTTTGGTCATACGAGCAAGAGTTCTTTTCTGTTAAGGAAAATGACTATTGGTCTCCCATTGCCATACACAGTGCAAATAGCACTCGAGCCTGTTCCCAGCAAGTACAGTGTATTGGAATGAAGAGAACTACAGTTCTTGTCAGTTTACTAAACAGAGTTGAACTAGATATGGCTCTGTGTAGGAAGCACAGTTCTTTTGTTCTGAGCAAGCTCACTCTTCTGGCCCTTTAGGAAACACAGTAGAGTAGAAGAGTGCTCTTTTCTCAAAAGCAGCGTGTGTTCTTGTAAGGCGAGCTAATGTTTGTTTCCCATTCATAAATGGAGTTGAATCACATGCACTTTCTGGTCCTACGACCAAGAGTTGTTTTCGGCTAAGGAAAGTCACTGTTATGCACCCATTGCCATATACAGTGCAAATAGTGATCGCGTATGTTCCCAAGAAGTACATTGTATTGAACTGAAGACAAGCGACTGTTCTTGTTAGTTTCTTAAGCAGAGTTGAACAGATATGGTCTGTGTGTGTAGGAAGCACAGTTCTTTTGTTCTGAGCAAGCTAACTGTTCTGGCCCTACAGAATCACACTAGTATAGAACAGTGGTCTTTTTTGTAAAGTAGAGTGGAAGAGTGCTGTTTTCTTAAAATCAGAGTGTGTTTCTTGTAAGGCAAGCTAGTGTTTGTTTCCTATTCATGAATGGAGTTGTATCACATGCAGTTTCTGGTCCTTGAGCAAGAGTTGTTTTTTGGAAAGAAAAGTCATTATTGTGTTCCCCTTGCCATACACAGTACAAATAGCAATATTGTCTGTTCTCAGCAAGTACAGTGTATTGGCCTGAAGAGAAGCTACTGTTCTTATTAGTTTCCTAAGCAAAGTTGAACTAGATATTAACCGTGTTTGTATGAAGCACAGTTTTTTGTTCTCAGCAAGCTCACTTTTCTGGCCCTATAGGAAACACAGTAGAGTAGAAAAGTTCTCTTTTCTCAAAAGCAGATGGTGTTTCTTGTAAGGAGAGCTATTGTTTGTTTCCCATTCATAAACAGAGTTGAATCACATGCTGTTTCTGGTCCTGTGAGCAATAGCTGTTTCCTGGTAAGGAAAGTCACTATTGCGATCACATTGCCATACACATTGCTAATAGCACTCGCGTCTTTTACCAGCAAGTTCAGTGTATTGGTCTGAATAGAAGCTACTGATCTTGTTAGTTTCCTTAGCAGAGTTGAACTAGATATTACCAGTGTTAATAGGAATCACAGTTCTTTTGTTCTCAGCAAGCTCACTTTTCTGGCCCTATAAGAAACACAGTAGAGTGGAAGAGTGCTATTTTCTCAAAAGCAGAGTGTGTTTCTTGTAAGGCGAGCTAGTGTTTCTTTCCCACTTATAAACGGAGTAGAATCACATGAAGTTCCTGGTCCTATGAGCAAAAGATGTTTTTTGGTATGCAAAGTCACTATTATGCTCCCATTGCCATACACAGTGCAAATAGCAATCGCACTTGTTCCCAGCAAGTAAGTGTATTTGCCTAAAGTGAAGATACTGTTTTTGTTAGTTTCCTAAGCAGAGTTGAACTAGATATGGGCCGTTTGTTTAGGAACCACAGTTCTTTTGTTCTGAGCAAGCTCACACTTCTGTCCCTATAGAAAATAGAGTAGAGTACAAGAGTGATGTTTTCTCAAAAGCAGAGGGTGTTTCTTGTAAGGCGAGCTATTGTTTGTTTCCTATTCATAAACAAAGGTGAATCACATGCAGTTTCTGGTCCTATGAGCAAGAGTTTTTTTCAGGGAAGGAAAGTCACTATTGCGCTCCCATTGCCAAAAAAAGTGCACATAGCACTCGCGTCTGTTCCCAGCAAGTACAGTGTATTGGACTGAAGAGAAGCTACTGTTCTTGTCAGTTTCCTAAGCAGAGTTGAATTAGATATGGGCATTGTGTGTAGGAAGCACAGTTCTTGTGTTCTGAGCAAGCTCAATCTTTTGGCCCTATAGGAACACAGTAGAGTAGAAGAGTGCTCTTTTCTCAAAAGCAGATTATGTTTCTTGTAAGGTGAGCAAGTGTTTGATTCCCATTCATACAGGGATATGAATCACATGCAGTTTCTTTTCCTACAAGAAAGAGTTGTTTTCTGGTAAGAAAAGTCACTATTGTGCTCCTATTGCCATACACAGTGCAAAGAACAATCGTGCTTGTTCTCAGCAAGTAAAGTGTATTGGCCTGAAGAGAAGCTACTGTCTTGTTAGTTTCCTGAGTAGAGTTGAGCTAGATATGGCCCGGGTTTGTAGGAAGCACAGTTCTTTTTTTCTGAACAAAATCACTGTTCAGTCCCTATGGAAACAGTGTACAGAAGAAGAGTGCTCTTTTCTCAACAGCAGAGTAGGTTTCTTGTATTCGAGCTAGTGTTTGTTACTCATTCATAAATGGAGTTGAATTACATGCAGTTTCTAGTCCTATGCGCAAGAGTTGTTTTCTGGTAAGGAAAGTCACTCTTGGGCTCCCATTTCCATACACCGTGGAAATAGCACTCGTGTCTGTTACCAGCAAGTACAGTGTATTGGAATGAAGAGAACTACAGTTCTTGTCAGTTTCCTAAGCAGAGTTGAACTAGATATGGCTCGTGTGTGTAGGAAGCACAGTTCTTTTGTTCTGAGCATGCTCACTCTTCTGGCCCTGTATGAAACACAGTAGAGTAGATGAGTGCTCTTTTCTCAAAAGAAGAGTGTGTTTCTTGTAAGGTGAGCTAATGTTTGTTTCCCATTCATAAACAGAGTTGAGTCACATGCAGTTTCTGATCCTATGAGCAAGAGTTGTTTTCTGGTAAGGAAAGTCACTGTAATATCCCCTTTGCATATACAGTGCAAATTGAAACTCTAGTCTGTTCCCAGCAAGTACAGTGTATTGGACTGAAGAGAAGCTACTGTTCTTGTCAGTTTCAAAAGCAGAGTTAAACTAGATATGGCCCGCGTGTGCAGGACATACATTTCTTTTGTTCTGAGCAAGCTCACAGTTCGGTTCCTATAGGAAACACAGTAGAGTAGAAGAGTGCTCTTTTCTCAAAAGCAGAGTGTATTTCCTGTAAGGCGAGATAGTGTTTGTTTTTAATTCATAAACTGAGTTGGATAACTTACAGTTTCTTGTTTCATGAGCAAGAGCTGTTTTCTCGTAAGGAAAGTCACTATTGCGCTTCCATTGCCATACACAGTGCAAATAGCACTCACGTCTGTTCCCAGTAAGTGCAGTGTTTTCACTCAAGTGAAGCTATTGTTCTTTTCAGTTACCTAAGCAGAGTTGACCTAGATCTGGCCCCTGTGTGTTGGAAGTACATTCTTCTCTTCTGAGCAAGCTAACTGTTCTGGCCCTAGAGGAAACTCAGTAGAGTAGAAGAGTGCTCTTTTTTCAAAAGCAGAGTGTGTTTCTTGTAAGATGAGCTAGTGTTTGTTTTTCATTTATAAACGGAGTTGAATCACATGCAGTGTCTGGTCCTAGGAGCAAGAGTATTATTCTCGTAAGGAAAGTCACTTTTTGCGCTCCCATTGCGTTACACAGTGCAAATAGCACTCACGTCTGTTCCCAGCAAGTGCAGTGTTTTCACTCAAAAGAAGCTATTGTTCTTTTCAGTTTCCTAAGCAGAGTTGACCTAGATCTGGCCCCTGTGTGTTGGAAGTACATACTTCTCTTCTGAGTAAGCTCACTGTTCTGGAACTGTAGGAAACAAGGTTGAGAAGAAGAGTGCTCTTTGTTCAAAAGCAGAGTGTGAATCTTGTAAGGTGAACTAGTGTTTGTTTCCCGTTCATAAACGTAGTTGAATCACATGCAGTTTCTGGTCCTATGAGCAAGAGTATTTTTCTGGTAAGGAAAGTCACTATTGTGCTCCCAGAGCCATACCAGTGCAAATATCCCTTGTCTCTGTTCCCAGCAAGTACAGTGTATTGGACTGAAGAGAAGCTACTGTTCTTGTCAAATTCCTAAGCAGAGTTGAACTAGATATGGCCCGTGTATGTAGGAAACACAGTTCTTTTGTTTTGAGCAAGCTCAGTGTTGTGGCCTGTAGGAAACACAGTAGAGTAGAAGAGTGCTCTTTTCACAAAAGCAGAGTGTGTTTCTTGTAAGGCGAGCTAGTGTTATTTTCCCATTCAAAAACGGAGTTGATTGACATGCAGTTTCTGGTCCTACAAGCAAGAGTTGTTTTGTGGTAAAGAAAGTCACTATTGCGCTCCCATTGCCATACACAGTGCAAATAGCACTCGCGTCTGTTCCCAGCAATTATAGTGTATTGGACTGAAGAGAAGCTCCTGTTCTTGTCAGTTTCCTAAGCAGAGTTGAAGTAGATATGGCCATTGTGTGTAGGAAGCACAGTTCTTTGTTCTGAGCAAGCTCATTCTCTGGCCCTATAGAAAATTCAGTAGAGTAGAAGAGTGCTCTTTTTTCAAAAGCAGAGTGTGTTTCTTGTAAGGCAAGCTAGTGTTTGTGTTCCATTTATAAACGGAGTTGAATCACACGCAGTGTCTGGTCCTATGAGCAAGAGATTTTTTCTGGTATGGAAAGTCACTATTGTGCTCCCAGAGCCAAACCAGTGCAAATATCCCTCGTCTCTGTTCCCATCAAGAACACTGTATTGGACTGAAGAGAAGCTACTGTTCTTGTTAGATTCCTAAGCAGAGTTGAACTAGATATGGCCCATGTGTGTAGGAAGCTCATTTCTTTTGTTCTTTTTAAGCACACTTTTCTTGCCCTACAGGAAACACAGTAGTGTAGAAGAGTGTTCTTTTCTCAAAAGCAGAGTGTGTTTCTTGTAAGTCGAGCTAGTGTTAGTTTAACATTCATAACCAGAGTTGTATCACATGCAGTTTCTGGTCCTATGAGCAAAAGCAGTTTTCTGGTAAGGAATGTCACTATTGTACTCCCCTTGCAATACACAGAGCAAATAGCAGTTGTGTCTGTTCCCAGCATGTGCAGTGTATTGGACTGGAGAGAAGCTAATGTTCTTTTCAGTTTCCTAGGTTTAGTTGACCTAGATATGGCACGTGTGTAGGAAGCACAGTTCTTTTGTTCTGAACAAGATCACAGTTCTGGCCCTATAGGAAACACAATATAATAGAAGAGTCTTCTTTTCTCAAAAGCAGAGTATGTTTCTTGTAAGGCGAGTTTGTGTTTGTTTCCCATTCATAAATGTAGTTGCATCCCATGCAGTTTCTGGTCCTACAAGCAAGAGATATTTTCTCTTAAGGTAAGTCACTATTGCACTCCCATTCCCATACACAGTTTTATAGCACTCTGGTCTGTTCCCAGCACGTACAGTGTATTGGACTGAAGAGAAGCTACTGTTCTTGTCATTTTCCTAAGCAGAGTTGAAGTAGATAAGGCCCGTGTGTGTAGGAAGCACAGTTCTTTTGTTCTGAGCAAGTTCACTGTTTTAGCTTATGGGAAACACAGTAGAGGAGAAGAGTGCTCTTTTCTCAAAAGCAGAGAATGTTTCTTGTAAAGCGAGCTAGTGTTTGTTTCCCATTCATAAACGGAGTTGAATCACATGCAGTTTCTGGTTCTACAAGCAAGAGATGTTTTCTGCTAAGGAAAGTCACTATTGTATTCCCATTGCCATACACAGTGCAAATAGCACTCCTGCCTGTTCATAGCAAGTGCAGTGTATTGGACTGAAGCAAAGCTACTGTTCTTGTCAGTGTCCTAAGCAGAGTTGAACTATATATGGACTGTGTGTTTAGGAAGCACAGTTCTTTTGTTCTGAGCAAGCTGTCTGTTCTGGCCCTTTGGAAAGAGAGAAGAGTAGAAGAGTGATTTTTTTTCTCAAAAGCAGAGTGTATTAACTGTAATGGGAGCTAGTGTTTATTTCTCTTTCATAAACAGAGTTGAAACTCATGCAGTTTCTGGCCCTACAAGCAAGACTTGTTTTCTGGTATTGCGAGTCCCTATTGTGGTCCCATTGCCATACACAGTACAAATAGCACTTGCATCTGTTCCCAGCAATTATAGTGTATTGGACTGAAGAGAAGCTCCTGTTCTTGTCAGTTTCCTAAGCAGAGTTGAAGTAGATATGGCCATTGTGTGTAGGAAGCACAGTTCTTTGTTCTGAGCAAGCTCATTCTCTGGCCCTATAGGAAATTCATTAGAGTAGAAGAGTGCTCTTTTTTCAAAAGCAGAGTGTGTTTCTTGTAAGGCAAGCTAGTGCTTGTGTTCCATTTATAAACGGAGTTGAATCACAGGCAGTGTCTGGTCCTATGAGCAAGAGTTTTTTTCTGGTAAGGAAAGTCACTATTGTGCTCTCAGAGCCATATCAGTGCAAATATCCCTCATCTCTGTTCCCAGCAAGTACAGTGTATTGGACTGAAGAGAAGCTACTGTTCTTGTCAGTTTCCTAAGCAGAGTTGAACTAGATATGGCCCGTCTTTGTAGGAAGCTCATTTCTTTTATTCTTATTAAGCACACTTTTCTTGCCCTACAGGAAACACAGTAGTGTAGAAGAGTGCTCTTTTCCCAAAAGCAGAGTGTGTTTCTTGTAAGTCGAGCTAGTGTTAGTTTAACATTCATAAACAGAGTTGTATCACATGCAGTTTCTGGTCCTATGAGCAAAAGCTGTTTTCTGGTAAGGAAAGTCACTATTGTGCTCCCATTGCCAAACACAGTACAAGGAGCACTCGCGTCTGTTCCCAGCAAGTACAGTGTATTGGACTGAAGAGAATCTACTGTTCTTGTCAATTTCCTAAGTAGAGTTGGACTAGATATGGCCCGTGTTTGTACGAAGCACAGTTCTTTTGATCTGAGCATGCTCATTTTTCTTGTCCTATAGGAAACACAGTAGAGTAGAAGAGTGCTCTTTTCTCAAAAGCAGAGTGTGTTTCTTGTAAGGTGAGCTAGTGTTTCTTTCCCATTCATAAATATAGTTGAATTACATGCAGTTTCTGGTCCTACAAGCAAGAGTGGTTTTGTGGTAAAGAAAGTCACTATTGTGCTCCCATTGCCATACACAGTGCAAATAGCACTGGCGTCGTGTTCCCAGCACGTAAAGTGTATTAGACTGAAGGGAAGCTACTGTTCTTGTCAGATTCCTAATCAGAGTTGAACTAGATATGGCCATTGTGTGTCAGAAGCACAGTTCTTTTGTTCTGAGCAAGCTCACTGTTTTGGCCCCATAGGAAACACAATAGAGTAGAGGATTGCTCTTTTCTCAAAAGCAGAGTGTGTTTCTTGTAAGGCGAGCTAACATTTGTTTACAATTCATAAACAGAGTTAAATCACATGCTGTTTCCTATGAGCAAGACTTGTTTTCTTGTAAGGATAGTCATTTTTGCACTCCCATTGCCTTACACAGTACAAAGAGTACTGGTGTGTGTCGCAGCAAGTTTATTGTATTGGAATGAAGAGAAGCTACTGTTCTTGTCAGTTTCCTAAGAAGTGTTGAAGTAGATATGGCTAGTGTGTGTAGGAAGCACAGTTCTTTTGTTTTGATGAAGCTCACTGTTCTGGCCCCATAGGAAACACAGTGGAATAGAAGAGTGCTCTTTTCTCCAAAGCAATGTGTGTTTCTTTTCAGGCGACCTAATGTTTGTTTCCCATTCATAAACAGAGTTGAATCACATGCAGTTTCTGGTCCTGTGAGCAAGAGTTGTTTTCTGGTAAGGAAAGTCATTATTACGCTCCCATTGCCATACACAGTGCAAATAGCACTCGCATCTCTTCCCTTCAAGTACAGTGTATTGGACTGAAGAGAAGCTACTGATCTTGTAAGTTTCCAAAGCAGACTTGAACTAGGTATGGCCAGTGTGTCTAGGAACCACAGTTCTTTTGTTCTGAGCAAGCTCACTGTTTTGGCCCCATAGGAAACACAGTGGAGTAGAAGATTGCTCTTTTCTCAAAAGCAAAGTGTGTTTCTTGTAAGGCGAGCTAACGTTTGTTTACAATTCATAAACAGAGTTAAATCACATGCTGTTTCCTATGAGCAAGACTTGTTTTCTGGTAAGGATAGTCATTTTTGCACTCCCATTGCCTTACACAGTACAAAGAGTACTGGTGTGTGTCGCAGCAAGTTTATTGTATTTTAAATGAAGAGAAGCTACTGTTCTTGTCAGTTTCCTAAGAAGTGTTGAAGTAGATATGGCTAGTGTGTGTAGGAAGCACAGTTCTTTTGTTTTGATGAAGCTCACTGTTCTGGCCCCATAGGAAACACAGTGGAATAGAAGAGTGCTCTTTTCTCCAAAGCAATGTGTGTTTCTTTTCAGGCGACCTAATGTTTGTTTCCCATTCATAAACAGAGTTGAATCACATGCAGTGTCTGGTCCTATGAGCAAGAGTTGATTTCTGGTAAGAAAGTCACTATTGTGCTCCCATTGCCATACACAGTGCAAATACCACGTGTGTCTGTTCCCAGCAATTACAGTGTATTAGACTGAAGAGAACCTACTGTTCTTGTCAGATTCTAAAACAGAGTTGAAATAGTTATGGCCATTGTGTGTAGGAAGCACAGTTCTTTTGTTCTCAGGAAGCACACTGTACTGGCACAAATGGAAAAAACAACAGAGTAGAAGAGAGCTCTTTTTTCAAAAGCAGAGTGCGTTTCTTGAAAGGCAAGCTAGTGTTTGTTTCCCATTCATAAAAGGAGTTGAATCACATGCAGTTTCTGGTCCTACAAGCAAGAGTAGTTTTCTCGTAAAGAAAGTCTATATTGCACTCCCATTGCAATACACAGTGCAAATAGCACTCGCAACTGTTCCCAGCAAGTAGAGTGTATTGGACTGAAGAGAAGCTACTGTTTTTGTCAGTTTTCTAAAGAGATAACATAGATATGGCCCGTGTGTTTAGGAAGCATAGTTCTTTTGTTTTGAGAAAGTTCACTGTTATGGCCCTATAGGAAACACAGTAGAGTAGAAGAGTCCTCTTTTTTAAAAAGCAGAGTATATTTCTTGTAAGGCAAACTAGTGTTTGTTTCCCATTCATGCACGGAGATGAATCACATGCAGTTTCTACTCCTATGAGCAAGAATTGTTTTCTGTATGGAGGGTCAGTGTTGCGCTCCCATTTCCATACACAGTGCTAATAGCACTCGCATCTTTTCCCATCAATTTCAGTGTATTTGACTGAACAGAAGCTACTGTTCTTGTCATTTTCCTAAGCAGAGTTGAACTAGAGATGGCCTGTGTGTGTAGGAAGCACAGTTCTTTTGTTCTGAGCAAGCTCACTGTTCTGGCCCTATAGGAAACACAGAACAGGAGAAGTGTGCTCTTTTCTCAAAAGCAGATTGTGTTTCTTGTAAGGCGAGCTAGTGTTTGTTTCCCACTCATAAACACAGTTGAATCACATGCAGTTTCTGGTCCTATAAGGAGGAGTTGTTTTCTGGTAAGGAAAGTCACTATTGCACTCCCATTGCCATATACAGTGCAAATAGCACTGGCGTCTGTTCCCAGCTAGTGCAGTGTATTGGACTGAAGTGAAGCTACTGTTCTTGTCAGTTTCCTGTGAGAGTTGAGCTAGATATGACCCGTGTGTGTAGGAAGCACAGTCCTTTTTTTCTGAGCAAGCTCACTATTTTTGCCCCATAGAAAGGAAACACAGTAGTGTAGAAGAGTGCTCTTTTCTCAAAAGCAGAGTGTGTTTCTTATAAGGTGAGCTAGTTTTTGTTTCCCATTCATAAACAGAGTTGAATCACATGCAGTTTCTGGTCCTAGGTGCAAGAGTTGTTTTCTGGTAATGAAAGTCACTATTGCGCTCCTATTTACATACACAGTGCAAATAGCACTCACATCTGTTCCCAGCAAGTACAGTATATTGGATTGAAGTGAAGCTACTGTTCTTGTCATTTTCCTGAGAGAGTTGAACTAGATACGGCTTGTGAGTGTAGGAAACACAGTTCAATTGTTCTCAGCAAACTCACTGTTCTGGCACTATAGGAAACACAGTAGAGTAGAAGAGTGCTCTTTCTCAAAAGCAGAGTGTGTTTCTTGTAAGTCGAGCTTGTGTTTGTTTCACATTCATAAACAGATTTGAATCACATGATGTCTGGTCCTATGAGCAAGAGTTGTTTCCTGGTAAGGAAGGTCACTATTGTGTTCATATTGTCATATATAGTGCTAATAGCACTCGCGTCTGTTCCCAGCAAATATAGTGTATTGGACTGAAGTGAATCTACCGTTGTACTCAGTTTCCTAAGCAGATTTAACAAGATATGGCCCGTTTTTGTCGGAAGCACAGTTCTTTTGTTCTGAGCAAGGTCACTCTTCTGGCCCTCTAGGAAACACAGAAGCATAGAAGAATGCTCTTTTCTCTAAAGCAGAGTGTGTTTCTTGTAAGGCAAGCTAGTGTTTGGTTCCCATTCATAAACGAGTTGAATCACATACAGTTCCTGGTCCGACGAGCAAGAGTTTTTTTCTGGTAAGGAAAGTCACTATTGTACTCCCATTGCCAAACACAGTGGAAATAGCACTCGCGTCTGTTCCCAGCAAGCACAGTGTATTGGACTGAAGAGAAGCTACTGGTCTTGTCAGTTTCCTAAGCAGAGTTGAACTAGATATAACCCGTGTGTGTAGGAAGCACAGTTCCTCTGTGGTGAGGAAGCTCACTGTTCTGGCGATATGGGAAACACAGTATAGTAGAATAGTACTCTTTTCTCAAAAGCAGAGTGTGTTTCTTGTAAAGGTGAGGTAGTGTTTCTTTCCCATTCATAAACGGAGTTGAATCACATGCAGTTTCTGTTTCTATGAGCAAGAGTTGTTTTCTGGTAAGGAAAGTCACTATTGTGTTCCTATTGCCATACACAGTGCAAATTGCACTCACGTCTGTTCCCAGCAAGTACAGTGTATTGGACTGAAGTGAATCTACTGTTCTTGTCAGTTTCCTCAGCAGAATTGAACTAGATATGGCTCCTGTGTATAGGAATCACAGTTCTTTTGTTCTGAGCAAGCTCACTGTTCTGGCCGAATAGGACACAATGTAGAGTAGAAGAGTACTATTCTCTAAAGCAGAGTGTGTTTCTTGTAAGGCAGGCTAGTGTTTGCTTCCGCTTCACAAACGGAGTTTAATCACATGCAGTTTCAGGTCCTACGAGCATGACTTGTTATCTGGTAGAAATGTCACTATTGCGCTCCGATTGCCATACACAGTGCACATAGCACTCCTGTCTGTTCCCAGCAAGTACAGAGTATTGGAATGAAGAGAAGCTACTGTTCTTGTCAGTTTCCTGAGCAGATTTCAACTAGATGTGACCCTTGTGTTTAGGAAGCACAGTTTTTTTGTTCTCAGCAAGCTCAGTTTTCTGGACTTATAGAAAAAAACAGTAGAGTAGAAGAGTGCTCTTTTCTCAAAAGCAGAGTATGGTTCTTGTAAGGCAAGCTAGTGTTTGTTTCTCAAACATAAACGTATTTGAATCACATTCTTTTTCTGGTCCTAGGAGCAAGAGTTGTTTTTTGATAAGGAAATTCACTGTTGTGCTCCCACTGCCATTCACAGTGCAAATATCTATCACAACTGTTACAAAAGTACAGTATATTGGACTGAAGAGAAGCTACTGTTCTTGTCAGTTTTCTAAGCAGAGTTGAACTAGTTATGGACCGTGTGTGTAGAAAGCACAGTTTTTTGTTATGAGCAAGCTAACTGTTCTGGCACTATAGGAAACACAGTAGAGTAAAAGAGTGCTCTTTTCTAAAAAGCACAGTGTGATTCCTGTAAGACGAGCTAGTGTTTGCTTTCCATTCATAAACAGATTTTAATCACATGCAGTTTCTGATACTATGAGCATGAGTTGTTTTCTGGAAGAAAAGTCACTATTGTGTTCTCATTGCCATACACAGTGCAAATAGCAATCGCGTCTGTTCCCACTTAGTTCAGTGTATTGGACTGAAGAGAATCTACTTTTCTTGTCAGTTTCCTAAGCAGAGTTGAACTAGATATGGCATGTTTGTGTAGGAAGCACAGTTCTTTTGTTCTGAGCAAGTTCACTATTCTTGCCCTATAGGAAACACAGTAGTGAAGAAGAGTGCTCTTTTCTAAATAGCAGAGTGCGTTTCTTATATGGCGAGCTAGTGTTTGTTTCCCATTCATAAACGGAGTTGAATCACATGCAGTTTCTGGTCCTATTAGCAAGAGTTGTTTTTTTTAAGGATGGTGACTTTTACGCTTCCATTGCCATATACAGTGCAAAATGCACTAGCGTGTGTTCCCAGCAAGTACTGTGTATTGGACTCAAAAGAAGCTACAGTTCTTCTCAGTTTCCTAAGCAGAGTAGAACTATATATGTCATGTGTGTGTATTAGCACACTTCTTTTTTTCTGAGCAAGCTCACTGTTCTGGCCCTATAGGAAACACAGTAGAGTAGACATGTGCTCTTATCTCAAAAGCAGAGTGTGTTTCTTGTAAGTTGATCTAGTGTTTGTTTCTCATTCATAAACAGAGTTGAATAACAGGAAGTTTTAGGTCCTATGAGCAAGAGTTGTTTACTGGTAAGGAAAGTCAATATTGTGCTACCATTGCAATACAGAGTGGATATAGCACTCATGTCCTTTCCCAGCAAGTACAGAGTATTGCACTGATGAGAAGCTGCAGTTCTTGTCAGTTTCCTAAGCAGAGTTGAACTAGATATGGCCCGTGTGTGTCAGAAGCACAGTTCTTTGTACTGAGCAAGCTCACTCTTCTGGCCCTCTAGAAAATGCAATAGAAAAGAATGCTCTTTTCTCAAAAGTAGAGTGTATTTCCTGTAAGGCGAGCTAGTATTTATTTCCCATTCATAAACGGAGTTGAATCACATGAAGTTTCTGGTACTATGAGAAAGAGTTGTTTTCTGGTAAGGAAAGTAACTATTGTACTCCCATTGCAGTACACAGTGCAAATAGCACTCGTGTCTATTCCCAGCAAGTACAGTGTATTTGACTGAAGAGAAGCTACTGTTTTTGTCCGTTTCCAAAGAAAGTTGAACTAGATATGGCCAATGTGTGTAGGAAGTACAGTTCTTTTTTTCTGAGTAAGCTAACGGTTCTGGCCTTTAGGAAACACAGTAGAGTAGAATAGTGGTCTTTTCTCAAAAGCAGAGTGTTTTTCCTGTAAGACCAGCTACTGTTTGTTTCCCAATCATAAAGGGAGTTCAATCACATGCCGTTTCTGGTCCTAGGAGCAAGAGATGTTTTCTGTTAAGGAAAGTCACTATTGTGTTCCTATTGCCGTACACAGTGCAAATAGCACTCGCATTTGTTCCAAGCAAGTACAGTGTATTGGACTGAAAAGAAGCTACTGTTCTTGTCAGTTTCCTAAGTAGAGTTGAACTATATATGTCCTGTGTGTGTAGGAAGCACAGTTCTGTTCTTCTGAGCAAGCTCACACTTCTGGCCCTATAGCCAACACAGTAGAGTAGAAGAGTTCTCTTTTCTTAAAAGCAGAATGTGTTTCTTGTAAGGCGAGCTAGTGTTTGTTTCCCATTCATAAACATTGTTGAATCACATGGAGTTTCTGTACCTATGAGCAAGAGTTTTTTTTTCTTTTAAGGAAAGTCACTGTTGTGTTACCTTTGCCATACACAGTTCAAATAGCAGTCGCGTCTGTTCGCAGCATGTACAGTGTACTGGACTGAGAGAAGCTACTGTTCTTGTCAGTTTCCTAAGCAGAGTTGAACTGGATATGGCCCGTGTGTGTTGGAAGCACAGTTCTTTTGTTCAGGCAAGCTCACTGTTCTGGCCCTATAGGAAACAGAGTAGAGTAGAAGAGTGCTCTTTTTTCAAAAGCAGAGTGTGTTTCTTGTGAGGCGAGCTAGTGATTGTTTCCCATTCGTAAACGGAGTTGAATCACATGCAGTTTCTGTTCCTATGAGCAATAGTTGTTTTCTGTTAAGGAAAGTCACTATTGGGCTCCCCCATTCATACACCGTAAAAATAGTTCTCGCGTCTGTTCACTGCATGTACCCTGTATTTGACTGAAGAGAAGCTACTGTTCTTGTTATTTTCTTAAGCATAGTTGAATGAGATATGGCCCATGTGTAGGAAGCACAGTTCTTTGGTTCTGTGCAAGCTCGTTGTTCGTGCCATATAGGAAACACAGTAGAGTAGAAGAGTGCTCTTTTTGTAGCTAGAGTTTTCCTGCCTGGCCCACCTCAGGACAAATCTCTCTCACCTGCCAGATCCACAGCTGCTCAGACCCGACCAAGTAAACACAGAGACTTATATTGGTTTCAAACTGTATGGCTGTGGCAGGCTTCATGCTAACTGTTCTTACATTAATTAATCCATTTCTATAAATCTATTCTTTGCCACGTGGCTTGTGGCTGACTGGTACTTTACATCTCCCTTGTCCTGATGGCTTCTGGTAGTGTCTCTCTCACCCAGCTTCTTGTTATCTCAATTCACCTCTCTGTTAGTCCCGCCTATACTTCCTGCCTTGCCACTGACCAATCAGTGATTTATTTATTGACCAATCAGCAACACATTTGACATACAGACCATCCCACAGCACTTCCCTTTTTCTTTTCTTTAAAAGGAAGGCTTTAACCTTTATACATCTCCAAAGTCACCTGGGTATATTTGGGAATTTGGGCGTAGCTTCTCTTACTACTTCTTGCTGGAGGGGGGCGCTGTATCTTATGGGGACACAAAAAATATTTTAGGATTATGGAGTAGTCCATGAGTGTGTATTGTCTGAGCCAGTTGCCTTGAAACGGTTCTGGATATTGGATCATCTGGGCCATAGTGTCATAGGAGACCTTACAGGTGGTCTTGGCTGGTCAAACCTGATGTATCTTAATCTGGAAAAATTCATAGCCTCTGGCTTTCTGTGGAAACAAAAGCAGAGCCTACTTTCCAAAGCAACATGTCTTTACATCCAAATTTTGAAGTCAAGGTACCTTTAAAATATACATTTTGGCATAACTCAACAGCTTTTGTAATCAAATGTTTTTCTTCAGTTATGAATATCAAAGAGAAAATAATCCAGATTCTCTGTGTGGTAGCCATCGTTACGTGGCTTATTTTTTTATATTAGCTTGAGCCTATTGCGTTAAACTGCAGCCTTCTAAGCCTGAAAGGGCGCTGGTGCTGTGGCTGCTGGCTCTGCCCACTTCAGCTTCCCAACATGGCGGTGGGACGATGGCTTCTGATGTGCAATGGAACAGCAGCTGAAACAGTTATTCTGGAAGAGTAACTAAGCTCACACCCCTCAATAATAGACTGGCATTTGATAGAGGGATGCGCAGAAGACTGGGATGCTGAGATGAAGCCATATGTACACAACCAAGAAGAATGGACAGCTGAATAAAAAAACCATCAACAATTTCCAGAATTTAAAATCCTGAATTATGACATGACACTAGTGGAATTCAGGTGTTTCTGGTACATGGACTGCTCTCACCCAATGTGAGGTGGAACTGCTGACCTTGTGTACATCCTACTTCACAAACAGGTCTGTCAGATATGCTAAGCCTATAGACTGAAGATGATGCCCCAGCATTGCGGACAAACCTCAGGTGACTGTCCAGGCAGCTGGCTGTTTCTGTCAACTTACAAATTTTTTGGAAGTTGCTTGCATGCACTTTCTGTTTTTATTTTTGTTAACTAATATTATTTCCTTCTTGGGTCTCTGAAGAAGTTGTAGGTTAGTTAGCTATAGTTGAAGGTTTGTCAGTTATAGTTGAAGATTAATTAGGATAGAAAGTGAATTAGATACATTTTGAACTTAACAAAATAGGATAATGAAATTATTATCTCTGAATTTGTCTAATACAAATGGACTAGACATTGTTTAGACATTTGTTAATTGTATATATTGTACATAGTTATTGTAAGTTTGTATATAGATTTTCTTTTGTTAGTTATAATCTTTTTCATTTTTTTCCTTTTTATTAGAATAGAAAAGGGGAAATGTGGTGGTATTTTACTTGTACTGAAATGTGATTTTAATTGTATATTAATAAATAAAGTTGCCTGTGAGTAAGAGCTATTAGAGCCATAGCAATGGCGTGGCGGTGGTGGCTCACACATTTAAGGACCTGGAGGGCGGTACATGAGGCAGTGACAAGGCAGTCACATGTTTAGGTTAACAAACAATGAGAAGGCAGAGCAGCTAGACTATATAAAGACATACACACAGGAAGTAGGCCCTTTCGAAGAGCTCTCTTGACTGAAGAGGATCACTGAAGCAGGGAGGGTTAGGCTCTTAGCTCTGATCTCTTGGCATTCTTCTCTGAATAGACTCTGTGTATCTTATTTAATTAGACAATTGGTTACATCTACATGTTTCTCAAATGCAGAGTGTGTTTCTTGTAAGGCGAGCTAGTGTTAGTTTCCCATTCATAAACGGAGTTGAATCACATGCAGTTTCTGGTTCCTATGAGCAAGAGTTGTTTTCCGGTAAGGAAAGTCACTATTGTGCTCCCATTGACATACACAGTGCAAATCGCACTTGTGTTTGTTCCCAGCAAGCACAGTGTATTGGACTAAAGAGAAGCTACTGTTCTTGTCAGTTTCCTAAGCAGAGTTGAGCTAGATATGGCCCCTATGTGTAGGAAGCACTGTTCTTTTAGTCTGAGCAAGCTCATGGTTCTGGCCCTAGAGGAAACACGGTAGAGTAGAAGAGTGCTCTTTCCTCAAAAGCAGAGTGTGTTTCTTGTAAAGCGAGCTAGTGTTTGTTTCCCATTCATAAACAGAGTTGAATCACATGCAGTTTCTGGTCCTAAGAGCAAGAGTTGTTTTCTGGTAAGGAAAGTCACTATTGTGCTCCCATTGACATACACAGTGCAAATAACACTCAGGGATGTTCCCAGCAAGTACAGTGTATTGGACTGAAGAGAAGCTACTTTTCTTGTCAGTTTTCTAAGAAACTTGAACTAGATATGGCCCGTGTGTGTAAGAAGCACAGTTCTTTTGTTCTGAGCAAGCTCACTCTTCTGGCTCTGTAAAAAACACAGGAGAGTAGAAGAGTGCTCTTTTCTCGAAAGCAGAGTGTGTTTCTTGTAAGGGGATCGAGTGTTTGTTTCTCATTCATAAACGGAGTTGATTCACAGGAAGTTTCAGGTACTATGTGCAAGAGTTGTTTTCTGCTAAGGAAAGTCACTATTGTGCTCCCATTGCAATACAGAGTGGAAATAGCACTTGCGTCTGTTCCCAGCAAGTATAATGTATTGTACTGAAGAGAAGCTAAAGTTCTTGTCAGTTTCCTAAGCAGAGTTGAACTAGATATGGACCATGTGTGTAGAAAGCACAGTTCTTTGTACTGAGCGAGCTCAATCTTCTATCACTCTAGGAAATACAGTAGAGTAGAAGAGTGCTCTTTTCTCAGAAGCAAAGTGTATTTCTTGAAAGGCGAGCTAGTGTTTATTTCCTATTCATAAACAAAGTTGAATCACATGCAGTTTCTGGTCCTACAATCAAGAGTTGTTTTCTGGTAAGGAAAGTCACTATTGTGCTTCCATTGCAGTACACAGTGCAAATATCCCTCGCGTTTGTTCCCATCAGTACAGTGTACTGGACTGAAGAGAAGCCACTGTTCTTGTCAGTTTCTAAGCAGAGTTGAACTAGATATGGCTCACGTGTGTAGGAAGCACAATGTTTTGTTCTGAGCAAGCTTACTGTTCTGGACGTATGGGAAACACAGCAGAGTTGAGGAGTACTCTTTTCTCAAAAGCAGAGTGTGTTTCTTGTAAGGCGAGATAGGGTTTGTTTCCCATGAATAAACATTGTTGAATCACATCCAGTTTCTGGTGCTACAAGCAAGAGTTGTTTTCTGGTAAGGAGAGTCACTATTATGCTCCTATTGACATGCACAGTTCAAAGAGCTCTCTCGTCTGTTCCCAGCAAGTACAGTGTATTGGACTGAAGAGATGCTACTGTTCTTGTCAGTTTCTAAGCAGATTTGAACTAGATATGGCCCATATGAATAGGAAGCCCAGTTTTTTGTACTGAGCAAGCTCATTCTTCTGGACTGAAGGAAATATAGTAGAGTAGAAGATTGCTCTTTTCTCAAAAGCAAAGTGTATTTCTTGTAAGGCTAGCTAGTGTTTATTTCCCATTCATAAATGGAGTTGAATCACATGCAGTTTCTGGTCCTACGAGCAAGAGTTGTTTTCTGGTAAGGAAAGTCACTATTACGCTTCCATTGCAGTACACAGTGCAAATAGCACTTGTGTCTGTTCCCAGCAAGTAGAGTGTATTGGACTGAAGAGAAGCTACTGTTCTTGTCAGTTTCTAAGCAGAGTAAAACGAAATATGGCTCACGTGTGTAGGAAGCATAATGCTTTTGTTCTCAGCAAGCTCACTGTTCTGGCCCTATAGGAAACACAGCAGAGTAGAGGAGTATTCTTTTCTCAAAAGCAGAGTGTGTTTCTTGTAAGGTGAGCTAGTGTTTTTTCCCATTCCTAAATGGAGTTGAATCCCATGCAGTTTCTGGTCCTACGACCAAGAGTTGTTTTCTGCTATGGAAAGTAACTATAGCGTTTCCATTGCCATAAATACTGCAAATAGCACTCGCATCTGTTCCCAGAAAGTACAGAGTATTGGACTTAAGAGAAGCAACTCTTCTTGTAGGTTTCCTAAAGGGGAGCTGAACTAGATATGGCCTGTGTGTGTAGTAAGCACAGTTCTTTTGTTCTGAGGAAGTGCACTCTTCTGGCTCTATAGGAAATGCAGTAGATTAGAAGATTGCTCTTTTCTCAAAAGCAGAGTTTTTCTTGTAAGGCGAGCTAGTGTTTGTTTCCCATAAATAAATATTGTTGAATCAAATGCAGTTTCTGTTCTTACGAGCAAGAGTTGGTTTCTGGTAAGGAAAGTCTCTATTGCACTCTTATTGCCAAGCACAGTACAAATAGTACTTGCTTATGTTTCTAGCAAGTACAGTGTATTGGACTGAAGAGAAGCTACTGTTCTTGTCAATTTTCTAAGCAGAGTTGAACTAGATATGGCCCGTGTGTGAAGGAAGCACAGTTATTTTGTTCTGAGCAAACTCACTCTTCTGACTCTATAGGAAACACACTAGCGTAGAAGAGTGCTCTTTCCTCATAAGCAGAGTGTGTTTCTTGTAAGGCGAGCTAGTGTTTGTTTCACATTAATAAATGGAGTTGAATCCCATGCAGTTTCTGGTCCTACGACCAAGAGTTGTTTTCTGGTAGGGAAAGTTACTATTGCTCTCCCATTGCAATACACCGTGCAAATACCACTCACATCTGTTCCCAGCAAGTACAGTGTATTGGACTGAAGAGAAGCTACTGTTCTTGTCAGTTTTAAGCAGAGTGTTACTACATATCCATGTGAGTAGGAAGCACTGTTCTTTTGTTCTTTGCAAGCTCACTGTTCAGGCCCTATAGGAAACACAGTGGAGTAGAAGAGTTCTCTTTTCTCAAAAGCAGAGTGTGTTTCTCGTAACAGAGGTAGTGTTTGTTTCCCATTCATAAATGGAGTTGAATCATATGCAGTTTCTGCTTTTACGAACAAGAGTTGTTTTCTGGTAAGGAACATCACAATTGTGATTCCATTGCCATACACAGTGCAAATAGCACTGGTGTCTCTTCCCAGCAAGTACAGTATACTGGACTGAAGACAAGCCACCGTTCTTGTCAGTTTGCTAAGCAGAGTTGAACTAGATACGGCCTTTGTGTGTAGTAAGCACAGTTCTTTTGTACTGAGCAAGCTCACTGTTCTGACCCTATGGAAACACAGTAGAGTAGGTGATTGCTATTTTCTCAAAAGCAGAGTGTGTTTCTTATAAGGCGAGCTAGTGTTTTTTTTTTTTTTTCCGAAGCTTAAATGGAGTTGAATCACATGCAGTTTCTGGACCTATGAGCAAGAATTGTTTTCTGGTATGGTAAGTCACTATTGTGCTCCCATTGCCATACACATTGCAAATAGCACTTGCCTCTGTTCCCAGCAATTACAGTGTATTGGACTGAAGAGAAGCTTCTGTTCTTGTCAGTTTTTTAAGCAGAGTTGAGCTAGATATGGCTCGTGTGTGTAGGAATCACAGTTCTTTTGTTGTGAGCAAGATCCCTGTTCTGACCGTATAGGAAACACAGTAATAAGTACAAGAGTGCTCTTTTCTCAAAAGTCAAGTGTGTTTCTTGTAAGGTGTGCTAGAATTTGTTGCTCATACATATACGGAGTTGAATCACATGCAGTTTCTGGTCCTATGAACAAAAGTTGTTTACTGGTAAGGAAATTCACTATTGTGTTCGCATTGCAGTACACAGTGCAAATAGCACTCGCGTCTGTTCCCAGCAAGTACAGTGTATTGGACTGAAGAGAAGCTACTGTTATTGTCAGTTTTCGAAAAAACTTGAACTAGATATGGCCCGTGTGTGTAGGAAGCACAGTTCTTTTGTTCTGAGCAAGCTCACTCTTCTGGCTCTATAAGAAATACAGGGGAGTGGAAGAGTGCTCTTTTCTTGAAAGTAGAGTGTGTTTCTTGTAAGGGGATCGAGTGTTTGTTTCTCATTCAGAAACGGAGTTGATTTACTGGAAGTTTCAGGTCCTATGTGCAAGAGTTTTTTTCTGGTAAGGAAAGTCACTACTGCGCTCCCATTGCAATACAGAGTGGAAATAGCACTTGCGTCTGTTCCCAGCAATTATAATCTATTGGACTGAAGAGAAGCTACAGTTCTTGTCAGTTTCCTAAGCAGAGTTGAACTAGATATGGCCCATGTGTGTAGAAAGCACAGTTCTTTGTACTGAGCAAGCTCAATCTTCTGGCACACTAGGAAATACAGTAAAGTAGAAGAGTGCTCTTTTCTCAAAAGCAAAGTGTATTTCTTGCAAAGCGAGCTAGTGTTTATTTCCTATTCATAAACGGAGTTGAATCACATGCAGTTTTTGGTCCTATGAGCAAGAGTTGTTTTCCGGTAAGGAAAGTCACTATTGCACTCCCATTGCAGTACACTGTGCAAATATCCCTCGCTTCTGTTCCCAGCAAGTACAGTGTATTGGACTGAAGAAAAGCTACTGTTCTTGTCAGTTTCTAAGCAGAGTTGAACTAGATATGGCTCACGTGTGTAGGAAGCACAATGCTTTTGTTCTGAGCAAGCTCACTGTTCTGGCCGTATACGAAACAGCAGAGTTGAGGTGTGCTCTTCTCTCAAAAGCAGAGTGTGTTTCTTGTAAGGCGAGCTAGTGTTTGTTTCCCATTCCTAAATGGAGTTGAATCCCATGCAGTTTCTGGTCCTATGAGCAAGAGTTGATTTCTGTTACAGAAAGTAACTACTGTGCTTCCATTGCCATATACAGTGCAAGTAGCACTCGCGAGTGTTCCAAGCAAGTACAGTGTATTGGACTGAAGAGAAACTACTGTTCTTGTCAGTTTCCTAAGCAGAGTTGAACTCTATATGGCTCCTGTGTGTAGGAAGCACAGTTGTTTTGTTGTGAGCTAGCTCACAATACTGGCCTTATAAGAAAAAGAGTAGAGTATAAGAGTGCTCTTTTCTCAAAAGCAGAGTGTGTTTCTTGTAAGGCAAGATGGTGTTTAGTGCCCATTCAAAAAGAAGTTGAATCACATGCAGTTTCTGGTCCTAAGAACAAGAGTTGTTTTCTGGTAAGGAAAGTCTATTTTGCACTCCATTGCCATACATAGTGCAAATAGCACTCGGGTCTGAACCCAGCAAGCACAGCGTATTGGACTGAAGAGAAGCTACTGTTCTTGTCAGTTTCTTAGGCAGAGTTGAACTAGATATGGCCCGTGTGTGTAGGAAGCACAGTTCTTTTGTTCTGAGCAAGCTAACTGTTCTGGCCCTATATGAAACAAGTAGATAGAAGAGTGCTCTTTTCTCAAAAGCAGAGTGTGTTTCTCTCATAGCAAGGTAGTAATTCTTTTCCATTCATAAACGGAGTTGAATCACATTCAGTTTCTGGTCCTCTTAGCAAGAGTTGTTTTCTGCAAAGCAAAGTCACTATTGTGCTCCTATTGCCATACACAGAGCAAGTAGCGCTCACGTCTGTTCTCAGCAAGTACAGTTTATTGGACTGAAGAGAAGCTACTGTTCTTGTCAGTTTCCTAAGCACAGTTGAACAAAATATGGCCTGTGTGTGTAGAAAGCACAGTTCTTTTGTTCTGAGCAAGATCACTCTTCTGGCCCTATAGAAAACACTGTAGAGCAGAAGAGTCCTCTTTTCTCAAAGCAGAGTGTGTTTCTTGTAAGGCGAGGTAGTGTTTGTTTGCCATTCATAAATGGAGTTGAATGGCATGCAGTTTCTGTTCCTACTAGCAAGAGTAGTTTTCTGGTAAGGAACGTCACTGTTGTGCTCCCATTTCCATACACAGTTCAAATAGCACTCGCGTCTATTCACCGCAAGTACCCTGTATTGGACTGAGAAGCATCTACTGTTCTTGTCATTTTACTCAGCAGAGTTTAACTTGATATGAATCGTGTGTGTGGGAAGCCCAGTTCTTTTGTTCTGAGGATGCTCACTATTCTGGCCTTATAGGAAACAGAGTAGAGTTGAAGAGTGCTCTTTTCTCAAAAGCAGAGTGTGCTTCTTGTAAGGTGAGCTACGATTTGTTTCCCATTTGTAAATGGAGTTGAAACACATGCAGTTTCAGGTCCTAGAGCAAGAGTTGTTTTCTGGTAAGGAAAGTCACTATTGCACTCCCTTTGCCATATACTGTGCAAATAGCACTTGCGTCTCTTCCCAGCTACTACAGTGTATTGTACTGAAGAGAAGATACTCTTCTTTTCAGTGTCCTAAGCAGAGGTGAACTAGATATGGCCGTTGTGTGCAGGAAGCACATTTCTTTTGTTCTGAGCAAGCTAACTGTTCTGGCCCTACAGAAAAACAGTAGAGTAGAAAAGTGCTCTTTTCTCAAAAACAGATTTTGTTTCTTGTAAGGCAAACTAGTATTTGTTTCCCACTCACAAACAGAGTTGAATCACAGGCAGTTTCTGGTCCTACGAGCAAGAGCTGTTTTCTGGTAAGGAGAGTGACTATTGTGCTCCCATTGCCATACACAGTGCAAAAAGCTCTCCCGTCTGTTCCCAGCAAGTACAGTGTATTGGACTGACGAGAATCTACTGTTCTTGACAGTTTCCTAAGGAGAGTTGAGGTAGATATGGCCCGAGTGTGTAGAAAGCACTATTTTTTTTTTCTGAACAAGCACATGTTCAGGCCCTATAGGAAACACAGTAGAGTAGAAGAGTGCTCTTTTCTCAAAAGCAAAGTGTGTTTCTTGTAAGGCGAGCTCCTGTTAGTTTCCCATTAATAAATAGATTTGAATCACATGCAGTTTCTGGTCCTACGAGTAAGAGTGGTTTTCTGTTAAGGAAAGTCACTATTGCGTTCTCTCTAATTGCGATACACAATGCAAATAGCACTCGTGTCTGTTCCCAGCATGTACAGTGTATAGGAATGAAGAGAAGCTACTGTTCTTGTCAGTTTCCCTAGCAGAGTTGAACTAGATATGGCCCATATGTGGTGGAAGCACAATTCTTTTGTTTTTAGCAAGCTCACCCTTCCGGCCCTACAGGAAACACAGTAGAGTAGTGCTCTTTTTTCAAAAGCAGAGTGTGTTCCTTGTAAGGCGAGCTAGTATTTGTTTCTCATTCATAAACGGAGTTGAATCACATGCAGTTTCTGGTCCTATGAGCAAGAGTTGTTTTCTGGTAAGGAAAGTCACTATTGCGCTCCCTTTGCCGTATACAGTGCAAATAGCACTCGCATCTTTTCCCAGCAAGTACAGTGTATTGGACTGAAGAGAAGCTGTTGTTCTTGTCAGTTTCCTAAGCAGAGTTGAACTAGATATGGCCTGTGTGTGGAGGAAGCACAGTTCTTTTGTTCTGAGCAGGCTCATTCTTCTGGCCCTATGGGAAACACAGTAGAGTAGCAGAGTGCTCTTTCCTCAAGTGTGTTCCTTGTAAGGCGAGCTACTGTTGTTTCCCATTCATAAACGGAGTTGAATCACATGCAGTTTCTGGTCGTAAAAGCAAGAGTTGTTTCCTGGTAAGGAAAGTCAATATTGCGCTCCCATAGCCATACATTGCAAATAGCACTCCCATTTGTTCCTAGCGAGTACAGTGTATTGGACTCAAGAGAAGCTACTGTTCTTGTCAGTTTGCTAAGCAGAGTTGAACTAGATGTGGCCCATGTATGTAGGAAGCAGAGTTCTTTTGTTCTGAGCAAGCTTAATGTTCTGGAGCTGTGGTAACACAGTAGAGTAGAAATGTGCTCTTTACAAAAAACAGAGTGTGTTTCTTGTAAGGCGAGGTAGTTTTTGTTTCCCATTGATAAGCAGAGTTGAATCACATGCTGTTTCTGGTCCTACTTGCAGGAGTTGCTGTCTGGTACGGAAAGTCACTGTTGAGCTCCCATTGCCATCACAGTGCAAAAAGCACTCGCGTCTGTTTCCCGCAAGTACAGTATATTGGACAGAAGAAAAGCTACTATTCTTGTCAGTTTCCTAAGCAGAGTTTAAATATATATGGCCCCTGTGTTTAGGAAGCACATTTCTTTTATTCTGAGCAAGCTCAGTCTTCTGGCCCTATAGGAAACACAATAGAGTAGAAGAGAGCTCTTTTCCCAAAAGCAGAGTGTGTTTCTTGTAAGGCAAGCTAGTGTTTGTTTTCGATTCATAAACGGAGTTGAATCACATGGAGTTTCTGGTCCTATAAGCAAGAGTTTTTTTTCTGGTAAGGAAAGTCACTATTGTGCTCTCATTGCCATACACAGTGCAAATAACACTTGTGTCTGTTCCCAGCAAGTACAGTGTATTGGACTGAAGAGAAACTACTGTTCTTGTCAGTTTCCAAAGCAGAGTTGAACTCTATATGGCCACTGTGTAGGATGCACAGTTCTTTTGTTGTGAGCAACCTCACTGTACCGGCCCTATATGAAACAGAGTAGAGTAGAAGAGTGCTCTTTTCTCAAAAGCAGAGTGTGTTTCTTGTAAGGCAAGCCAGTGTTTGTTTCCCATTCATAAACGGAGTTGAATCACATGTAGTTTGTGGACCTATGGCAAGAGTTGTTTTCTGTTAAGAAATGTAACTATTGCACTCCCATTGCCATACACAGTGCAAATAGCACTCACGTCTCTTCCTAGCAAGTACAGTGTATTGGACTGAAGATAACTACAGTTCTTGTCAGTTTCCTAAGCAGAGTTGAACTAGATATGGCTCGTGTGTGTAGGAAGCACAGTTCTTTTGTACTGAGCAAGCTCACTGTTCTGGTACTACAGGTAACACAGTAGTGTAAAAGAGTGCTCTTTTCTAAAAAGCAGAGTGTGTTCTTGTAAGGCAAGCTAGTGTTTGTTTCCCATTTCTAAACGGAGTTGTTTCACATGCAGTTTCTAGTCCTACGAGCAAGAGTGGTTTTCTGCTAAGGAAAGTCACTGTTATGTTCCAATTGCCATATATAGTGCAAATAGCACTCGCCTCTGTTCCCAGCAAGTACAGTGTATTGGACTGAAGAGAAGCTTCTGCTCTTGTCAGTTTCCTAAACACAATTGAACTAGATATGATCCATGTGTGTAGGAAGCACAGGTCTTTTGTTGTGAGCAACCTCACTGTTCCGGCCCTTTATGAAACAGAGTAGAGTATAAGAGTGCTCTTTTCTCAAAAGCAGAGTGTATTTCTTGTTTGTTCTGAGCAAGCTCACTGATCTGGCCCTAGAGGAAACACAGTAGCATAGAAGAGTGCTCTTTTCTCAACAGCAGAGAGTGTTTCTTGTAAGGCGAGCTAAGGTTTGTTTCCCATTCATAAACGGAATTGAATCACATTCAGTTTCTGGTCCTATGAACAAGAATTGCTTTCTGGTAAGGACAGTCACTGTTAGGCTCCCATTGCCACATGAGAGCAAATAGCACTCGCTTCTGTTCACAGCAAGTATAGTGTATTGGAATGAAATGAAGCTACTGTTCTTGTCAATTTATTAAGAAGAGTTGAACTAGATATGTCCCGTGTGAGTAGGAAGCACAGTTCTTTGGTTCTGAGCAAGCTCACTAATCTGGCCTTATAGGAAACACAGTAGAGTAGAAGAGTGCTCTTTTCTCCAAAGCAGGGTGTGTTTCTTGTAAGGCGAGCTAGTGTTTGTTTCCCATTCTTAAACGGAGTTGAATCACATGCAGTTTCTGGTCCTACAAGGAAGAGTTGTTTTCTGGTAAAGAAAGTCACTATTGCACTCGCATTGCCATACACAGTGCAAATAGAACTCGTGTCTGTTCTCAGCAAGTACAGTGTATTGGAGTGAAGAGAAGCTACTGTTCTTGTCAGTTTCCAGAGCAGAGTTGAACTGTATATGGCCCATGTAAATAGGAATCACAGTTCTTTTGTTCTGAGTAAGCTCACAGTTCGGGTCCCATAAAAAAAAAAAACACAGTAGATTTGAAGAGTGCTCTTTTCTCAAAAGCAGAGTTTGTTTCATGTAAGGCAAGCAAGCGTTTGTTTCCCATTCATAAATGGAATGAATCACATGCAGTTTCTGGTCCTAAGAGCAAGAGTTGTTTTCTGGTAAGGAAAGTCACTATTGTGCTCCCATTGCCATACACAGTGCAAATAGCACTCGCATTTATTCCCTGGAAGTACAGTGTATTGGACTGAAGAGAACCTATTGTTCTTGTTGGTTTCTTAAGTAGAGTTGAACTAGATATGATCCGTGTGTGTAGGAATCACAGTTCTTTTGTTCTGAGCATGCTCACTGTTCTGGACCTGAGGAAACACAGTACAGTAGAAGAGTGCTCTTCTCTGAAAAGCAGGGTGTGTTTCTTGTAAGGCGAGCAAGTGTTTGTTTCCCATTCATAAACGGAGTTGAATCACATGCAGTTTCTGGTCCTACAAGGAAGAGTTGTTTTCTGGTAAGGAAAGTCACTATTGCACTCCCATTGCCATACACAGTGCAAAAAGCACTCGTGACTGTTCCCTGCAAGTAAAGTGTATTGGACTGAAGAGAACTACAGTTCTTGTCAGTTTTCTAAGCAGAGTTGAACTAGATATGGCTCGAGTGTATAGGAAGCACAATTCTTTTGTTCTGAGCAACCTCACTGTTCTGGAATTACATGAAACACAGTAGAGTAGAAGGGTTCTCTTTTCTCAAAAGCAGAGTGTGTTTCATGTAAGGCAAGCCAGTGTTTGTTTCCCATTCATAAACGGAGTTGTATCACAGGAAGTTTGTGGTCCTAAGCACAAGAGTTGTTTTCTAGTAAGGAAAGTCACTATTGTGCTCCCATTGACATACACAGTGCAAATAACACTCGCATCCATTCCCTGGAAATACAGTGTATTGCACTGAAGAGAAGCTACTGTTCTTGTCAGTTTCCTATGCATAGTTGAACTAGATATGTACAGTGTGTGAGGGAAGCACAATTCTTTTGTTCTGAGCCAGATCACTGTTCTAGCCCTACAAGAAACACAGTAGAGTAGGAGAGTGCACTTTTCTCAAAAGCAGAGTGTGTTACTTGAAAGGCGAGCTAGTGTTTGTTTCCCATTGATAAACGGAGTTGAATCACATGCAGTTTCTGGTCCTATGAGCAAGAACTGTTTTCTGGAAAGGAAAGACACTATTGTGTTTTCCTTGCCATACACAGTACAAATAAAATTCTTGTCTGTTCCTTGCAAATACAGTGTATTGGCCTGAAGAGAAGCTACTGTTCTTGTTAGTTTCCTAAGCAAAGTTGAACTAGATATTACCCGAGTTTGTAGGAAGCACAGTTCTTTTCTTCTCAGCAAGCTCACTTCTCTGGCCCTATAGGAAACACATTAGAGTAGAAGAGTGCTCTTTTCTCAAAAGCAGAGTGTGTTTATTGTAAGGCAAGCTAGTATTTGTTTCCCATTGATAAACAGAGTTGAATCACATGCAGTTTCTGGTCCTATGAGCCAGAGTTGTTTTCTGGTAAGGAAAGTCACTATTGCACTCCCATTGCCATACACAGTGCAAAGAGCACTCCTGTCTGTTCCCAGCAAGAAAACTGTATTGAACTGAATAGAACTACATTTCTTGTCAGTTTCCTAAGCCGAGTTGAACTAGATATGGCTCATGTGTGTAGGAAACACAGTTCTTTTGTTCTGAGCAAGCTCACTGTTCTGGAACTACAGGAAACACAGGAGAGTAGAAGAGTGCTCTTTTCTCAAAAGCAGAGTGTGTTTATTGTAAGGCGAGTTAGTATTTGTTTCCCATTCTTAAACGGAGTTGAATCACATGCAGTTTCTGTACCTACCAGCAAGAGTTGTTTTCTGTTAAGAAAGTCACTTGTGCTCCCATTGTCATACACTGTGCAATAGGATTAACGTCTGCTCCCAGCAAGTACTGTGTATAGGCTCCAAGAGAAGCTACATTTCTTGTCAGTTTTTTAAGCAGAGTTTAACTAGATATGACACGTGTTTATAGGAAGCAGAATTCTATTGTTCTGGGCAAGGTCACTGTTCTGGCCCTGAAGCAAACACAGTAGAGTAGAAGCGTGCTCTTTTCTCAAAAGCAGAGTGTGTTCTTGTAAGGCAACCTAGTGTTTGTTTCCCTTTGATAAACTGAGTTGAATCACATGCAGTTTCTGATTCTGCCAGGAAGAGTTGGTTTCTTGTAAGGAAAGTCACTTGTGCTCGCATTGCCATACACAGCGCAAACAGCACTCATGTCTCTTCCCAGCAAGTACAGTCTATTGGCATGAAGAGAAGCTATGGTTCTTGTCAGTTTCCAAAGCAGAGTTGAACTGTATATGGCCCGTGTAAATTGGAAGCACAGTTCTTATGTTTTGAGTAAGCTCACAGTTCGGGCCCTATGAAAAAACACGGAAGAGTTGAAGTGTGCTCTTTTCTAAAAAGCAGAGTGTGTTTCTTGTAAGGCAAGGTAGTGTTTGTTTCCCATTGAAAAACGGAGTTGAATCACATGCAGTATCTGGTCGTACAAGCCAGAGTTGTTTTCTGGTAAGGAAAGTCACTATTGTGCTCCCATTGTCATACACTGTGCAAATAGCACTCACATCTGTTCCCAGCAATTACAGTGTATTGGACTGAAGAGAAGCTACTGTTCTTGTCATTTTCCTAAGCAGAGGTAAACTAGATATGGTTCGTGGGTGCAGGAAGTACAGTTCTTTGGTTCTGAGTAAACTCACTGTAATGGCCCTATAGGAAATACAGTAGAGTAGAGAGGACCTTTTCTCAAAAGCAGAGTGTTTTTCTTGTGAGGAGAGCTAGTGTTTGCTTCCCATTCATAAACGGAGTTGAATCATATGCAGTTTCTGTCCTATGAGCAAGAATTGTTTTCTGGTAAAGAAAGTAACTCTTATGCCCCCATTGACATATACAGTGCAAATTTCAACTCGCGTCTGTTCCCATCAAGTACAGTGTATTGGATTGAAGAGAACCTATTGTTCTTGTGAGTTTCTTAAGCAGAGTTCAACTGGATATGGTCCATGTCTGAAGGAAGCACAGGTCTTTTGTTCTGAGCAAGTTCACTGTTCTGGCCCTGTGGAAACACAGTAGAGTAGAAGAGTGCTTTTCTCAAAAGCAGAGTGTGTTTCTTGTAAGGCGAGCTATTGTTTCTTTCCCATTCATAAACGGAGTTGAATCACATTCAGTTTCTGGTCCTACGAACAATAATTGCTTTCTGGTAAGGAAAGTCACTATTATGCTCCCATTGCCATATAAGTGCAAATAGCACTAGCGTATGTTCCCAGCAAGAACATTGTATTGGACTGAAGAAAAGCTACTTTTCTTGTCAGTTTCTTAAGCAGAGTTGAACTAGATATGATCCGTGTGTGTAGAAAGCACAGTTCTTTTGTTCTAAACAAGCTAACTGTTCTGGCCGTACAGAAACACAGCAGAGTAGAAGAGTGCTCTTTTCCCAAAAGCAGAGTGTGTTTCTTGTGAGGTGAGCTAGTGTTTATTTCCCATTCATGAACGGAGTTGAATCACATGCAGTTTTTGGACCTATGAGCAAGAGTTGTTTTCTGGAAAGGAAAGTCACTATTGTGTTCCCCTTGCCATACACAGTACAAATAGCACTTACTTCTGTTCCCAGCAAGTACAATGTATTGGCCTTAAGAAAAGCTACTGTTCTTGTTAGTTTCCTAAGCAAAGTTGAACTAGATGTTATCCGTGTTTGTAAGAAGCACAGTTTTTTTTTCTCAGCAAGCTCACTTTTCTGGCCCTATAGGAAACACAGTAGAGTAGAAGAGTGCTCTTTTCTCAAAAGCAGAGTGTTTTTCTTGTAAGGTGAGCTAGTGTTGTTTCCCATTCAAAAACAGAGATGAATCACATGCCGTTTCTGGTCCTATGAGCAAGAGTTGTTTTCTGGGAATGAAAGTCACTATTGTGCTCCCTTTGCCATATACAGTACAAATAGCACTCCTATCTTTTTCCTGGAAGGACAGTGTATGCGACTGAAGAGAAGCTTCTGTTGTTGTCAGTTTCCTAGGCAGAGTTGAACTAGATATGGACCGTGTGTAAAAAGCACAGTTCTTTTGTTCTGAGCAAGATCACTGTTCTAGCCCTATAGGAAACAGAGTAGAGTAGATGAGTGCTCTTTTCTCAAATCCGAGATTGTTAATTGAAAGGCGAGCTAGTGCTTTTTTCCCATTTATAAACTGAGATGAATGACATGCAGTTTCTGGACCTATGAGCAAGAGTTTTTTTCTGGTAAAGAAAGTCACTATTGCGCTCCCATTGCCATACACAGTACAAATAGCACTCGCGTATGTTCCAAGCAAGTACAGTGTATTAGATTGAAGAGAAGCTACTTTTCTTCTCAGGTTTCAAAGCAGAGTTGAACTAGATGTGGCCCGTGTATTTAGGAAGCACAGTTCTTTTGTTCTGAGCAAGCTAACTGTTCTGGCCCTACAGAAACACAGTGGAGTAGAAGATTGCTCTTTTCTCAAAAGCAGAGTGTGTTTCTTGTAAGGCGAGCTAGTGTTAGTTTCCCATTCTTAATCAGAGTTGAATCACATGCAGTTTCTGGTCCTATGAGCTAGAGTTTTTTTCTGGCAAGGAAAGTCCCTATTATGCTCCCATTGCCATATACGGTGCAAATAGCACTCGCGTCTGTTCCCAAAAAGTACATTGTATTGGACTGAAGAAAAGCTACTGTTCTTGTCAGTTTCTTAAGCATAGTTGAACTAGATATGGTCTGTGTGTGTAGGAAGCACAGTTCTTTTGTTCTGAGCAAGCTAACTGTTCTAGCCTTATAGGAAACACAGTAGACTAGAAGAGTGCTCTTTTCTCAAAAGCAGAGTGTGTTTCTTGTAAGGCGAGCTAGTGTTTGTTTCCCATTCATAAACACAGTTCAATCTCATGCAGTTTCTTCTCCAATGTACAATAGTTGTTTCCTGGTAAGGAATGTCACTATTGTGATCAAATTGCCATACACAGTGCAAAGAGCACTTACGTCTTTTCCTAGCAATTTCAGTGTATTGGCCTGAACAGAAGCTACTTATCTTTTTAGTTTCCTAAGCAGAGTTGTACTAGATATTTCCCGTGCTTGTAGGAAGACAGTTATTTTGTTCTCAGCAAGCTCAATGTTCTGGCCCTATAGGAAACACAGTAGAGTAAAAGAGTGCTCTTTTCTCAAAAGCAGAGTGTGTTTGTTGTAAGGCGAGCTAGTGTTTGTTTCCCATTCATAAACGGTATTGAATCACTTGCAGTTTTTGTCCCATAGCAAGAGTTGTTTTCTGGTAATGAAAGTCACTATTATGCCCCCATTGCCATATACAGTGCAAATTGCAACTTGCTTCTGTTCCCAACAAGTACAGCGTATTGGACTGAATAGAAGCTATTGTTCTTGTCAGTTTCTTAAGCAGAGATGAATTAGATATGGTCCATGTTTGTAGGAAGCACAAATCTTTGGTTCTGAGCAAGCTCACTGTTCTGACCCTGTGGAAACACAGTAGAGTAGAAGAGTGCTCTTTTCTCAAATGCAGAGCATGTTTCTTGTAAGGCGAGCTAGTGTTTGTTTCCCATTCATAAATGGAGTTGAATCACATACAGTTTCTGGTCCTATGAGCAAGATTTGTTTTCTGGTAAGGAAAGTCACTATTGCGCTCCCATTGCCATACACAGTGCAAATAGCACTCGCGTCTGTTCCCAGCAAGTACAGTGTATTGGACTGAAGTTAAGCTACTGTTCTTGTCAGTATTCTAAGCAGAGTTGAACTAGATATGGCCCGGGTGTGTGGGAAGCACAGTTCTTTTGTTCTGAGCAACCTCACGATTCTGGCCCTATGGAAACAGAGTACAGTAGAGGAGTCCTTATTTCTCAACAGCAGAGTGTGTTTCTTGTAAGACGAGCTAGTGTTTGTTTCCCATTAATAAACGGAGTTGAATCACATGCAGTTTCTGGTCCTATGAGCAAAAATTGTTTTCTGGTAAGGACAGTCACTATTGTGCTCCCATTGCCATATTAATTGCAAATAGCACTCGCATATGTTCCCAGCAAGTACATTGTATTGGACTGAAGAAAAGCTACTGTTCTTGTCAGTTTCTTAAGCAGAGTTGAACTAGATATGGTCCGCGTGTGTAGGAAGCACAGTTCTTTTGTTCTGAGCAAGCTCACTCTTCTGACCCTGTAGGAAGCACAGTTGAGTAGAGGAGTGCTCTTTTCTCAAAAGCAGAGTGTGTTTCTTGTAAGGCAAGCTAGTGTTTTTTCCCCATTCATTAACATAGTTAAATCACATGCAGTTTCTTGTCCTATGTGCAAGAGTTGTTTTCTGATTAGGAAAGTCACTATTTTCTAACAATGCCATACACAGTGAAAATAGAACTTGCATCTGTTCCCAGTAAGTACAGTGTACTGGACTGAAGAGAAGCTATTTTACTTGTCAGTTTTCTAAGCAGAGTAGAATTAGATATGGCACGTATGTGTAGGAAGCAAATTTCTTTTGTTCTGTGCAAGCTCACTGTTCTGACCCAATAGAAACCACAGTAGAGTAGAGAGTGCTCTTTTCTCAAAAGCAGAGTGTGTTTCTTGTAAGGCTAGCTAGTGTTTGCTTCCCATTTTTAAACAGAGTTGTATCCCATGCAGTTTCCGGTCCTACAAGCAACAGTTGTTTTCTGGTAAGAAAGTCACTATTGCGCTTCCATTGCTATACACAGAACAAGTAGCACTCACTTCTGTTCCCAGCAAGTACAGTGTATTGGACTTAAAAGATGCTACTGTTCTTGTCAGTTTCCAAAGCAGAGTTGAACTAGATATGGCCTGTGTGTGTAGGAAGCACAGTTCTTTTGTTCTGAGCAAGATCACTCTTCTGGCCCTGTAGGAAACACAGTAGGGTAGAAAAGATTGCTCTTTTCTCTTAATCAGAGTGTGTTTCTAGTAAGGCGAGCTAGTATTTGTTTCCCATTCATAAATGTAGTTGAATCACATGCAGATTCTGGTCCTATGAGCAAGAGTTGTTTTCTGGTAAGGAAAGTCACTATTGAGCTCCCAAAGCCATTCACAGTTAAAATAGCACTCGTGTCTCTTCACAGCAATTACAGTGTTGGACCGAAGAGCAGCTACCTTTCTTGTCATTTTCCAATGAATAGTCGAACTAGATATGGTCCGTGTGTGGAGAAAGCACATTTCTTTTGTTCTCAGCAAGCTAACTGTTTTGGCCCTATGGTTACACAGTAGATTAGAAGAGTGCTCTTTTCTCAAAAGCAGAGTGTGTTTTTTGTAAAGCGAGCTAGTGTAGCTAGAGATTTCCTGCCTGGCCCACCTCAGAACAAATCTCTCTCATCTGCCCTGGGTGCCATTTGTAGCTGGAGTTTTCCTGCCTGGCCCACAGTCAGGATAAATCTCTCTCACCTGCCAGTCCCACAGCCGCTCAGACCCAACCAAGTAAACACAGAGACTTATACTGCTTACAAACAGTATGGCCATGGCAAGCTTCTTGCTAACTGTTTTTACAGCTTAAATTAATCCATTTCCATTAATCTATACCTTGCCACATGGCTCATGGCTTACCGGCATCTTTACATGCTGTTTCTCATTGTGGCGGCTGGCAGTGTCTGTCTGACTCAGCCTCCCACTTCCCAGCTTTATCTCCTCCTTGTCCTGTCTATCCTTCCTGCGTAGCCAATGGCCAATCAGTGTTTTATTTATTGACCAATCAGAGCAACACATTTGCCATACAGAACATCCCACAGCACTTCCCTTTTTTTTTTTTTAAAAAAAAAGGAAGGTTTTAAACTTAACAAAGTAAAATTACATATAATTTGGGAATTTGGGCGTAGCTTCTCTTACTACTTCCTGCTTGGGGGGGGCGCTGTATCTTATGGGGACACAAAGAAAATTTTAGGATTATGGAGTAGTCCATGAGGTTTTATTGTCTGAGCCAGTTGCCTTTAAACCATTCTGGATGTTGGATCATCTGGTCCATGGTGTCATCGGAGACCTTTCAGGGAGTCTTGGCTGGTCAGACCTAATATACCTTAATCTGGAACAAATCCATAGCCTTTGGCTTTCTGTAGGAACAAAAGCAGAGACTCTTTTCCAAAGTAACATATCCTTACATCTAAATTTTGAAGTCAAGATATCTTTAAAATATACATATTGGTTTAACTCAACATCTTTTATGATCAAATGTTTTTCTGCATTTAAAAATCCCAAAGACAACACAATCCAGATTCTCTGTGTAATATTTATCTTCACGTGGCTTATTTTTTATATTAATTTTACTGTCTCTTTAAAGACTTTATTCTTTAAAACTATGTATTTGTTTATATAACTGTATATATCACCTTTTTGTCTCTTTCAAGCCTATGTATATTTTACACACATTGTAAACTATTACATCTGAATCTGTCTTATTGTGAATCTTTTGCTTTAAACTGCAGCATTTGTAAGACTGAAAAGGTGCTATGGCTGCTGGCTCTGCCCACCTCAGCTTCCCAACATGGCGGTGTTACATTTGCCACCAGCTCTGGGAGCTATCATGGGTCTATGCTTTTATCCAAGCAGCGTGTAGCCCAGAAACCTCTTTTTTTGTTTTGTACTAGCAAAGGCTAAATCCACCACACAGCTCAATGTGCCACTTGCAGAGGCCTCATTCTCGCAATACTGCAGGTCGAGTGCACATGCTAGGAACCCACCAGTTGCTCAAACCCGCAGTTGCCGCTCATTTGAGAGAGACAATTAGGAAGCTGTATTTAGCTCCATTTTAGAATCTTTTTGTTCAGGTTTTAGGTGGAAACTCTTGCCAAAACGTTGGATGCCATTTGTAGCTAGAGATTTCCTGCCTGGCCCACCTCAGGACAAATTTCTCTCATCTGCCAGACCCACAGCTGCTCAGACCCGAACAAGTAAACACAGAGACTTATATTGATTACAAACTGTATGGCTGTGGCAGGCTTCTTGCTAACTGTTATTACAGCTTAAATTAATCCATTTCTATAAATTTATACTTGCCACATAGCTCGTGGCTTACTCACATCTTTACATGCTGTTTCTCATCGTGGCAGCTGGCAGTGTCTCTCTGACTCAGCCTTGCACTTCCCAGCTTTATTCTCCTCCTTGTCCGGCCTACAATTCCTGCTTAGCAAATGGCCAATTAGTGTTTTATTTATTGACTAATTAGCAACACATTTGACATGCAGAACATCCCACAGCAAGGTAGTGTTTGTTTCTCATTCATAAACGGAATTGAATCCCATGCAGTTTCTGGTCCTAAGAGCAAGAGTTGTTTTATAGTAAGGAAAGTCACTATTGCGCTCCAGTTGCCATGCACAATGCAAATAGCACTCGCATGTGTTCCTAGCAAGGACAGTGTATTGGAACGAAGAGAAACTACTGTTCTTCTCAGTTTCCTAAGCAGATTTGAACTCGATATGGCCCGTGTGTAGGAAGCACAATTCTTTTGTTCTGTGCAAGCTCACTCTTCTGGCCGTATTGTAAAAATGGTAGAGCAGAAGTGTGCTATTTTCTCAAAAGCAGAATGTGTTATTGTAAGGTGAGCTAGTGTTTGTTTCCCATTCATAAACAGAGATGAATCCCATGCAGTTTCTGGTCCTATGAGCAAGAGTTGTTTTCTGGTAAGGAACATCACTATTGCGCTCCCATTGCCATACACAGTAATCGCGTCTGTTTCTAGCAAGCACAGTGTATTGGACTGAAGAGCTGCTACTGTTCTTGTCAGTTTCCTAAGCAGAGTTGAACTAAATATGGCCCATGTGTGTAGGAAGCACACTTCTTTTGTTCTGTGCAAGCTTACTCTTCTGGCCCTATAGGAAACACAGTTGGGTAGAAGAGTGCTCTTTTCTCAAAAGCAGAGTGTGTTTCTTGTAATGCGAGCTAGTGTTTGTTTCCCATTCATAAAAGGAGTTGAATTCCATGCAGTTAATGGTCCTACGAGAAAGAGTTTTCTTATGGAAAGGAAAGTCACTATAGCGCTCCCATTGCCATAAAAAGTGCAAATAGCACTAGCGTCTGTTCCCAGCAATAACAGTGTATTGGCCTGTAGAGAAGATACTGTTCTTGTCAGTTTCCAAGAAAGAGTTGAACTAGATATGGCCCGTGTTTGTAGGAAGTACAGTTCTTTTGTTCTGAGCAAGGTCACAGTTCTGGCCCTATATTAAATGCAGTAGAGTAGTCGAGTGCTCTTTTCTCAAAAGCAGAGTGTTTTTCATGTAAGGCGAGCTAGTGTTTGTTTCACATTCATAAACGGAGTTGAATCCCATTCAGTTTCTGGTTCTACGAGAAAGAGTTGTTTTCTGGTAAGGAAAGTCCCTATTCCCCTAACAATGCCATACACAGTGAAAATAGCACTAGCATCTGTTCTCAGCAAGTACAGTGTATTGGACTGAAGAGAAGCTATTGTTATTGTAAGTTTCCTAAGCAGAAGTGAACTAGATATAGCCCATATGTGTAGGAAGCAAATTTCTTTTGTTCTGGTCAAGCTCACTGTTCTGGCCCTATAGGAAACACAGTAGAGTACAGAGTACTCTTTTCTCAAAAGCAGAATGTTTTTCTCGTAAGGCAAGCTAGTGTTTGCTTCCCTATGATAAACAGAGTTGAATCCCATGCAGTTTCCAGTCGTATGAGCAACAGTTGTTTTCTGGTAAGAAATTCACTATTGCACTCCCATTGCCTTACACCGTACAAGTAACACTCTCATCTGTTCCCAGAAAGTACAGTGTATTGGACTGAAGAGAAGCTACTCTTCTTGTCAGTTTCCTAAGCAGAGTTGACTAGATATGGCACGTGTGTGTAGAAAGCACAGGTCTTTTGTTCTGTTTAAGCTCACTGTTCTGGCCTAAATGAAACACAGTAGAGTAGAGCGTGCCCTTTTCTCAAAAGCAGAGAGTGTTTGTTGTAAGGCGAGCTAGGGTTTCTTTCCCATTCATAAACAGACTTGAATCCCATGCACATTCTCTTCCTACAAGCAAGAATTGTTTTCTGGTAAAGAAAGTCACTATTTCGCTCTCATTGCCATACACAATGCAAGTAGCACTCGAGTCTGTCTGTTCCTAGCAAGGACAGTGTATTGGACTGAAATGAAGCTAAAGCTCTTGTCAGTTTCCTAAGCAGAGTTGACCTAGATATGGCTCATATGTGTAGGAAGCACAGTTCTTTTGTTCTGAGCAAGCTCACTGTTCTGGCCCTATATGAAACACAGTAGAGTAGAAGAGTGCTCTTTTCTCAAAAACAGAGTGTGTTTCTTGTAAGGCGAGCTAGTGTTTCTTTCCCGTTCATAAATGAAGTGGAATCACATACAGTTTCTGGTCCTATGAGCAAGATTTTTTTTTCTGGTAAGGAAAGTCACTATTGCGCTCCCTTTGCCATACACAGTGCAAATAGCACTAGCGTCTGTTCCCAGCAATAACAGTGTATTGGACTATAGAGAAGCTACGGTTCTTGTCAAATTCTAAAGAAGAATTGAACTAAATATGGCCAGTGTATATAGGATGTACAGTTCTTTTGTTGTCAGCAAAGTCACTGTTCTGTTCCTATAGGAAACACAATAGGGTAGAAGAGTGCTCTTTTATCAAAAGCAGCGTGTGTTTCTTGTAAGGTGAACTAGTCTTGTTTCTCATTCATAAACAGAGTTGAATGCCATGCAGTTTCTGGTCCTATGAGAAAGAGTTGTTTTCTGGGAATGAAAGTCATTATTGCGCTCCCATTGCCATACACAGTGAAAATAGCACTCGCGTATGTTCCCAGCAAGGACAGTGTATTGAACCAAAGAGAAACTACTGTTCTTGTCAGTTTCCTAAGCAGAGTTGAACTAGATAAGGCCCGTGTGTGTAGGAAGCACAGTTCTTTTGTTCTGAGCAAGCTCACTGTTTTGGCCCAAAGGAATCACAGTAGAGTAGAAGAGTGCTCTTTTCTCAAAAGCAGATTGTGTTTATTTAAGGGAAGCTAGTATTTGCTTTCCATTCATAAAAAGAGTTAGATCACATGCAGTTTCTGATCCTACGAGTAAGAGATGTTTTCTGCTAAGGTAAGTACTATTGCGGTCCCATTGCCATACACAATGCAAGTAGCACTCGCGACTGTTCCCAGCAAGTACAATGTATTGGACTGAAGACAAGCTTCTGTTCTTGTCAATTTCCTTAGCAGAATGAACTAGATATGGCCCTTGTATGTAGGAAGCACAGTTCTTTTGTTCTGAGCAAGGTCACTGTTCTGGCCCTATAAAACACAGTAGGGTAGAAGAGTGCTCTTTTATCAAAAGCAGAGTATGTTTCTTGTAAGGCGAGCTAGTGTTTGTTTCCCATTCATAAACGGAATTGAATCGCATGCAGTTTCTGGTCCTAAGAGCAAGAGTTGTTTTCTGGTAAGAAAAGTCACTATTTTGCCCCAAAGCCATTCAGAGTGAAAAGAGCACTCCTGTGTGTTCCCAGCAGGGACAGTGTATTGTTCAGAAACGAAACTACTGTTCTTGTCAGTTTCCTAAGAAGAGTTGAACTAGATATGGCCCGTGTTTGTAGGAAGCACAGTTCTTTTGTTCTGAGCAAGCTCACTGTTTTGGCTCAATGGAATCACAGTAGAGTAGAAGAGTGCTCTTTTCTCAAAAGCAGAGTGTGTTTCTTGTAACGCGAGCTAGTGTTTGTTTTCCATTTATTAACAGAACAGAGTCACATGAAGTTTCTGGTCCTAGAAGCAAAAGACATTTTCTGGTAAGGAAAGTCACTATTGTGCTCCCTATGACTTACACAGTACAAGTAGAACTAACGTCTGTTCCCAGCAATTACAGTGTATTGGAATATAGAGAAGCTACTGTTCTTGTCAGTTTCCTAAGCAGAATTGAACTAGATATGACCTGTGTGTGTTGGAAGCACAATTCTTTTGTTCTGAGAAAGCACATTCTTCTGGCCATATTGGAAACACAGTAGAGTAGAAGAGTGCTCTTTTCTCATATACAGAGTGTGTTTCTTGTAAGGTGAGCTAGTGTTTGTTTCCCATGCATAAACGGAGTGGAATCGCATGCAGTTTCTGGTCTTACGAGCAAGAGCTGTTTTCTGGTAAGGAAAGTCACTATTGTGCTCCCATTGCCATACACAGTTAAAATAGCACTTGCATCTGTTCCCAGCAAGTACATTGTATTGAAATGAAGAGAAGCTACTGTTCTTTTCAGTTTGCTAAGCAGAGTTTTACTAGATATGACCGAGTGTTTAGGAAGCACAGTTCTTTTGTTCTGAGCAAGCTCACTGTTCTGGCCCTATAATAAACAGTAGAGTAGAGGAGCGCTCTATCCTCCAAAGAAGAGTGTGTTTCTTGTAAGGAGAGCTAGTGTTTGATTCCCATTCATAAACGGAGTCAAATCACATGCAGTTTCTTGTCCTATGAGCAAGAGTTGTTTTCTGATAAGGAAAATCACTATTTTCTAACAATATCATACACAGTGAAAATAGCATTCGCATCTGTTCTCAGCAAGTACAGTGTATTGGACTGAATATAAGCTATTGTTCTTGTCAGTTTCCCAAGCAGAGTTGAACTAGATATGGCACATATGTGTAGAAAGCAAATTTTTTTTGTTCTGTGCAAGCTCACTGTTCTGGCCCAATAGGAAAAACAGTAGAGTAGAGCGTGCTCTTCTCTCAAGAGCAGAGTGTGTTTCTTGTAAGGCGAGCTAGTGTTTGCTTCCCATTCTTAAACAGAGTTGAATCCCATGCAGTTTCTGGTCGTACAAGCAACAGTTTTTTTCTGGTAAGAAAGTCACTATTGCGCTCCCACTGCTATACACAGTACAAGGAGCACTCGCGTCTGTTCCTAGCAAGTACAGTGTATTGGGCTTAAGAGATGCTACTGTTCTTGTCAGTTTCCTAAACAAAGTTGAACTAGATATGGTCTGTGTGTGAAGGAAGCAGTGTTCTTTTGTTCTGAGCAAGGTCACTCTTCTGGCCCTATAGAAAACACAGTAGAGTAGAAGAGTGCTCTTTTCTCAAAAGCAGAATGTGTTTCTTGTAAGGCGAGCAAGTGTTTGTTTCCTATTCATAAACGGAGTTGAATCATATGCAGTTTCTGGTCCTAGGAGCAAGAGTTGTTTTCTGGTAAGGAAAGTCACTATTGCGCTCCCATTGTCAAACATAGTGCAAATAGCACTCGCGTCTGTTCCCAGCAAGGACAGTGTATTGGACCAAAGAGAAGCTACGGTTCTTGTCAGTTTCCAAAGCAGAGTTGAACTAGATATACCTTGTGTGTATAGGAAGCTTAGTTATTTTGTTCTGAGCAAGCTAACTGTTCTGGTACTACGGAAACACAGTAGAATAGAAGAGTGCTATTTTCTCAAAAGCAGAGTGTATTTCTTGCAATGTGAGGTTGTATTGGTTTTCTCTTCCTAAATGGAATTTAATCACATACAATTTCTGGTCCTATGACCAAGAGTTGATTTCTTCTAAGGAAAGTCACTATTGCACTTCCATTGCCATGCACAGTGTAAATTGCCCTGGCCTCTCTTCCCAGCAAGTACAGTGTATTGGAATGAAGAGAAGCTACTGTTCTTGTCAGTTTGGTAAGCAGAGTTGAACAAATATGGCCCCTGTGTTTAGGAAGCACAGTTCTTTTGTTCTCAGCAAGCTCACAGTTCCGGCCCTATAAAAAACACAGTAGAGAAGAAGAGTGCTCTTTTCTCAAAAGCAGATTGTGTTTCTTGTAAAGCGAGCTATTGTTTGTTTCCCACTCATAAACGGAGTTGAATCACATGCAGTTTCTGGTCCTATGAGCAAGAGTTGTTTTTTGGTAAGAAAGTCAATATTGCACTCCCATTGCCATACACATTACAAATAGCACTCGCGTTTGTTCTCTGGAAGTAAAGTGTATTGGACTGAAGAGAAGTTACTGTTCTTGTCAGTTTCCTATGCAGAGTTGAACTAGATATGGCCAGTGTGTTTAGGGAGTACAGTTATTTTGTTCTGAGCTTGATCACTGTTTGGGCCGTATAGGAAATACAGTAGAGTAGAAGAGTGTTCTTTTCTCAAAAGTAGAGTGTTTTATTTGATAGTCGAGCTAGTGTTTGTTACACATTTGTAAATGGAGTTGAATGACATTCAGTCTCTGCTCCTATGAACAAGAGTTGTTTTTTGGTAAGGAAAGACACTATTGCGCTCCCATTGCCATACACAGTGCAAACGGCACTCGCGTCTGTTCCCAGCAAGTACAGTGTATTGAACTGAAGAGAAGTTGCTGTTATTGTCAGTTTCTTAAGCAGACTTGTACTAGATTTGGCCCGTGTGTGTAGGAAGCACATTTCTTTTGTTCTGATCAAGCTCACTGTTCTGGCACTATAGAAAACACAGTAGAGTAGAAGAGTGATCTTTTCTCAAAAGCAGAGTGTATTTCTTGTAAGGCGAGCTAGTCTTGGTTCCCCCTTCATAAACGGAGTTGAATCACATACATTTTCTATTCCTACGAGCAAGTCTTGTAATCTGGAAAGGAAAGTCACTATTATGCTCCCTTTGCCGTATATAGTGCAAATAGCACTCGTGTCTGTTCCCAGCAAGTACAGTGTATTGGACTGAAGAGAAGCTACTGTTCTTATCAGTTTCCTAAGCAGAGTTGAACTAGATATGTCCTGTGTGTGTAGGAAGCATCGTTCTTTTGTTCTGAGCAAGCAAACTGTTCCAGCCTTATGGAAACACAGTAGAGTAGAAGAGTGCTCTTTTCTGAAAGGAGAGTATGTTTCTAGTAAGACGATCTAGTGTTTGTCTTCTATTCATAAACGGAGTTGAATTACATGCAGTTTCATGCCCTACAAGCAACAGTTGTCATCTGGTAAGGAAAGTCACTATTGTGCTCCCATTGTCATACACTGTACAATAGCACTCGCGTCTCTTCCCAGCAAGTACAGTGTATAGGACTGAAGAGAAGCTATTGTTCTTGTCATTTTCCTAAGCAGAGTGGAACTAGATATGCCCTGTGTGTTTAGGAAGCACAGTTCTTTTGTTCTGAGCAAGCTAACTGTTCTGGCCCTACAGAAATACAGTAGAGTAGAAGAGTGCTCTTTTCACAAAAGCAGAGTGTGTTTCTTGTAAGGAGAGCTAGTGTTTGTTTCCCATTCATAAACAGAGTTGAATAACTTGCAGTTTCTGGTCCTACGAACAAGAGTTGTTTTTGGTGATGAAATTCACTATTGTGCTGCCATTGCCATACACTGTGTAATAACACTCGTGTCTGTTCCCAGCAAGTCCAGTGTATTGGACTGAAGAGAAGCTACTCTTCTTGTCAGTTTCCTAAGCAGAGTTGAACTAGATATGGCCCGTGTGTGTAGGAAGCACAGTTCTTTTGTTTTGAGCAAGTAAACTCTTCTGGCCTTATGGAAACACAGTAGAGTCGTGGAGTGTAATTTTCTCAAAAGCAGAGTGTGTTTCTTGTAAGGCGAGCTAGTGTTTGTTTCCCCTTCAAAAACGGAGTAGAATCACATGCAGTTTCTGGTCCTAAGAGCAGGAGTTGTTTTCTGGTAAGGGAAGACACTACTGTGCTCCCATTGCCATACACAATGCAAATAGCATTGGCGTCTGTTCCCAGCAAGTCCAGTGTATTGGACTGAAGAAAAACTACTGTTCTTATCAGTTTTCTAAGCAGAGTTGAAGTAGATATTCCCCGTTTGTCCAGGAAGCACAGTTCATTTGTTCTGAGCAAGCAAACTGTTCTAGCCCTATGGAAACACAGTAAAGTCTAAGAGTGCTCTTTTCTCAAAAGCAGAATGTCTCTTGTAAGGAGAGGTAGTTTTTGTTTCCCATTTATAAATGGAGTTGAATCACATGCAGTCTCTGGTCCTACGAGCGAGAGTTGTTTTCTGGTAAGACAAGTCACTATTGCGGTCCCATTGTCATACACTGTACAATAGCATTCACGTCTGTTCGCAGGAAGTACAGTGTATTGGACTGAAGAGAAGCTACTGTTCATGTCATTTTCCTAAGCAGAGTTGAACTAGATATGCCCCTGTGTGTAGGAAGCAATGTTAATTTGTTCTGAGCAAGCTAACTGTTCTTGCCCTCGAAAACACAGTATAGTAGAAGAATGCTCATTTCACAAAAGCAGACTGTGTTTCTTGTAAGGCGAGCTAGTGTTTGTTTCCCATTCATAAACGGAGTTGAATCACATGAAGTTTCTTGTCCTAGGTGCAAGAGTTGTTTTCTGGTACAGAAAGTCACTATTTCGCTCCCAATGCCATACACAGTGCAAATAGCACTCATGTCTGTTCCCAGCAAGTACAGTGAATTGGACTGAAGAGAAGCTACTGTTCTTGTCAGGTTCCTTGCAGAGTTGAACTGGATATGGCCCGTTTGTGTAGGAAGCACAGTTCTTTTGTTCTGAGCAAGCTGACTGTTCTTGCACTATAGGAAACACTGTAGAGTAGAAGAGTGCTCTTTTCTCAAAAGCAGTGTGTGTTTCTAGTAAGGCGAGCAAGTGTTTGTTTCTCATTCATAAATGGAGTTGAATCACATGCAGTTTCTGGTCCAACGAGCAAGAGTTGTATTCTGGTAAGGAAAGTCATTATTGGGTGCCCATTGCCATACAGAGTACAAATAGCACTCGCGTCCTTTCCCAACAAATACTGTGTATTGGACTGAAGAGAATCTACTGTTCTTGTCAGTTTCCTAAGCAGAGTTGAAGTAGATATGGCCCATGTTTCTAGGAAGTACAGTTCTATTGTTCTGAGCAAGCTCACTGTTCTGTCCCTATGAAAACACAATATAGTAGAAGAGTGCTCTTTTCTCGAAAGCAGAGTGTGTTTCTTGTAAGTCAAGCTAGAGTTTTTTTCCAATTCATAATTGGAGTTGATTCAAATGCAGTTTCTGGTCCTATGAGCAAGAGTTGTTTTCTGGTAAGGAAAGTTTCTATTGAGCTCCCATTGCCTTAAACAGTCCAAATAGCACTCGCGTCTGTTCCAAGCAAGCCCAGTGTATTGGACTGAAGAGAAGCTACTCTTCTTGTCAGTTTCCCCAGCAGAGCTGAACTAGATATGTCTCGTGTGTGTGTAGGAAGCACAGTTCTTTATTTCTGATCAAGCTCACTGTTCTGGCCCTATAGGAAAAACAGTAGAGTAGGAGAGTGCTATTTTCTCAAAAGAAGAGTGTGTTTCTTGTAAGAGTAGCTAGTTTTGTTTCCCATTCATAAAAGGAGTTGAATCAAATGCAGTTTCTGTTCCTAAGATCAAGAGTTGTTTTCTGGTAAGGAAAGTCGCTATTGAGCTCCCATTGCCATACCCAGTCCAAATAGCTCTCGCATCTCTTCCAAGAGTGTACAGTGTATTGGACTGAAGAGAAGCTACTATCCTTGTCACTTTCCGAAGCAGAGTTGAACTAATATGGCTGGAGTGTACAAAGCACATTTTTTTTTGTTCTGAGAAAGCTCACTGTTCTGGAATTATAGGAAACGTTGTAGAGTAGATCAGTGCTATTTCTCAAAAACAGAGTGTGTTTTTTGTAAGGAGAGTTAGGGTTTGTTTCCCATTCCAAAATGAAGTTGAATCACAATGCAGTTTCTGGTCCTATGAGCAAGAGGTGTTTTCTAATAAGGAAAGTCAATATTGTGCTCCCATTGAATAAAACAGTGCAAATAGCACTCGCGTATGGTCCCAGCAAGAACAGTGTATTGGACTGAAAAGAAGCTACTGTTCTTGTCAGTTTCTTAAGCAGAGTTGAACTAGGTATGGCCTTTGTGTGTAAGAAGCACAGTTCTTTTGTTCTGAACAAGCTCACTCTTCTATCCTTATAGGAAACACTGTAGATTAGAAGAGTGTTCTTTTCTCAAAATTAGAGTTAATTTCTTGTAAGGCGAGCTAGTGTTTATTTCCCATTCATGAAGGGAGTTGAATAACATGCAGTTTCCGGTCTTATGAGCAAGAATTGTTTTCTGTTAAGGAAAGGCATTATTGGGCTCCCATTGCCATACACAGTGCAAATAACACTCGTGTCCGTTCCCATTAAATACAGCGTAGTGGACTGAAGAGAAGCTACTGTTCCTTTCAGTTTCCTAAGCAGAGTTGAAGTAGATATGGCCTGTGTGTGTAGGAAGTGCAGTTCTTTTGTTCTGAGCAAGCTCACTGTTCTGGCCCTATGGAAAAACAATTGAGTAGAAGAGTGCTCTTTTCTTGAAAGCAGAGTGTGTTTCTTGTAAGGTGAGCTAGCGTTTGTTTCCCATTCATAAACACAGTTGAATCAAATGCAGTTTCTGGTCCTATGAGCAAGAGTTTTTTTCTGGTAAGGAAACTTTCTATTGAGCTCACATTGCCTTACACAGTCCAAATAGCACTCGCGTCTGTTCCAAGCAAGTACAGTGTATTGAAGTGAAGAGAAGCTACTGTTCTTGTCAGTTTCCCTAGCAGAGTAGAACTAGATATGGCTCGTGTGTGTAGAAAACACAGTTCTTTAGTTCTAAGCAACCTCACTGTTATGGCCCTATAGGAAAAACAGTAGAGTAGAAGAGTGCTCTCTTTTCAAAAGCACAGTGTGTTTCTTGTAAGGCAAGCTTATGTTTGTATCCCATTCATAAACGGAGTTGAATCACATGCAGTTTCTGGTCCTACGAGCAGGAACTGTTTCCTGGAAAGGAACGTCACTATTGTGCTCTCATTGCCTTACTTGTTGCTAATAGTACTCGCATGTTTTCCCAGCAAGTACAGTGTATTTGACGAAGAGAAGCTACTGTTCTTGTCAGTTTCCCAAGCAGAGTTGAACTAGATATGGCCTCGCGATTTAGGAAACATATTTCTTTTCTTCTGAGCAAGCTCACTCTTCTGGCCCTATAAGAAACACAGTAGAGTAGAAGTGTGCTCTTTTCTCAAAAGCAGAGTGTGTTTCTTGTAAGGAAAGATAGTGTTTATTTCCCATTCATAAACGGAGTTGAATCACATTCAGTCTCCAGTCCTACGAGCAAGAGTTGTTTTCTGGTAAGGAAAGTCACTACTGTGATGCCATTGCCATACACAGTGCAAATAGCACTCGAGTCTATTTCCAGCAAGTAGAGTGTATTGCACTCAAGAGAAGTTACTCTTATTCTCAGTTTCTCAAGCAGAGTTTAACTAGATATGGCCCATGAGTTTAGGAAGCACAGTTCTTTTTTTCTGAGCAAGCTCAGTCTTCTTGCAGTTTAGGAAACAGGGTGGAGTAGAAAAGTGCTCTTTTTTCAAAAGCAGAGTGTTTTTCTAGTAAGGCAAGCTAGTGTTTGTTTTCCATTCATGAAAGGAGGTGTATCACATACAGTTTCTGGTCCTAAGAGCAAGAGGTGTTTTCTGGTAAAGAAAGTCACTATTGCACTCCCATTGCCATACAAAGTGCAAATAGCACTCATGTCTGTTTCCAGCAAGAACAGTGTATTGGACTGAATTGAAGCTACTGATTTGTCAGTTTCCGAATAAGAGTTGAACGAGATATGGCCCGTGTGTTTAGGAATCACAGTTCTTTTGTTCTGAGCAAGCTCACTGTTCTGGCTGCATAGGACCACAGTAGAGTAGAAGAGTCCTCTTTTCTCAAAAGCAGAGAGTTTCTTTTAAGGTGAGCTAGTGTTTGTTTCCCATTCATAAAAGGAGTTGAATCACATGCAGTTTCTGCTCCTACAAGCAAGACATGTTTTCCGGTAAGAAAAGTAACTTCTGTGCTCCCTTTGCCATACACAGTACAAATATCACAGGCGTCTGTTCGCAGCAAGTATAGTGTATTGGACTGAAGACAGCTACTGTTCTTGTCAGTCTGTTAAGTAGAGTTGAACTAGATATGGTGCATGTGTGCAGGAAGCAGAGGTCTTTTTTTCTGAGAAAGCTCACTCATCAGGGCCAGAGGAAACACAATAGAGTAGAAGAGTGCTCTTTTCTCAAAAGCAGAGTGTGTTTCTTTTAAGGTGTGCTAGTGTTTGTTTTCCATTCATGGAAGACGTTGAACCACATAGTGTTTCTGGTCCTACGAGCAAGAGTTGTTTTCTGGTAAAAAAAAAAATCACAATGGGCTCCCATTGCCATACGCAGTGCAAATAGTTCTCGCGTCTGTTCTCAGCAAGTACAGTGTATTGGACTGAAGAGAAGCTACTGTTCTTGTCAGTTTCCTAAGTAGAGTTGAACTAGATATGGCCCGTGTGTGTAGGAAGCACATTTCTTTTTTTTCTGAGCAAGCTCACTCTTCTTGCCCTATAGAAAACAGGGTGGAGTAAAAGAGTGCTCTTTTCTCAAAAGAGAGAGTGTTTCTCTTAAGGCGAGCTAGTGTTTGTTTCCCATTCATAAACGGAGATGAATCACATGCAGTTTCTGGTCCTACGATCAAGAGTTTTCTCTGGTAAAGAAAGTCACTATTATGCTCCCATTATAATCCACCGAGCAAATAGCACTCATGTCTGTTCCCAGCAATTACAGTGTATTGGACTGAAGATAAGCTACTGTTCTTGTCAGTATCCTAAACAGAGTTGAACTAGATAAGGCCTGTTTGGGTAGGATGCACAGTTCTTTTGTTCTGAGCAAGCTCACTGTTCTGGATCTCAAGCAGAGTTGAACTAGATATGGCCCGAGAGTATGGAAAGCACAATTCTTTTGTTCTGAGCATACTCTTCTGGCCGTATAGGAAACACGGTAGTGTAGAACAGTGCTCTTTTATCAAAAGCAGAGTGTGTTTCTTGTAAGGCTAGCTAGCCTTTGTTTCCCATTCATAAACGGAGTTGAATTACCTGCACTTTCTGGTCCTATGAGCAAGAGTTGTTTTCTGGTAAGGAAAGTCACTATTGCGCTCCCATTTCCATACACAGTGCAGTGCAAATAGCCTGGCGTCTCTTCCCAGCAAGTACAGTGTATTGGACTGAAGGGAACCTACTGTTCTTGTCAGTTTCCTAAGCAGAGTTCAACTAGAAATGGCCCATGTATGAGTAGGAGCACAGTTCTTTTGTTCTGAGCAAGCTCACTCTTCTGGCCCTATAGGAAACACAGAAGAATAGAAGAGTGCTCTTTTCTCAAAAGCAGAGTGGGTTTCTCGTAAGGCATGGTAGTTTTTGTTTTCTATGTCTAAACAGAGTTGAATCACATGCAGATTCTGGTCCTACGTGTAAGAGCTCTTTTCTGGTAATGAAAGTCACTATTGTGCTTTCTTGGCCGTACATAGTGCAAATAGCACTCGGGTCTGTTTCCAGCAAGTACAGTGTTTTGGACTGAAGAGAAACTGCTGTTCTTTTCAGTTTCCTAAGCAGAGCTGAACTAGATATGGCCCGTGAGTGTATTAAGAACAGTTTTTTTTTTTCTGAACCAGCTCACTGTTCTGGCTATATAGGAAACAGTGTATAGTACAAGAATGTTCTTTTCTCAAAAGCAGTGTGTGTTTCTTCTAAGGCGAGCTAGTGTTTGTTTCCCATTCTAAAACGAGTTGAATCACATGCACTTTCTGTTCCTATGAGCAAGAGTTTTTTTCTGGTAAGGAAAGTCACTATTGCTCTCCCTTTGCCATACACAGTGCAAATAGCACCCACGTATGTTCCCAGCAAATACAGTGTATTGGACTGAAGAGAAGCTACTGTTCTTGTCAGTTTCCTATGCAGAGTTGAACTAGATAGGGCTTGTGTATGTAGGAAGCACAGTTCTTTTTTCTGAGCAAGCTCACTGTTCAAGCCCTATAGAAAACCCAGTAGAGTAGAAGTGTGGTCTTTTCTCAAATGCAGAGAGTATTTTTTCAGGCGAGCTATTTTTTCTTTCCCATTCATAAACAGAGCTGAATCACATTCAGTTTCAGGTCCTATGAGCAAGAGTTCTTTTTTCTGAGCAAGCACACTGTTCTGACCCTATAGGAAACACATTAGAGTAGATGTGTGCTCTTTTCTCAAAAGCAGAATTTGTTTCTTATAAGGGGAGATAGTGTTGGTTTCCCATTCATAAACGGAGTGGAATCACATGCTGTTTCTGGTCCTACGGATAAGAGTTGTTTTCTGGTAAGGAAAGTCACTATTGCACTCCCATTGCCATACACAGTACAAATAGCCCTCATGTCTGTTCCCAGTAAGCAGAGTGTATTGGTCTGAGGAGAAGCTAATGTTCTTGTCAGTTTCCTAAGCAGAGTTGAACTATATATGGCCATTGTGTGTAAGAAGCACAGATTTTTGTTTAGAGAAATCTCACTTTTCTGGCCCTGTAGGAAACAGAGTAGATTAGAAGAGTGCTCTTTTCTCAAAAGCAGAGTGTGTTTCTAGTGAGGCATGCTAGTGATGTTTGCCAATCATAAACGGTGTAGAATCACATCCAGTTTTTGTCCTATGAGCAAGATTATTTTATTGGTAAAGAAAGTCACTATTGAGCTCCCAATGTCGTACACAGTGCAAACAGCACTCGCGTCTGATCCCAGCAAGTACAGTGTATTGGACTGAAGAGAAGGTAATATTCTTGCCAGATTCTTAAGCATAGTTGAACTAGATATGGGCAGTGTGTTTAGGAAGCACAGTTCTTTTGTAATGAGCAAGCTCACTGTTCTGGCCGTATAAAACAGAGTAGAGTAGAAGAGTGTTCTTTTTTTCAAAAGTAGAGTGTGTTTCTTGTAAGGTGAGCTGGTTTTGGTTTCTTATTCATAAACGGAGTTCAATCACATGCGGGTTCTGTTCTTACGAGTAAGAGTTATTTTCTAGGAAGGAAGTCTCTATTGTGCTCCCAATGCCATACACAGTACAAATAGCACTCTCGTCTACTCCCAGCAACTACCGTGTATTGGACTGAAGAGAACTTAAAGTTCTTGTCAGTTTCCTAAGCAGAACTGAAGTAGATATAGTCCGTCTGTGTAGGAAGCAAAGTTGTTTTCCTTCTTACAGAGAGTTGAATCACATGCAGTTTTTGGTCCTACGTGCAAGAGTTGTTTTCTGTAAGGAAAGTCACTATTCTGCTCCCATTTCCATACAGTGCAAAGGGCACTTGCATCTCTTCCCAGCAAGTACAGTTTATTAAACTGAAGAGAAGCGACTGTTTTCGTCAGTTGCCTAAACAGAGTTGAACTAGATATGGCCCGTGTGTAGGAAGCATAGTTCTTTTGTTCTGAGCAGGTTCACTGTTCCGGCCCTATAGGAAACACAGTACAATAGAAGAGTGCACTTTTCTCAAAAGCAGAGTGTGTTTCCTGTAAGGCGAGCTAGTGTTTGTTTCCCATTCATAATCGGAGTTGAATCACATGCAGTTTCTTGTCCTATGAGCAAGAGTAGTTTTCTGGAAAGGAAAGTCACTACTGTGCTCCCATTGCCATAAACAGTGCAAATTGCACTCGAGTCTCTTCCTAGCAAGTATAGTGTATTGGACTGAAGAGAAGCTCCTGTTCTTGTCAGTTTCCTAAGCCGAGTTGATCTAGATAATACCAGTATGTAGAAGAGTGCTTTTTTCTCAAAACCAGATTGTGTTTCTTGTAAGGCGAGCTAGGGTTTGTTTCCCGTTCATAAATGGAGTTGAATCACATGCAGTTTCTGGTCCTACAAGCAAGAGTTGTTTTCTGGTAAGGAAAGTCACTATTGCGTTCCCATTGCCATGCAAAGTGCAATTAGCACTCGCATCTGTTGCCAGCAAGTGTAGTGTATTGGACTGAAGAGAAACTACTTTTTTTTGTAAGTATCCTAAGCAGAGTTTAACTAGATATGGGCTATGAGAGTAGGAAGCACAGTTCATTTGTTCTGAGCAAGCTCAATGTAGTGGGCCTATAGGAAACAGAGTAGAGTAAAAAAGTGCCCTTTTCTCAAAAGCAGAGTGTGTATCTTGTACGGCGAGCGAGTGTTTGTTTACCTTTCATAAACGGAATTGAATCACATGCAGTTTCTAGTCCTATGAGCAAGAGTTGTTTTCTCGTAAGTTGTTTTCTCTACTGTGCTCCCATTGACATACACAGTGCAAATAGCACTCGAGTCTTTTCCCAGCAAGTACCATTTATTGGAATGAAGAAAAGCTACTGTTCCTGTCAGTTTCTTAAGCAGAGTTGAACTAGATATGGCCCGTGTGTGTAAGAAGCACAGTTCTTTTGTTCTGAGCAAGCACACTGTTCTGACCCTATAGGAAACACATTAGAGTAGAAGAGTGATTTTTCTCAAAGGATAGTGTGTTTCTTGTAAGGCGAGCTAGTGTTTGTTTTCCATTCATAAACGGAGTTGTATCACATGCAGTTTCTGGTCCTACGAGCAAGAGTTGTTTTCTGGTAAGAAAGTCAATTTGCACTCTCTTTACATACACAGTGCAAATAACACTTGCATCTGTTCCCAGCAAGTACAATGTATTGGACTGAAGAGAAGCTACATTTTTTGTCAGTTTCCTAAGCAGAGTTGACCTAGATATAGCGTGTGTGTTTAGGAAGCATAGTTCTTTTGTTCTGGGAAGCTCACTGTTCAGGCTTTATAAGAATCACAGTAGAGTAGAAGAGTGCTCTTTTATCAAAAGCAGAGTGTGTTTCTTGTAAGGCAAGCTAGTGTTTGTTTCCCATTCATAAATGGTGTTGAATCACATGCAGTTTCTTTACCTGTGAGCAGGAGTTGTTTTCTGGAAAGGAAAGTCACTACTGCGCTCCCATTGCCATACACAGTGCAAATAGCACTCGAGTCTCTTCCAAGCATGTTCAGTGTATTGGACTGAAGAGAAGCTCCCGTTCTTGTCAGTTTCCTAAGCCGAGATGATCTAGAAATGTTCCGTGTGTGTAGGAAGCACAGTTCATTTGTTCTTAGCAAGCTCACTGTTCTGGACCTACAGGAAACCCAGTAGAGTAGAAGAGTGCTCTTTACTCAAAGCAGAGTGTGTTTCTTGTAAGGCAAGCTAGTGTTTGTTTCCAATTCATAAACGTAGTTGAATCACATGTAGTTTCTGGTTCTAAAAGGAAGAGTTGTTTTCTGGTAAGGAAAGTCACTATTGTGCTCCCATTGCCATATACAGTGCGAAGAGCACTCGCGTCGGTTCACAGCAAGTACAGTGTATTGGACCGAAGAGAATCTACTGTTCTTGTCAATTTCCTTAGCAGAGTTGAACTAGAAATGGCACATGTGAGTAGGAAGCACAGTTAATTTTTTCTGAGCAAGCTAACTCTTCTGGTCTTATAGGAAACACAGTAGAGTAGAATAGTGACATTTTCTCGAAAGCAGAGTGTGTTTCTTGTAAGGCCAGTTAGTGTTTGTTTCCCATTCATAAACGGAGTTGAATCACATGCAGTTTCTTGTCCTATGAGCAAGAGTAGTTTTCTGGAAAGGAAAGTCACTACTGTGCTCCCATTGCCATACACAGTGCAAATTGCACTCGAGTCTCTTCCTAGCAAGTATAGTGTATTGGACTGAAGAGAAGCTCCTGTTCTTGTCAGTTTCCCAAGCCGAGTTGATCTAGATAATACCAGTATGTAGAGGAAGCACCGTTCGTTTGTTCAGAGCAAGCTCACTGTTCTGGACCTGCAGGAAACACAGTAGAGTAGAAGAGTGCTTTTTTCTCAAAACCAGATTGTGTTTCTTGTAAGGCGAGCTAGGGTTTGTTTCCCGTTCATAAATGGAGTTGAATCACATGCGGTTTCTGGTCCTACAAGCAAGAGTTGTTTTCTGGTAAGGAAAGTCACTATTGCATTCCCATTGCCATGCAAAGTGCAATTAGCACTCGCGTCTGTTGCCAGCAAGTGTAGTGTATTGGACTAAAGAGAAACTACTTTTTTTGTCAGTTTCCTAAGCAGAGTTTAACTAGATATGGGCTATGAGAGTAGGAAGCACAGTTCATTTGTTCTGAGCAAGCTCAATGTAGTGGGCCTATAGGAAACAGAGTAGAGTAAAAAAGTGCCCTTTTCTCAAAAGCAGAGTGTGTGTCTTGTACGGCAATCTAGTGTTTGTTTACCTTTCATAAACGGAATTGAATCACATGCAGTTTCTAGTCCTATGAGCAAGAGTTGTTTTCTCATAAGGAAAGTCACTACTGTGCTCCATTGACATACACAGTGCAAATAGCACTAGCGTCTGTTCCCAGCAAGTACCGTTTATTGGAATGAAGAAAAGCTACTGTTCCTGTCAGTTTCTTAAGCAGAGTTGAACTAGATATGGCCCGTGTGTGTAAGAAGCACAGTTCTTTTGTTCTGAGCAAGCACACTGTTCTGACCCTATAGGAAACACATTAGAGTAGAAGAGTGCTTTTTTCTCAAAGGATAGTGTGTTTCTTGTAAGGCCAGTTAGTGTTTGTTTTCCATTCATAAATGGAGTTGAATCACATGCAGTTTCTGGTCCTATGAGCAAGAGTTGTTTTCTGGAAAGGAAAGTCAGTACTGTGCTCTCATTGTCAAACATAGTGCAAATAGCACTCGAGTCTCTTCCTAGCAGGTACAGTTTATTGTACTAAAGAAAAGCTACTGTTCTTGTCAGGTTCCTAAGCAGAGTTTAAAGAGATATGTCCCGTGTGTGTAGGAAGCACAGTTCTTTTGTTCTGCGAAAGCTCACTGTTCTGGCCCTATAGGAAACACAATAGAGTAGAAGAGTGCTCTTTTTTCAAAAGCTGAGTGTGTTTCTTGTAAAGCAAGCAAGTGTTTGTTTCCCATTCATAAACATAGTTGAATCACATGCAGTTTTTGGTACTACGAGCAAGAGTTGTTTTCTGTTAAGGAAAGTCACTATTGCACTCCCATTTCCTTACAGTGCAAAGAGCACTTGCATCTTTTCCGAGCAAGTACAGGGTATTGGACTGAGGTGAATCTTCTGTTCTTGTCCGTTTCCTAAGCAGAGCTGAACTAGACATGGCCCATGTGTGTAGGCAGCACAGTTCTTTTGTTCTGTGCAAGCTCACTGTTCTGGCACTATAGGAAACACTGTAGAGTATAAGAGTGCTCCTTTCTCAAAAGCAGAGTGTGTTTCTTGTAAGATGAGCTAGTGTATGTTTCAAATTCATAAACGGAGTTGAATCACATGCAGTTTCTGGTCCTACGAGCAAGAGTTGTTTTCTGGTAAAGAAAGTCACTATTGCACTCCCATTGCCATATACAGTGCAAAGAGGACTTGCATCTGTTCACAGCAAGTACAGTTTATTGGACTGAGGAGAAGCTCCTGTTCTTCTCATTTTCTTAAGCAGAGTTGACAGAGATATATCCCGTGTGTGTAGGAAGCACAGTTCTTTTGTTCTTAGCCAACTCTCTGTTCTGGCCCTATAGGAAACACATTAGAGTAGAAGAGTGCTCTTTTCTCAAAAGCTGAGTGTGTTTCTTGTAAGGCGAGCAAGTGTTTCTTTCCCATTCATGAACGGAGTTGAATCACATGCAGTTTTTGGTCCTATGAGCAAGAGTTGTTTTCTGGTAAGGAAAGTCACTATTCTGCTCCCATTTCCATACAGTGCAAAGGGCACTCGCATCTGTTCCCAGCAAGTACAGTTTATTAAACTGAAGAGAAGCAACTGTTTTCATCAGTTTCCTAAACAAAGTTGAACTAGATATGGCCCGTGTGTAGGAAGCATAGTTCTTTTGTTCTGAGCAGGTTCACTGTCCGGCCCTATAGGAAACACAGTACAATAGAAGAGTGCACTTTTCTCAAAAGCAGAGTGTGTTTCCTGTAAGTCGAGCTAGTGTTTGTTTCCCATTCATAATCGGAGTTGAATCACATGCAGTTTCTTGTCCTATGAGCAAGAGTTGTTTTCTGGAAAGGAAAGTCACTACTGCACTCCCCTTGCCATACACAGTGCAAATAGCACTCGAGTCTTTTCCCAGCAAGTAGAGTGTATTGGACTAAAGAGAAGCTCCTGTTCTTGTCAGTTTCCTAAGCCGAGTTGATCTAGATATGTCCTGTGTGTGTAGGAAGCACAGTTCATTTGTTCAGAGCAAGCTCACTTTTCTGGACCTACAGGAAACCCAGTAGAGTACAAGAGTGCTCTTTTCTCAAAGCTGAGTGTGTTTCTTCTAAGGTGATCTATTGTTTTTTTCTGATTCACAAAGGGAGTTGAATCAGATGTAGTTTCTGGTTCTATGAAAAGAGTTGTTTTCTGGTAAGGAAAGTCACTGTTGCACTCCCATTGCCATACACAGTGCGAATAGCACTCACATCTGTTCCCAACAATTTCAGTGTACTGGACTGAAGAGAAGCTACTGTTCTTGTCAGCGTCTTAAGCAGATTTGAACGAGATATGGCCAGTATATGTAGGAAGTACAGTTCATTTGTTTTGAGCAAGCTCATTGTTCTGGCAATTTAGGAAATATCATAGAGTGGAAGAGTGCTCTTTTCTCAAAAGCAGAGTGTGTTTCTTGTAAGACGAGCTAGTGATTGTTTTCCATTCATAAATGGAATTGAATCTCATGCAGTTTCTGGTCCTAAAAGCTAGAGTTGTTTTCTGGTAAGGTAAGTCACTATTACAATCCCATTTCCATGCAAAGACCAAATAGCACTCGCGTCTTTTCCCTCAAGTACAGTGTATTGAACTGAAGAGAACCTACTTTTCTTTTCAGTTTCCTAAACAGAGTTGAATAAAATATGGCCCGTGTGGGTAGGAAGCACAGTTCATCTATTCTGAGCAAGCTCACTCTTCTGGCCCTAAAAGAAACACAGTACAGTAGAAGAGTGCTCTTTTCTCAAAAGCAGAGTGTGTTTCTTGTAAGGAAAGCTAGTGTTTGTTTTCCTTTAATAAACAGAGTTGAATCACATGCAGTTTCTGCTCCTACAAGCAAGAGTTGTTTTCTAGTAAGGAAAGTCACTATTGTGCTCCCATTGCCCTACATAGTACAAATAGCACTTGCTTCTGTTCCCAGCAAGTACAGTGTATTGGACTGAAGTGAAGCTACTGTTTTTGTGAATTTCGTAACACAGTTGAACTAGATAACACCCGTGTGTGTAGGAAGCACAGTTCTTTTTTCTTGAGCTAGCTCACTGTTCTGGCCCTATAGGAAATAGAGTAGAGTAGAAGAGTGCTCTTGTCTCAAAATGAGAGTGTGTTTCTTGTAACGCGAGCTAGTGTTTGTTTTCCATTCATAAAAAGAGTTGAATCACATGCAATTTGTGCTCCTATGAGCAAGAGTTGTTTTCTGGTAATGAAAGTCACTATTGTGCTCCCATTTCCATAGACAGTGCAAATAGCACTCCCGTCTGTTCCTAACAAGTACAGTGTATTGGACTGAGGACAAGCTACTGTTCTTGTCAGTTTCCTCAGTAGAGTTGAACCAGATATGGCTTGTGTGTGTGGGAAGTACAGTTCTTTTGTTCTGAGCAAGCTCAGTGTTCTGGACCTACAGGAAACACAGTAGAGTAGTAGAGTGCTGTTTTCTCAAAAGCAGATTGTGTTTCTTGTAAGGCAAGCTAGGGTTTGTTTCACATTCATATATGGAGTTGAATCTCGTGCAGTTTCTGGTCCTACAAGCAAGAGTTGTTTTCTGGTAAGGAAAGTCACTATTGTGCTCCCATTGGCATGCAAAGTGCAATTAGCACACACGTTTGTTCCCAGCAAGTGTACTGTTTTGGACTGAAGAAAAGCTAATTTTTTTTCAGTTTCCTAAGCAGAGTTTAACTAAATATGGGCTATGAGAGTAGGAAGCACAGTTCATTTGTTCTGAGCAAGCTGAATTTTCTGGCTCTATAGGAAACACAGTAGAGTAGAAAAGTGCCATTTTCTCAAAAGAAGAGTGGGTTTCTTGTAAAGCAAGCTAGTGTTTGTTTCCCTTTGATAAACAGAATAGAATTACATGCAGTTTCTAGTCCTATGAGCAAGAGTTGTTTTTTTGTAAGGAAAGTCACTACTGCACTCCCATTGACATACACAGTGAAAATAGCACTCCCATCTGTTCCCAGGAAGTACAGTGTATTGGACTGAAAAGAAGCTACTGTTCTTGTCAGTTTTCTAAGCAGAGTTGAACTGGATGTGGCCTGTGTGTGTGGGAAGCACAGTTCTTTTGTTCTGTGCAAGCTCACTGTTCTGGCACAAAAAGAAACAGAGTAGAATAGAAGAGTGCTCTTTCTTCAAAAGCAGAGTGTGTTTCTTTTAAGGCAAGCTAGTGTTTGTTTCCCATTCATAAACAGAGTTGAATCACATGCAGTTTCTAAACCTACAAGCAAGAGTTGTTTTCTAGTAAGGAAAGTGACTACTGTGCTCCCATTGTCATAACCAGTGCAAATAGCACTCAAGTCTGTTCACAGCAAGTACAGTGTATTGGACTGAAGAGAAGTTACTTTCTTGTCAGTTTCCTAAGCAGAGTTGAACTAGATATGGCCTGTGTGTAGGAAGCACAGTTCATTTGTTCTGAGCAAGCTCAATTTCCTGGCCCTATAGGAAACACAGTATAGTAGAATAGTGCTGTTTTCTCAAAAGCAGAGTGTGTTTCTTCTAAGTAAATCTAGTGCTTGTTTGCCTTTCATAAACGGAGTTGAATCACATGCAGTTTCTGGTCTTATAAGCAAGAGTTGTTTTCTGGTAAGGAAAGTCACTACTGTGCTCCCATTGCCATACACAGTGCAAATAGCACTCGTTTCTGTTCACAGCAAGTAGTGTATTGGACTGCAGAGAACCTACTGTTCTCGTCAGTTTCCTAAACAGAGTTGAACTAGATAAGTCCCATGTGTGTAGGAAGCACAGTTCTTTTGTTATGAGCAAGTTCACTGTTCTGGCCATTTTGGAAACACAGTAGAGTAGAAGAGTGTGCTTTTCTCAAAAGTAGAGTGGGTTTCTTCTGATGTGAGCTAGGGTTTATTTCCCATTCATGAACGGAGTTGAATCACATGCATTTTCCGTTCCTACCAGCAACAGTTGTTTTCTGGTATAGAAAGACACTATTGCACTCTGTTTGCCATACAAAGTGCGAAGATCACTCCAGTCTGTTCCCAGCAAGTACAGTGTATTGGACTGAGAAGAAGCTACTGTTCTTGTCCGTTTTCTAAGCAGAGCTGAACTAGATATGGCCCATGTGTGTAGGAAGCACAGTTCTTTTATTCTGTGAAATCTCATTCATAAACGAAGTTGAATCACATGCAGTTTCTGGTGCTACCATCAAGAGTTCTTTTCTGGTAAGGAAAGTCACTATTGTACTTCCATGGCCGTACACAGTGCAAAGATCACTCCATTCTGTTCCCAGCAAGTACAGTGTATTGGACTGTGGAGAAGCTACTGTTCCTGTCAGTTTCCAAGCAGAGCTAAACTAGATATGGCCTGTGTGTTTAGGAAGCACAGTTCTTTTATTCTGTGAAATCTCACTGTTCTGGCCGCATAGGAAACAGTAGAGTAGAAGAGTGCTCTTTTACAAAAGCAGAGTGTGTTTCTTGTAAGGCGAGCTAGTGTTTGTTTCCCATTCATATACAGAGTTGAATCACATGCAGTATTACCTCCCACGAGCAAGAGGTCTTTTCTGATAAGGTAAGTCACTATTATGCTCCCATTGCCATACACAGTGCAAATACCACAGGCATCTTTTCCCAGCAAGTACAGTGTATTGGACTGGAGAGAACCTACTGCTCTTGTCAGTTTCCTATGCAGAACTGAACTAAATATGGCCCTTGTGTGTATAAGCACAGTTCTTTTGTTCTGAGCAAGTTCACTCTTCTGGCCCTATAGGAAACACAGTAGAGTAAAAGAGTGCTCTTTTCTCAAAAGCAGGGTATGTTTCTTGTAAGACGAACTAGTGTTTGTTTCCCATTCCTAGACGGAGTTGAATCATTTGCAGTTTTTCATAATACGAGTTAGAGTTGTTTTCTGGTAGCGAAAGTCACTATTGCACTCCCATTGCCATACACAGTACAAAGAGCACTCGCGTCTGTTCCCAAGAAGTACAGTGTATTGGACTGAAGAGAAGCTACCGTTTGCCCCACCTGCAGGTCTTCAACGGGTTCTCGACCACCGTAAGGATGGAATGATAGGGACAGGAGATACAAGGAAACACACCAAGTCTGGATTCTGATCAAGGTGCAACTTTATTTTTCTCCAAGAGGATTTATATAGTTTCTGCAGGGTGGGGGGAGCAAGAAGCTGTCATCTGCATAAAGTGGGGCAAGCTAAGGATGTTTGTATAGGATGCTTAGAGGGTGAAAGGGTCAAGGGCTCTGCCTCAATGTCCTGTTGCTAGGCAACCTGACTGTAAGATGATCTAGTTCCCTGTCTTATGGGGGTCTGTATTTTTCCACTAACTAGAGATTCTATCCTTGTCCCTGACATCTCCCCCTTTTTAGTAATAAATCTAAGGGCCAACATAAACCAGGTTCAAATGGTCTAAAAGGAGGACTCTGAAAGAGGCTTTGCATGGAGGATTACAGAGGCCCTATCTCTCTAAAGGTTGTGAAAAAAAAGGTCCGAGAGGAAATGTCTCTCCAGACTCAAGCACCACAGGCGTCCCCATAGTGCAGGATTCAATGGACCGTGCAGTTTTTTTGAGGGAGCGGAAATGGGTAAGCGCAAGGCTGTTACTGCACAACCGCTATGCAACAGGGCGTATAATCCAGGCTCTCGGGATTTTGGGGTACCATGGTCCCCAGCCTGTGCAGTCCAGTTGCACTCCAATCATGCCTTGAGCGAGCCTTTTTCCCACACACAGGTGCAGCCTCCCCCAAGTGAAGAGGTCTGTGTGGGGCATCTCTCATCAGGGGAAATTTCAACCCTGGAGTCCTGCATATCAAAGCATTGGTAATGAACCTGGATCAGCCTGACTGGCAGGTCTGTTATTTGGCTTCGGATGAACCGAGTGAACCAGGAAAGTGCCCATGGCCCAAAGGCAAGGACCAGGAGCAGGCCTACAACAGGTCCTAGGAGGGAGGGAAAAAGGGTTATTAGCTAAGGGAAGTTGGAAAAACAATTTTAGAACCACCCAAGCTCTTATTCTCCTTTTCTGTCTCTCTCTCTTTTTTTTTCTAACCTTCCATACTGTCCCTGACTATCTTGGTTTGTTCTGGGAAGAAGCAACATTACTCTTTGAGCCCAGTACAAAGACCACCCAGTTGTAGAAAGAGGAGATCCAGGCCTCTCCTGTTCTGTAAAACTACCTCAGCTAGGGAGGAAACGAATGACTGGAGGGCAGAAATTCCCTGTTCAAATTGAGCAATATCCTCATCTATGGACAGTCAAAGTTCAGATTAATGTTGGTTGGACAGGACCAGAGAGGCAATTCCTGTGCCTGTTCCCGTTGCTCCAACCCCCAGAAGGACTGCTAAGGTGATGGCAGTAACAGGCTCCCATCAAGGCAGTCGTCTCAGTGCGGCTTCTCTTCCTAGAGATCTAGGAATTGATCTGAGGAATAAAAAGTTAGTCTAGGTGTAAGGGACCTAAGTGCCCTGAGTGGCATCTCTGGTGCTACCCTGTTTGCTGTGCTACCTTCCAGCCATAGGCTGTGTCAAGCTGGCTCAACACGGCTATGACCACCTGTAACACCAAGGCCAGCAGGTCAGACAAGTCTTTCTGACACCTTGGATAAAAATTCAGCACTGCCCTTGGAAACATGACCCCTGCTGTCACACTGGATTTGTGACAAGCAGTGTCACAGCCCAGAACGTGATTGACTATGGGACTTGTATACTGTGTGAAAGGTCTCAAACACAGTTTGCTGTAAAGTTCCCACTGTCCCCCCACCGGAACTCTGAGCAGAGTGATAACAGAGCTAAAGGGCTGGTGGGGGTTGCTGTGGGTGAGGACAACAGCCTGGAGGGCTTGCTGGAGGGACAGCATTTAAAACAGAAGAAGTTTTCTCAGGAGAGGGGCTATCTCTCCTGGCCAGATCAGGTATATTTACAGCTCTAACCAAGCATTCTGGTAACCATCTGGGAGCAGAGTGTATCTGGTCAAGAATGCAGGCCGAACCTCGTCCCCAAATAAGGACCAGGTCGGGGCCCTTCCAATGCCCCATGAGGGGATCTCGCCACATGGCTAGTGGCCGGGTGGCATCTGGAGAAGGGTGCCAGTGCCTGTCAGCAGCAGAGTGCCCTGCAGCATCTAAGGTGAGACTAATTAAAGGATTATTAGACTGCCCGATTCCTTTTAAATCGGTGAAGGATGGAACCAGTGGCCAAGCAGACAGCCAGTGAGACTGTGAAATGACTGTGGTGTCTGCCCCTGTATCCAAGATACCCTGAAACTTCTTTCCCTCTATAGTAAGGGTGAGAGTAGGGCGATCCTGAGTAACAGGCTGGACCCAGTAGGCGTCCGAGGAGCCCAATCCAGGTGACCCCCAAGGGGTGTTTGTAATTGAGGGATTATCACAGACAGAGGAGGGTAGAGGAACTAGCTGTGCCAGGCGCGTACCTTGAGGAATCGTGACCATGCCGTTTACAGCAGTGGCCAGAATCTTAATTTCACCTGTGAAATCACTATCTATTATGCCAGGGTAGACCTGGACCCCTCGGAGGGCCACAGAAGCACGGCCAAGGACAAGCGCACAAACATTAGGAGGTAAGGGCCCTGTCACCCCTGTAGGGATGACCTGAGCCCCTTCAAGGGAGTTTAATACTGTTTCAGTGGGCGGCACACAAGTCCAATTCGGCACTGCCTGGAGTTGCTCTCCGGAGGGAGGAGAATGGAACTGGGGCTGGAGAATTTGTTGAGGCTGGGGAGGCAGGAAGTGAGCGGACCTCAAGGCCCCAGGGTGCGCTCTTGGAGGCATTGGGGCCAGGGGCTGGCCCCTTTGGAAGTTTCCCGGCACCCGTGGAGGAAGGGGGTGACCGAGATAATTGACTTTTGACCTGCATTCTGTAGCCCAATGATGGCCCTTGTTGCAGCGGGGGCAGAGATTAGAAGGCAGGGGCCTCATAGAGGTGGCTTCCTGAGCCGGCTGGACTATGGGCGCGAGGCTGTGACCTTTCTGGGGACATTCTCTAGCGAAATGGGTTGTTTACAGAAGTAACAGGTGCGGGCTCCAGGCTGTTGTGAAGCCCTGAGGGCAGCACCTATAGCTAATACCATGGCATGGGCGGCACCAACACCTGAACAGAGTCTCACATATTCAGAGAGGTCCACTCTGTTTTTATGAGGGTGGAGGACTTCCTGGCAGGCAGGGTTTGCATTTTCAAAGGCCAGGTGTTTAACAAAGGTGCTTTCATGTTCATTCGGCCCCAAAAGTCTCTCACCTGCATCATTTAAGCAAGAGACAAAATCGCTAAAAGGTTCATCAGGGCCCTGACGAATCTTTGCTAATGAGGTGGTAGCCGAGCCCTTTTGGGGCTGGCGTTTCCAGGCCCGGACCCCCGCATTTTGAATCTGGGCCAGGAGGCCAGGAGGGAATTTTGCCTGTGCTGCATTTGTATCGTAAGGGAGGTTGCCGAGGAGTTTCTTTAATGTCCAAGTTTTTGAGGACGGCTGTTCAGTATTTTTTTGAGCAACTTCTCGACAATTTTTTGTAAATTCTGTTTTCCAGAGGACAAAGTCACCCCCAGAAATAGCCGCACGGGCAAGAAAATACCAGTCATTAGGGGTCAACCAATGTTCGCTCTGGTTTTCCACCAAGGCTAATGTAAAAGGAGCCGTAGGATCATACTGAGCACAAGCAGATTTCAGCTTTTCAACTAGGCAGAAATTTAATTTGTGATAAGTCTGTCCTGGCGAGGGGGTCCTCTGGTGACGCTCCTACTCCTCCCTCTCCTCCCCCTCCTCAGTTTGATCTTCCAAACACCCTGAGGGGCTGCTCTGGGTGGCCACCTTGGATGAGTCCCGAGAGGTCTGGCTCCTGGTAACAGGAAATGCCAGGACAGGCTAAGGCTTACTCTTCGATTTACTAGATTTTTGAGATGGTTTTAGCAGACTGGGAGCCACCACTTCAAGGGCAAGATCTTTAAGTTCTTTGTCAAGAGTTTTCAATTCCCTTAAAAGCTCAACATGTTCCCTGTGAGCCTGGAGGGCCTGTCTCAGTGAACCAAGATCTGGGACAGGGGGAGCCAACTCATCAAGAATAGGCCCGCAAAAATGGGAAGACGGAGAAATATAGGGAGGGGGCATTGCGGAAGGGGGAACTGCCGGAGATTTTTGAGGTGGTATAAAAGGACCCAAGGACTCCTGTGTTAAGGGGAGATTTTTGCAGGGGGGCCAGTCTGGATTATGGTAACGGGCCGCCCCTTTCTCTAGGGAAGCCTCCTCGGTGGGGTCTGGAGGGGAGTTAGAGGTCAAATTATTAACAGAGGCATGAGGATGGGCAAAAGCGGACTCCTGGGGATTCCTAGGTTTAAAAGTTGTGAGCATCCCCTCTTCCGTAGAGAGCAGGTCGTGAACCGAGGGACAGATTGAATGCGGACCAGAAAGCGCTCAAGGGCTCTTAGGGCAGGTAGAGGGGGAGCAAAAGGCTTCTTTGAAGATTTTTCCTCCTATATTAATAACCTCTTATGTCAGGGGAATATTTATAGACCCTAAGAATATCAATAATCAACAAAAGCTTTAAGGTCTTTTTTCTTTACCCTAGTTCCTTCTATCTTGAGGGGCTCATTTAGGCCAGAAATAAATAAATCTCGTGACAAAGTTGCCTGTCCCATGGCTCGTCACTTTCTTACCTGCGTCGTCTCCGCCCTCCTCCGGGATCGTGTCCTGAACCGGGCGATTTCAGGGGGATCCAACAACTTCACCAAGGCCTTGGTCTTCCTCCGGGAGATGACGTTCCGAATCCTCAAGAGGTGGTTTCATCCATGTTGGGCGCCAGTTTGCCCCGCCTGCAGGGCTTCAACGGGTTCTCGACCACCCTAAGGACAGAATGATAGGGACAAGAGATACAAGGAAACACACCAAGTCTGGATTCTGATCAAGGTGCAACTTTATTTTTCTTCAAGAGGGTTTATATAGTTTCTGCAGGGTGGGGGGAGCAAGAAGCTGTCATCTGCATAAGGTGGGGCAAGCTAAGGATGTTTGTATAGGATGCTTAGAGGGTGAAAGGGTCAAGGGCTCTGCCTCAATGTCCTGTTGCTAGGCAACCTGACTGTAAGATGATCTAGTTCCCTGTCTTATGGGGGTCTATATTTTTCCACTAACTAGAGATTCTATACTTGTCCCTGACAACTGTTCTTGTCTGTTTCCTAAGCAGAGTTGAACTAGATATGGCCTGTGTGAGTAGGATGCACAGTTCATTTGTACTGAGCAAGCTCACTGTTCTGGCCTTATAGCAAACACAGTAGAATAGAAAAGTGCCCTTTTCTCAAAAGCAGAGTGTGCTTCTTGTAAGGTGAGCTAGTGTTTGTTTCCCTTTCATAAAAGGAGTTGAATCACATGCAGTTTTTTGTCCTATGAGCAAGAGTTGTTTTCTGGTATGGAAAGTCACTATTGGGCTTATATTGTCATGCACAGTGCAAATAGCACTCATGTGTGTTCCCAGCAAGTACAGTGTATTGAAATGAAGAGAAGATACTGTTAATGTCAGTATCCTCAGCATAGTTGAACTAGATATGGCCCGTGTGTGTTGGAAGCACAGTTCTTTTGTTCTGAGCAAGCTCATTCTTCTGGACCTACAGGAAACCCAGTAGAGGAGAAGAGTGCTCTTTTCTCTAAAGCACAGTGCGTTTCTTGTAAGGTAAGCTTGTGTTTGTTTACCATTCATAAACGGAGTTGAATCATATGCATTTTCATGTCCTACGAGCAAGAGTTGTTTTCTGGTAAGGAAAGTCACTATTGTGCTCCCATTGCCATACACAGTGCAAATAGCACTCGTGTCTGTTCCCAGAAAGTACAGTGTGTTAGACTGAAGAAAAGCTACTCTTCTTGTCAGTTTCCTAAGCAGAGTTGAACTACATATGGCACGTGTGTGTAGGAAGCACTGTTCTTCTGTTCTATGCAAGCTCACTGTTATGGCACCAAAGGAAACAGAGTAGAGTAGAAGAGTGGTCTTTCCTCAAAAGCAGAGTGTGTTTCTTTTAAGGTGAGCTGGTATTTCTTGCCCATTCATAACTGGAGTTGAATCACATGCAGTTTCTGGTACTAAGAGCAAGAGTTGTTTTCTGGTAATGAAAGTCACTATTGAACTCCCATTGACATACACAATTCAAATAGTACATGCGTCTGTTTCAAGCAAGTACAATGTATTGTACTGAAGAGAAGCTCCTGTTCTTGTCAGTTTCCTAAGCAGAGTTGAAATAGATATGGCCCGTGTGTGTAGGAAGCACAGTTCTTTTTTTCTGAGCAAGCTCACTTTTCTGGCCCTTTAGGGAACACAGTAGTAAAGAACAGTGCTGTTTTCTCAAAACCAGAGTGTGTTTCTTGTAAGTCGAGCTAATGTTTGTTTCCCATTTATAAACGGAGCTGAATCACATAAAGTGTCTGGTCCTACGAGCAACAGTTGTTTTCTGGTGAGGAAAATCACTATTGCGCTCTCATTGCCATACACAGTGCAAATAGCACTCGCGTCTTTTCCCAGCAAGAACAGTGTTTTGGACTGAAGAGAAATAAGCTACTGTTCTTGTCAGTTTCCTAAGCAGAACTGAACTAGATATGGCCCGTGTGTGTTGGAATAACAGTTCTTTGTTCTGAGCAAGATCACTCTTCTGTCCCTATAGGAAACACAGTAGTCTAGAAGAGTGCTCTTTTGTCAAAAGCAGAGTGTGTTTCTTATAAGGCGAGCTAGTGTCTGTTTCCCATTCATAAACGGAGTTGAATCACATGCAATTTCTGGTCCTAAGATCAAGAGTTGTTTTCTTGTAAGAAAAGACACTGTTGTTCTCCCTTTGCCATACACAGTACAAATAGCTCTCAAGTCTGTTCCCAGCAAGTACAGTGTATTGGACTGAAAAGAAGCTATTGTGCTTGTCAATTTTAAAAACAGAGTTGAACAACATATGGCCGGTGTGTGTAGTAAGCACAGTTCTTTTTTTCTGAGCAAGCTCACTGTTTTGGCCCTATAGAAAACACAGTATAGTAGAAGAGTGCTAATTTCTCAAAAGCAGAGTATGTTTTTTGTAAGGTGAGCTAGTATTTGTTTCCCATTCATAAACGGAGTTGAATCACATGCAGTTTCTGGTCCTACGACCAAGACTTGTTTCTGGTAAGGAATGTCACCATTGCGCTCCCATTGCCATACTCTGTGCAAATAGCACTCGCGTCTGTTCCCAGCAAGTACAGTTTATTGGACTGAAGAGAAGCTACTGTTCTTGTCAGTTTCCTAAGCAGAGTTGAACTAGACATGGCCCGTGTGTGTAGGAAGCACAGTTCTTTTGTTATAAGCAAGCTCACTCTTCTGGCCTTATAGGAAACACAGTAGAGTTGAAGAGTGCTCTTTTCCAAAAGCAGAGTGTGTTTCTTGTAAGGCGATATAGCGTTTGTTTCCCATTAACAAATGGGGTTGATCCACATGCAGTTTCTGGTCCTATGAGCAAGAGTAGTTTTCTGGTAAGCAAAGTCACTATTGTGCTCCAATTGCCATACACAGTGCAAATAGCACTTGCATCTGTTCCCAGCAAGTACAGTGTATTTGACTGAGAAAGTCTACTGTTCTTGTCATTTTTCTAAACAGAGTTTAACTAGATATGTTCTGTGCGTGTAGGAAGCACTGTTCTTCTGTTCTGTGCAACCTCACAGTTATGACACCAAAGGAAACAGAGTAGAGTAGAAGAGTGGTCTTTCCTCAAAAGCAGAGTGTGTTTCATTTAAGGTGAGCTGGTATTTCTTGCCCATTCATAACTGGAGTTGAATCACATGCAGTTTCTGGTACTAAGAGCAAGAGTTGTTTTCTGGTAATGAAAGTCACTATTGAACTCCCATTGACATACACTGTTCAAATAGTACTCGCGTCTGTTCTCAGCATGTAAAATGTATTGTACTGAAGAGAAGCTACTGTTCTTGTCTGTTTCCTAAGCAGAGTTGAACTAGATATGGCCCGTGTGTGTAGGAAGCACAGTTCTTTTCTTCTGAGCAAGCTCACTTTTCTGACCCTCTATGAAACACAGTAGAAAAGAAGAGTGCTGTTTTCTCAAAAGCAGAGTGTGTTTCTTGTAAGTCGAGCTAGTGTTTGTTTCCCATTCATAAACAGAGCTGACTCACATAAATTTTCTAGTCCTACAAGCAAGAGTTGTTTTCTGGTAAGGAAAATCACTATTGCGCTCTCATTGCCATACACAGTGCAAATAGCACTCGCGTCTGTTCCCAGCAAGAACAGTGTTTTGGACTGAAGAGAAATAAGCTATTGTTCTTGTCAGTTTCCTAAGCAGAACTGAACTAGATATGGCCCGTGTGTGTTGGAATAACAGTTCTTTGTTCTTAGCAAGATTACTCTTCTGTCCCTATATGAAACACAGTAGTCTAGAAGAGTGCTCTTTTGTCAAAAGCAGAGTGTGTTTCTTATAAGGCAAGCTACTGTTTGTTTCCCATTTATAAACGGAGTTGAATCACATGCAATTTCTGGTCCTAAGATCAAGAGTTGTTTTCTTGTAAGAAAAGACACTGTTGTACTCCCTTTGCCATACACAGTACAAATAGCACTCACGTCTGTTCCCAGCAAGTACAGTGTATTGGACTGAAAAGAAGCTATTGTGCTTGTTAATTTCAAAAACAGAGTTGAACAACATATGGCCAGTGTGTGTAGTAAGCACAGTTCGTTTTTTCTGAGCAAGCTCACTGTTTTGGCCCTATAGAAAACACAGTATAGTAGAAGAGTGCTAATTTCTCAAAAGCAGAGTATGTTTTTTTGTAAGGTGAGCTAGTGTTTGTTTCCCATTCATAAACGGAGTTGAATCACATGCAGTTTCTGTTCCTACGACCAAGACTTGTTTCTGGTAAGGAATGTCACCATTGCGCTCCCATTGCCATACTCTGTGCAAATAGCACTCGCATCTGTTCCCAGCAAGTACAGTATATTGGACTGAAGAGAAGCTACTGTTCTTGTCAGTGTCCTAAGCAGAGTTGAACTAGACATGGCCCATGTGTGTAGGAAGCACAGTTCTTTTGTTATGAGCAAGCTCACTCTTCTGGCCTTATAGGAAACACAGTAGAGTTGAAGAGTGCTCTTTTCTCAAAAGCAGAGTGTGTTTCTTGTAAGGCGATCTAGTGTTTGTTTCCCATTAACAAATGGGGTTGAACCACATGCAGTTTCTGTTCCTATGAGCAAGAGTAGTTTTCTGCTAAGGAAAGTCACTATTACGCTCCCATTGCCATACACAGTGCAAATAGCACTCGTGTCTGTTCCCAGCAAGTACACTGAATTGGACTGAGAAAATCTACTGGTCTTGTCATCTTCCTAAACACAGTTTAACTGGTTATGGCCCGTGTATGTAGTAAGCACAGTTCTTTGTTCTAGGCAAGCTCTCTTTCCTTCCCTATAGAAAACAGAGTAGAGTAGAAGAGTGGTCTTTTCTCAAAAGCAGAGTGCGTTTCTTGTAAGATGAGCCATTGTTTGTTTCCCATTCATAAACGGAGTTGAATAACATTCAGTTTCTGTTCCCCCTAGCAAGAGTTGTTTTCTGGTATGGAAAGTCACTATTGTGCTCCCATTGCCATACACAGTGCAAATAGCACTCTCGTCTGTTCTCAACAAGTACAGTGTATTGGACTGAAGAGAAGCTACTGTTCTTTTCTGTTTCCTTAGCAGAGTTGAACTAGATATGGCCCATGTGTGTAGGAAGAACAGTTCTTTTGTTCTGAACAAGCCACTCTTCTGGCCTTATAGGAAACAAGTAGATGAGTGCTCTTGTCTCAAAAGCAGAGTGTGTTTTTTGTAAGGCAAGATAGTGTTTGTTTACCATTCATAAATGAGTCGAATCACATGCAGTTTCTTCTCTTTCCAGCAAGAGTTGTTTTCTGGTAAGGATAGTCACTATTGTGCTCCCTTTGCCGTATACAGTACAAATAGCACTCGTGTATGTTTCCAGCAAATACAGTGTATTGTACTGAAGATAAGCTACTGTTCTTCTCAGTTTCCTAAACAGATTTGAACTGGATATGGTCCGTGTTGTAGGAAGCATAGTTCTTTTGTTCTGTGCAAGCTAACTCTTCTGGACCTATGAAAACATGGTAGAGTAGAAGAGTGCTCTTTTCTCAAAAGCAGAGTGTGTTTCTTGTAAGGCGAGCTAGTGTTTGTTTCCCATTGGTAAACGAAGTTGAATCAATAGAGTTTCTGGTCCTATGAGCAAGAATTTTATTCTGGTAAAGAAAGTCACTATTGTGCTCCCATTGCCATACACATTGCAAATAGCACTCTCGTCTGTTCCCAGCAAGTATAGTGTTTTGGAATGAAGAGAAACTACTGTTGTTGTCAGTTTGCTAAGCATAGTTAAACTACATATGGCCGTTGTGTGTAGGAAGCACAGTTCTTTTGTTCTGAGCAAGCTCACTTTTCTGGCCCTCTAGGAAACACAGTAGAAAAGAAGCGTGCTGTTTTCTCAAAAGCAGAGTGTGTTTCTTATAAGGCGAGCTAGTGTTTGTTTCCCATTCATAAACGGAGCTGAATCACATAAAGATTCTGGTCCTATGAGCAAGAGTTGTTTTCTGGTAAGGAAAATCACTATTGTGCTTTCATTGCCATACACAGTGCAAATAGCTCTCGCGTCTGTTCCCAGCAAGAACAGTGTTTTGGACTGAAGAGAGAGAAGCTACTGTTCTTGTCAGTTTCCTAAGCAGAGTTGAACTAGACATGGCCCGTGTTTGTAGGAAGCACAGTTCCTTTGTTCTGAGCAAGCTCACTCTTCTGGCCCTAAAGGAAACACAGTAGAGTAGAAGAGGGCTCTTTTCTCAAAAGCAGAGTGTATTTCTTGTAAGGCAACCTAGTGTTTGTTTCCCATTCACAAACGGGGTTGAATCACATGCAGTTTCTGGTCCTATGAACAAGAATTGTTTTCTGGTATCTAAAGTCACTATTGTGCTCCCTTTGCCATATACAGTGCAATTAGCACTCGCATATGTTCCCAGCAAGTACAGTGTATTGGACTGAAGATAAGCTACTGTTCTTGTAAGTTTCCTAAACAGATTTGAACTGGATATGGTTCGTGTGTGTAGGAAGCACAGTTCTTTTGTTCTGCGCAAGCTAACTATTCTGGACCTATGAATACACGGTAGAGTAGAAGAGTGCTCTTTTCTCAAAAGCAGAGTGTGTTTCTTGTAAGGTGAGCTAGTGTTTGTTTCCCATTCATAAACGAAGTTGAATCAATACAGTTTCTGGTCGCCCGAGCAAGAGTTGTATTCTGGTAAGGAAAGTACCTATTGCGCTCCCATTGCCATACACAGTGCAAATAGCACTCTCATCTCTTCCCAGCAAGTATAGTGTATTGGAATGAAGAGAAACTACTGTTTTCAGTTTCTAAGCATAGTTAAACTACATATGGCTGTTGTGTGTAGGAAGCACAGTTCTTTTGTTCTGAGCAAGCTCACTTTTCTGGCCCTCTAGGAAACACAGTAGAAAAGAAGAGTGCTATTTTCTCAAAAGCAGAGTGTGTTTCTTGTAAGTCGAGATAGTGTTTGTTTTCCATTCATAAACGGAGCTGAATCACATGAAGATTCTGGTCCTACGAGCAAGAGTTGTTTTCTGGTAAGGAAAATCACTATTGCGCTCTCTTTGCCATACACAGTGCAAATAGCTCTTGCATCTGTTCCCAGCAAGAACAGTGTTCTGGATTGAAGAGAGAGAAGCTACTGTTCTCGTCAGTTTCCTAAGCAGAGTTGAACTAGACATGGCCCATGTGTGTAGGAAGCACAGTTCCTTTGTTCTCAGCAAGATCACTCTTCTAGCCCCATAGGAAACACAGTAGAGTAGAAGAGTGCACTTTTCTCAAAAGCAGAGTGTGTTTACTTTAAGGTGAACTAGCGTTTGTTTCCCATTCATAAACCGAGTTGAGTTACATGAAGTTTCTGGTCCTACAAGCAAGAGATGCTTTCTGGTAAGGAAAGTCACTATTGTGCTCCCATTGCAATACACAGTGCAAATATCACTCACGTCTATTCCCAGTAAGTACAGTGTATTGGGCTGAAGAGAAGCTACTGTTCTCATCAGTTTCCTAAGCAGAGTTGAACTAGATATGACCCTTGTGTGTAGGAAGCACAGTTCTTTTGTTCTGAGCAAGGTCACTCTTCTGGCCCTATTGAAAACCCAGTAGAGTAGAAGAGTGCTCTTTTCTCAAAAGCAGAATGTGTTTCCTGTAAGGCGAGCTAGTGTTTGTTTCCCATTCATAAACGTAGCTGAATCATATGCAGATAATGGCCCTATGAGACAGAGTTGTTATTTGGTGTACGAGTCATTATTGTGCTCCCACTGCAATACACTGTGCAAATAGCACTCGCGTCTGTTCCCAGCAGGTACAGTGTATTGGACTGAAGAGAAGGTACTGTTCTTGTCAATTTCCTAAACAGTGTTGAACTAGATATGGCCCGTGTGTTTAGGAAGCATAGTTTTTTTGTTCTGAGCAATCTCACTGTTCTGAACCTACAAGAAACACAGTAGAGTAGAAGAGTGCTCTTTACACAAAAGCACAGTGTGTTTCTTGTAAGGCGAGCTAGTGTTTGTTTCTCATTCATAAACGGAGTGAATAACATGCAGTATCACATCCTATGAGCAAGAGTTGTTTTCTGTTAAGGATAGTCACTATTGTGCTTCCATTGCTATTCAGAGTGCAAATAGCACTCGCGTCAGTTCCAAGCAAGTACAGTGTATTGGACTGAAGAGAAGGTACTGTTCTTGTCAGTTTCCTAAACAGAGTTGAGCCAGATATGGCCCGTGTGTGTAGGAAGTACAGTTCTTTGTTCTGAGCAAGCTCACTCTTCTGGCCGTACAGGTATCACAGACGATTAGAAGAGTGCTCATTTCTCAAAAGCAGAGTGTGTTATTAGTAAGACGAGTTGCTGTTTGTTTTCCATTCATAAACGGAGCTGAATCACATACAGTTTCTGGACTTACGAGAAAGAGTTTTTTATGGTAAGGAAAGACACTATTGGGCTCCAATTGCCATACACAGTTCAAATAGCACTCGCATCTGTTCCCAGCAAGTACAGTGTATTTGACTGAACAGAAGCTACGGTTCTTGTCAGTTTCCTAAGCTGAGTTGAACTAGATATGGCCCGTGTGTGTAGGAAGCACTCTTCTTTTGTTCTGAGGAAGCTCACTGTTATGGCTCTATAGGAAACACAGTAGAGAAGAAGAGTGCTCTCTTCTCAAAATCAGAATGTGTTCCCTGTAAGGAGAGTTGGTGTTTGTTTACCATTCATAAACGGATGTGCATCACATGCAGTTTCTGGTCGTAAGAGCAAGAGTTGTTTTCTGGTAAGGAAAGTCACTATTACGCTCCCATTGCCATACACAGTTCAAATAGCACTCGCATCTATTCCCAGCAGGTACAGTGTATTGGACTGAAGAGAAGGTACTGTTCTTGTCAGTTTCCTAAGCAGAGTTGAACTTGATTTGGCCTGTCTGTAGGAAGCTCAGTTCTTTTGTTCTGAGCAAGCTAACTCTTCTGGCCCTATAGGAAACACAGTAGAGAAGAAGTGTGTTCTTTTCACAAAAGCAGAGTGTGTTTCTTGTAAGGCGAGCAAGTGTTTCTTTCCCATTCATAAAAAGTGTGGAATCACATACAGTTTCTGGTCCTACGAGCAAGAGTTGTTTTCTGGTAAGGAAAGTCATTATTGTGCTCCCACTGCCATATACAGTGTAAATAGCACTCGTGTCTCTTCCCATCAAGTAGAGTGTATTGGACTGAAGAGAAGCTACTGTTCTTGTCAGTTTCCTATGCAGAGTTGAACTAGATATGGCCCGTGTGTTTAGGAAGCACAGTTCTTTTGTTCTGAACAAGCTCACTCTTCTTGCCTTATAGGAAACACAGTACAGTAAAAGAGTATTCTGTGCTCAAAAGCAGAGTGTGTTTCTTGTAAGGCAAGCTAGTGTTTGTATCCCATTTGTAAACGTCATTGAATCACATACAGATAATGGTCCTACGAGACAGAGTTGTTATCTGGTATGCTAGTCACTATTTTGGTCCCATTGATATACACTGTGCAAATAGCACTCACGTCTGTTCCCAGCAATACAGTGTTTTGGACTGATGAGAAGCTACTGCTCTTGTTAATGTTCCAAGGAGAGTTGAACTAGATATGGCCCGTGTGGTTAGGAAGCACAGTTCTTTTGTTCTGAGCAAGCACACTGTTCTGGCCCTGTAGAAAACACAGTAGAGTAGAATATTGCTCTTTTCTCAAAGGCAGAGTGTGTTTCTTGTAAGGAGAGCTAGGGTTTGTTTCCCATTCATAAACGGAGTTGAATCACATTCAGTTTCTGGTCCTATGAGCAAGAGTTGTTTTCTAGTAAGGAAAGTCACTGTTGCACTCTTACTGTCATACACAGTGCGAATAGCACTCATGTCTGTTCCATTCAAGTACAGTGTATTGGACTGAAGAGAATGTATTGTACTTCTCAGTTTCCTAAACAGAGTTGAAATAGATATGGCCCGTGTGTGTAGGAAGTACAGTTCTTTGATCTGAGCAAGCTCACTGTTCTAGCCCTATAGGAAACACAGTAGAGTAGAAGAGTGCTCTTTTCTCAAAAGCAGAGTGTATTTCTTAAGGTGAGCTAGTGTTTGTTTACCATTCATAAACAGAGTGGAATCACATGCAGATAATGGTCCTACGAGACAGAGTTGTTATCTAGCATACAAGTCACTATTGTGATCCCAAAGCCATACACAGTGCAAATAGCTCTCTCATCTGTTCCCCTCAAGTACAGGGTTTTGGGCTGAGGAAAACTATTGTTCTTCTCAGCTTCATAAGCAGATTTGAACTAGATATATCTCGTGTTTGTAGGAAGCACTGTTCTTTGTTCTGAGCAAGCTCACTCTTCTGGCTTTATAGGAAACACAGTAGAGTAGAAGAGTGCTCTTTTCTCCAAAGAACAGTGTGTTTCTTGTAAGCTGAGCTAGTCTATGTTTTCCATTCATGAAAGGATTTGAATCACATGCAGTTTCTGTTCCTACGAACAAGAGTTGTTTTCTGGAAAAGAAAGTCACTATTGCGCTCCCATTGCCATACACAGTGCAAACAGCACTCGTGTCTGTTCGCAGCAAGTACAGTGTATTGGACTGAAGAGAAGCTACTGTTCTCGTCAGTTTCTTATGCAGAGTTGAACTAGATATCGTCCCTGTGTGTAGGAAGCACAGTTCTTTTGCTCTGAGCAAGCTCACTGTTCTGGCACTGTGGAAACACAGTAGATTAGTAGAGTGCTCTTTTCTCAAAAGCAGAGTGTGCTTCATGTAAGGCAAGCTAGTATTTGTTTCCAGTGATAAACGGTGGTGAATCACATGCAGATTCTGGTCCTAAAAGCAGGAGTTGTTTTCTTGTAAAAAAAGTCACTTTTGTCCACCCATTGCCATACTCAGTGCAAATAGCACTCGCATCTGTTCCCAGGAAGTACAGTGTATTGGAATGAAGAGAAGCTACTGTTCTTGTCAGTTTCCTATGCAGAGTTGAACTACATATGGCCCGTGTGGGTAGGAAGCACAGTTCATTTATTCTGAGCAAGCTCACAGTTTTGGTTGTATAGGAAACAGAGTTGAGTAGAAGAGTGCTCTTTTCTCAAAAGCAGAGTGTGTTTCTTGTAAGGCGAGCTAGTGTTCGTTTTCCATTCTTAAACGGAGTTGAATCACATGCAGTTTCTGGTCCTATGGGCAAAAGTTGCTTTCTGGTAAGGAAAGTCTCTATTGCGCTCCCATTGACATATACAGTGCAAATAGCAAGCGTGTCTGTTTCCAGCAATTACAGTGTATTGGACTGAAGTGAAGCTACTCTTCTTGTCAGTTTCCTAAGCAGAGTTTAACTAGATATGTGCCTTGTGTGTAGAAAGCACAGTTGTTTTGTTCTGAGCAAGCTCACTCTTCTGGACCTATAGGAAATACAGTAGAGCAGAAGAGTGCTTTTTTTCTCAAAAGCAGAGTGTGTTACTTGTAAAGCAAGGTAGTGTTTGTTTTCCATTTATAAACAGAGTTGAATCACATATAGTTTCTGGTCCTACGAGCAAGAGTTGTTTTCTGGTAAGTAAAGTCACTTTTGCGTTCCCATTGCCATATACTGTGCAAATAGCACTTGTGTCTGTTCCCAGCGAGAGCAGTAATTGGTACGAAGAGAAGCTACTCCTCTTGTCAGTTTCCTAAGCAGAGTTGAACTAATATGGCTCATGTGTGTAAGTAGCACATTTCTTTTGTTCTGTGCAAGCTCTCTTATCTGGCTCTATAGTAAACAGAATAGAGAAGAAGAGTGCTCTTTTCTAAAAAGCAGATTGTGTTTCTTCTAAGGTGAGCTAGTTTTTGTTTCCCATTCATAAACGTAGTTGAATTACACGCAGTTTCTGGTTCTACTTGCAAGAGTTCTTTTCTGGTAAGGAAAGTCACTTTTGTGCTCCCATACACCGTGCAAAGAGCACTCGCTTCTGTTCCCAGCAAGTACAGTGTATTGGATTGAAGAGAAGCGGCTGTTCGTGTCAGTTTCTTCATCAGAGTTGAACTAGATTGGCTCTTGTGTGTAGGAAGCACAGTTCTTTTGTTCTGAGCAACCTCACTTTTCTGGCCCTATATGAAACATAGTAGAGTAGAAGAGATCTCTTCTCTCAAAAGCAGAATGTGTTTCCTGTAAGACAAGCTAGTGTTTGTTTTCCATTCATAAACAGATGAATCACATGTAGTTTCTGTTTCTTAGAGCCAGAGTTGTTTTCTGTTAAGGAACGTCACTATTGTGCTCCCATTGCCAGGCATAGTGCAAATAGCACTCACGTCTGTTCCCAGCAAGCAGTGTTTGTTTCCCATTCATAAACGAAATTGAATCACATGCATTTTCAGTTCGTATGAGCAAGAGTTTTTTTCTGGTAAGGAAAGTCAATATGCCCTCCCATTGAAAAAAACACAGTGCAAATAGCACTCGCATCTGTTCCCATCAAGTACAGTGTATTTGCCTGAATAGAAGCTACTGTTCTTGTCAGTTTCCTAAGCAGAGTTGATCTATTTATGGCATGTGTGTGTAGGAAGCACAGTTCTTTTTCTCTGAGCAAGCTCATTCTTCTCGCCCTATGGAAACACGGTAGAGTAGAAGAGTCCTCTTTCTTCAAAGTTTATTGTAAGGCAAGCTTGTGTTTATTTCCCATTCATATACGGAGTTGAATCACATGCAATTTCTGTTTCTACCAGTAAGAGTTGTTTTCTGGTAAGTAAAGTCACTAATACGCTCCCATTGCCATACTCAGTGCAAATAGCACTCACATATGTTCCCAGGAAGTACAGTGTATTGGATTGAAGAGAAGCTACTGTTCTTTCAGGATTTGTCTGCAGAGTTGAAAGAGATACGCCTTGAGTGTGTAGGAAGCACAGTTTTTTTTTTTTTTATTCTTAATGAGCTCTCTTTTCTGGCCCTATAGGAAACAGAGTAGAGTAGTAGATTGCTCTTTTCTGAAAAGCAGAGTGTATTTCTTGTAAGGCGAGATAGTGTTTGTTTTTCATTTATAAGCAGAGTTGAATCACATGCAGTTTCTGGTCCTACCAGCAAGAGTTGTTTTCTGGTAAGAAAAGTCAATTTTGTGCTCGCTTTGCCAGAGACAGTGCAAATAGCACTCACATCTGTTCCCTGAAAGTGTAGTGTATTGAACTGAAGAGAAGCTACTGTTCTTGTCAGTTTCCTAAGCAGAGTTGAACTAGATATGGTCTGTGTGTGTAGGAAGCACAGTTCTTTTGTTCTGAGCAAGCTCACTCTTCTGGCCCTGTGGAAAACACATTAGAGTAGAAAAGTGCTTTTTTCTCAAAAGCAGAGTGAATTTCTTGTAAGGTGAGCTTGTGTTTGTTTCCCATTCATAAACGGAGTTGAACCACATGAACTTTCTATTCGTACGAGCAAGAGTTGTTTTCTCGTACGGAAAGTCAATATTGCATTCCCTTTGCCATACACAGTGCAAATAGCACTCGCATCTGTTCCCAGCAATTACAGTTTATTGGCTTGAAGAGAAGCTACACTTCTTGTCAGTTTCCTAAGTAGAGTGAACTAGATGTGGCCTGTGTTTTTAAGAAGCGCCATTCTTTTTTTCTGAGCAAGTCTCTCTTCTGGCCCTACAGGAATACAGTAGAAGAGAAGAATGATCTTTACTCATAAGCAGAGTGTGTTACTGGTAAGGCAAGATAGTGTTTCTCTCCCATTCATAAATGGAGTTGAACCACATGCCGTTTCTGGTCCTATGAGCAAGAGTTGCTTTTTGGTAAGGAAAGTCATTATTGCGCTCCCATTGCCATACACAATGCAAACAGCACTCGCGTCTGTTCCCAGCAAGTACAGTGTATTGGACTGAATAGAAACTACTGTTCTTGTCAGTTTCTAAGCAGAGTTGTAATAGATATGGCCCGTGTGTGCAGGAATCACAGTTCTTTTACACTGAGCAAGCTAACTCTTCTGGCCCTATGGAAACACAGTAGATTAGAAGAGTGCTCTTTTATCAAAAGCAGAGTGTGTTTCTTGTAAGGAGACCTAGTGTTTGTTTCCCATTCATAAACGGAGTTGAATCACATGTAGTTTCTGGTCCTACGAGCAAGAGTTATTTTCTGGTAAGGAAAGTCACTATTGCGCTCCCATTGCCATACACAATGCAAATAGCCCTCGCGTCTGTTCCCAGCAAGTTCAGTGTATTGAACTGAAGAAAACATACTGTTCTTGTCAATTTTCTAAGAAGAGTTGAACAAATTATGGCCCATGAGAGTAGGAAGTACAGTTCTTTTGTTCTTAGCAAGCTCACAGTTCTGGCTCCATAGAAAACAAAGCATAGTAGGAGAGTGCTCTTTTTGCAAAAGCAGAGTGGGTTTTTCGTAAGACGTGCTAGTGTTTTTTTCCCATTCATATACGGTGTTGAATCACATGCAATTTCTGGTCCTAAGAGCAAGAGTTATTTTCTTGTAAGGAAAATCACCATTGTGGTCCCATGGCATACACAGTGCAAACAGAATTCGCGTCGGTTCCCAGCAGGTACAATGTATTGGACTGAAGAGAAGCTACTCTTCTTGTCAGTTTCCGAAGCAGAGTTGAACTAGATGTGTCCCGTGTGTGTAGGAATCACAGTTTGTTTGTTCTGTGAAAATCTCTGTTCTGGAACTATAGGAAACAAAGTGGGGTAGAAGATTGCTCTTTTCTCAAATCAGAGTGTGTTTATTATAAGGCAAGCTAGTGTTGGATTCCCATTCATAAACAGAGTTGAATCACATGCAGTTGGTGATTCTATGAGCAACAGTTGTTTTCTGTTAAGGAAAGTCACTATTGTGCTCCCATTGCCATACACAGTGCAAATAGCACTCGCTTCTGTTCCCAGTAATTACAGTGTATTAGACTGACTAGAGGATACTGTTCTTCTCACGTTCCTAAGCAGACTTGAACTAGATGTGGCCCGTGTGTAGGAAGCACAGTTATTTTGTTCTGAGGAAGCTCACTGTTCTGCCACAATAGGAAACACAGCAGAGTAGAAGAGTGCTCTTTCCTCAAAAGCAGAGTGTGTTTCTTGTAAGGAAAGCTAGTGTTTGTTTCCTAGTCATAAACGGAGTTCAATCACATGCAGTTTCTGGTTGTATGAGCAATAGATATTTTCTGCTAAGAAAAGTCACTATTGTGCTCCCATTGTCATACATTGCAAATAGCACTCACATCTGTTCTCAGCAAGTACAGTGTATTGGACTAAGGAGAAGCTACTGTTCTTGTCAGTTTTCTATCCGAGTTGAACTAGATATGGCCCGTGTATGTAGGAAGAACAGTTCTTTTCTTTTGAGCAATCTCACTGTTCTGGCCCTATAGGAAACACAGTAGAGTAGATGAGTGCTCTTTTCTCAAAAACAGAGTGTGTTTCTTGAATGGCGAGCTAGCATTTTTTTCCCATTCATAAATGGAGTGGACACACATGCAGTTTCTGGCCATACTAGCAAGAGTTGTTTTCTGGTAAGGAAAGACACTATTGTGTTCCCATTGCTATACACAGTGGAAATAATACTCGTGTGTGTTTACAGCATGTACTGTGTATTGTACTGTAGAGAAGCTACTGTTCTTGACAGTTTCCTAAGCAGAGTTGCACTAGATGTAACTGGTCCTATGAGCAAATGATGTTTTCATGTAAAGAAAGTCACTATTGTACTCCCATTGCCATACAGAGTGCAAATAGCATTCACGTCTGTTCCAAACAATTACAGTGTATTGGACTGAAGAGAAGCTACTGTTCTTGTCAGTTTCTAAGCAGAGATAAATTAGATGAGTCCCATGTGAGCAGTAAGCACAGTATTTTTTTGTTCGGAGCAAGCTCACGATCCAGGCCCTATAGGAAACACCGTAGAGTAGAAGAGTACTCTTCTCAAAAGCAGCGTGTGTTTCTTGTAAGGCGATCTAGTGTTTGTTTCCCATTCATAAATGGAGATGAATTTCATGTAGTTTCTATTCCTACGAGAAGTGTTGTTTTCTGGTAAGGAAAGTCACTATTGCACTCCCATTGCCATACACAGAGCAAATAGCACTCGCGTCTCTTCCCAGCAAGTACAGTGTATTGGACTGAAGAGAAGCTACTCTTCTTGTCAGTGTCCTAAGCAGAGTTGAACTAGATATGCCCTGTGTAGGAAGCACAGTTCTTTTGTTCTCAGCAAGCTCACTCTTCTGGCCCTGTAGGAAACACAGAAGAGAGGAAGAGTGATCTTTTCTCAAAAGCAGAGTGTGTTTCTTGGAAGACGAGGTAGTGTTGGTTTCCCATTAATAAATGGAATTGAATCACATGCAGTTTCTTGTTTTATGTGCAAGAGTTGTTTTCTGGTAAGGAAAGTCACTATTGTACTACCATTGCCAAACACAGTGCAAATAGCACTTGTGTCTGTTCCCAGGAAGTACAGTGTATTGGAATGAAGAGAAGCTACTGTTCTTGTCAGTTCCTAAGCAGACTTGAACTAGATATGGCCCGTGTGTGTAGGAAGCACAGTTCTTTTGTTCTGAGCATGCTCACACTTCTGGCCCTATAGGAAACATGGTTGAGTAGAAGAGTGCTCTTTTCTCAAAAGCAGAGTGTGTTTCTTGGAGGTGAGCTAGTGTTTGTTTCTGATTCATAAACGGAATTGAATCACATGCAGTTTCTGGTCCTATGAACAAGAGTTGTTTTTGGGTAAGGAAAGTCACTATTGTGCTACTATTGTCATATACTGTGCAAATAGCACTCGCCTCTCTTCCCAGCAAGTACAGTATATTGGACTGAAGAGAAGCTACTGTTCTTGTCAGTTTTCTAAGCAGAATTGAACTAGATGTGGCTCGTGTGTGTAGGAAGCACAGTTTTTTGTTCTGAGCAAGATAACTGTTCTGGCCATATAGGAAACACAGTAGAGTAGAAGAGTGCTCTGTTCTCAAATCAGATTGTGTTTCTTGTAAGGCGAGCTAGTGTTAGTTTTCCATTCATAAACGAAGTTCAATCAAATCCAGTTTCTGGTCATAAGAGCAAGAGTTGTTTTCTGGTAAGGAAAATCACTATTGCGCTCCCATTGCCATACACAGTGCAAATAGCACTCGCATTTTCACCAAGAAAGTACAGTGTATTGGACTGAAGAGAGGCTACAATTCTTGTGATTTTCCTAAGATCAGTTTAACTAGATAAGGCTTGTGTGTGTAGGAAGCACAGTTCTTTTTTTTTCCAGCAAGCTCACTGTTCTGACCCTATAGGAAACTCATTAGAGTAGAAGAGTGCTCTTTCCTCAAAAGCAGATTGTGTTTCTTGTAAGTCGAACTAGTGTTTGTTTCCCATTCATAAACGGAGTTGAATCACATGATGTTTCTGGTCCTATGTGCAAGAGTTGTTTTCTGGTAAGGAAAGTCACTATTGTGCTCCCATTGTCTTACACAGTGCAAATTTCACTCGTGTCTGTTCCCATCAAGTAGTGTAATGAACTGAAGAAAAGCTACTGTTCTTGTCAGTTTCCTAGGTAGAGTTAAACTAGATATGACCTGTGTGAGTAAGAAGCACAGTGCTTTTGTCCTGAGCAAGCTCACTGTATTGGCCTGATAGGTACACAGTTGAGTAGAAGAGGGCTCTTTCCTCAAAACCAGAGTGTGTTACTCGGAAGGTGAGGTAGTGTTTGTTTCCCATTCATAAACGGAATTTAGTCACATGCAGTTTCTGGTTCTACGGTTAGCTTGAGTTTTCCTGCCTGGCCCACAGTCAGGGCAAATCTCTCTCACCTGCTAGTCCTACAGCCGCTCAGACCCGACCAAGTAAACCCAGAGACTTATATTGCTTACAAACTGTATGGCCATGACAGGCTTTTTGCTAACTGTTCTTACAGCTTAAATTAATCCGTTTCTATAAATCTATACCTTGCCACATGGTTCATGGCTTACCGGCATCTTCACTAGCTGTTTGTCATCATGGAGGCTGGCAGTGTTTCACTGACTCAGCCTTCCACTTCCCAGCTTTATTCTCCTCCTTGTCCCGCCTACACTTTCTGCCTAGCCAATTGCCAATCAGCGTTTTACTTACTGACTAATCAGTAACACATTTGCCATATAGAACATCCCACAGCACGTATGCACAAGAGTTGTTTTATGATAAAGAAAGACACTATTGCACTACCGTTGTCATACACAGTGAAAATAGCACTCACTTCTGTTCCCAGCAAGTACAGTGTATTGGACTGAACAGAAGCTACAGTTCTTGTCAGTTCCTAAGCAGAGTTGAACTAGATATGGTGCATGTGCGTAGGAAGCAAGGTTCTTTTGTTCTGAGCAAGATCACTGTTCTGGCCCTATAGGAAACAAATTAGAGTAGAAGAATGCTCTGTTCTCAAATTAGTGTGTGTTTCTTGTAAGGCAAGCTAGTGTTGGTTTCCCATTCATAAACAGAGTTGAATCAAATGCAGTTTCTGGTTCTACAAGAAATGATGTTTTATGTTGAGGGGAGTCACTTTTGCGCTCCCATTGACTTACACAGTGCAAATAGCACTCCCATCTGTTCCCAGCAAGTACAGTGTATTGGACTGAAGAGAAGTTACTGTTCTTGTCAGATTTCTATGCAGTGTTTAACTAGATATGGCCTGTGTGTTTAGGAAGCACAGTTCTTTTGTTCTGAGCAAGCTCACTGTTCTGGCTGTATATGAAACACAGTAGAGTAGAAGAGTGCTCTTTTCTCAAAAGCAGAGTGTGTTTTTTGTAAGGCTAACTAGTGCTTGTTTCCCACTAATAAACAGAGTTGAATCTCATGTAGTTTCTGGTCCTATGAGCAAGAGTTGTTATCTGTTAAGGAAAGTCCCTATTGTGCTCCCATTGGTATACACAGTGCAAATAGCACTCACGTCTGTTCCCAGCAAGTACAGTATATTGGACTGAAGAGAAGCTACTGTTCTTGTCAGTTTCCTAAGCAGAGTTGAAGTAGATATGGCCCAGATAGTAGAAAGCACAATTCTTTTGTTCTCAGCAAGCTCACTGTTCTGGCCCTCTAGGAAACACAGTTGAGTAGAAGAATGCTCTTTTCTCAAAAACAAAGTGAATTTCTTGTAAGTCGACCTAGTGTTTGTATACCATTCATAAACAGAGTTGAATCACATGCAGATAAATATCATACGAGACAGAGATGTTACCTGGCATACAAGTAACTATTGCACTTCCATTGCCATACACAGTGCAAATAGCACTCGTGTCTGTTCCCAGCAAGTACAGTGTATTGGACTAAAGAGAAGCTACTGTTCTTGTCAGTTTACTAAGCAGAGTTGAACCAGACATGGCCTTTGTGTGTAGGAAGCACAGTTCTTTTGTTCTGAACAACCTCAATCTTCTGGCCCTATTGGAAACACAGTAGAGTAGAAGAGTATTCTTTTCTCAAAAGCAGAGCGTGTTTCTTGAAAGGCGAGCTAGTGTTTGTTTCCCATTCATAAACAGAGTTGAATCACATACAATTTCTGGTCCAACGAGTAAGAGTTGTTTTCTGGTAAGGAAAGTCACTATTGCGCTGCAATTGTCATACACAGTGCAAATAGCACTCTCATCTGTTCTCCTCAAGTACAGTGTATTTGGCTGAATGAAAGATATTGTTCTTGTTAGCTTCATAAGCAGATTCAGAACTAGATATATCCCGTGTTTGTAGGAAGCACAGTTCTTTTGTTCTGAGCAAGCTCACTCTTCTGGCATTAAAGGAAACACAGTAGAGTAGAAGAGTGTTCTTTTCTCAAAATAACAGTGTGTTTCTTGTAATAAGCTAGTCTGTGTTTCCCATTCATGAACAGAGTTGAATCACAGGCAGTTTATGTTCCTATGAACAAGAGTTGTTTTCTGGTAAGGAAAGTCACTATTGTGCTCCCATTGCCATGCTCAGTGCAAATAGCACTCGTGTCTGCTCGCAGCAAGTACAGTGTTTTGGACTGATGAGAAGCTACTGTTCTTGTCATTTACTAAGCAGAGTTGAACTAGATATGGTCTGTGTGTGTAGGAAGCACAGTTCTTTTCTTCTGAGCAACTCACTGTTCTGGCTCTATAGGAAACACAGTAGAGTAGAAGAGTATTCTTTTCTAAAAAGTAGAGTGTGTTTCTTGTGGGGGAGCTAGTGTTTGTTTCCCATTCACAAAGGGAGTTGAATAACATGCCTTTTCTGATCTTACGAATAAGAAATGTTTTCTTGTAAGGAAAGTCACTATTGTGCTCCCATTGCCATACACAGTTCAAATAGCACTTGCCTCTGTTAACAGCAAGTACAGTGTATTGGCCTGAAGAGAAGCTACTGGTCATGTCAGTTTTCTAAGCAGAGTTGAACTAGATATGACCCGTGTGTGTAGGAAGCACAGTTCTTTTGTTCTGAGCAAGCTCACTTTTCTGGCCCTATAGGAAACACAGCAGAGTAGAAGAGTGCTCTTTTCTCAAAAGCAGAACGTGTTTCCTGTAAGGCGAGCTAGTGTTTGTTTTCCATTCATAAACGTAGCTGAATCACATGCAGTTAATGATCCTACGAGACAGAGTTGTTATTTGGTAAACGAGTCATTATTGTGCTCCCATTGCATTACACTGTGCAAATAGCACTCGTGTCTGTTCCCATCAAATACAGTGTATTGGACTGAAGAGAAGGTACTGTTCTTGTCAATTTCCTAAACAGAGTTGTACTAGATATAGCCCGTGTGTGTAGGAAGCATAGTTTTTTTTGTTCTGAGCACGCTCACTGTTCTGAAACTAAAGGAAACACAGAATAGTAGAAGAGTGCTTTTTACACAAAAGCACAGTGTGTTTCTTGTAAGGCGAGCTAGTGTTTGTTTCTCATTCATAAACGGAGTGAATCATATGCAGTTTTCATCCTATGAGCAAGAGTTGATATCTGGTAAGGATAGTCACTATTGTGCTTCCATTGCCATTCAGAGTGCAAATAGCACTCACGTCTGTTCCAAGCAAGTACAGTGTATTGGACTGAAGAGAAGGTACTGTTCTTGCCAGTTTCCTAAAAAGAGTTGAGCATGATACCCCGTGTGTGTAGGAAGCACTGTTCTTTGTTCTGAGCAAGATCACTCTTCTGGCCATACAGGTATCACAAAAGATTAGAAGAGTGCTCTTTTCTCAAAAGCAGAGTGTGTTATTAGTAAGGCGAGTTGCTGTTTGTTTCCCATTAATAAACGGGGTTGAATCACACGTAGTTTCTGGAACTATGAGCAAGAGTTTTTTTATGATAAGGAAAGTCACTATTCAGCTCCCATTGCCATACACAGTACAAATAGCACTAGCATCTGTTCCCAGCAAGTACAGTGTATTGGACTGAACAGAAGCTACGGTTCTTGTCAGTTTCCAAGCTGAGTTGAACTAGATATGTCCCGTGTGTTTAGGAAGCACTGTTCTTTTGTTCTGAGGATGCTCATTGTTATGGCCTTATAGGAAACACAGTAGAGTAGAAGAGTGCTCTCTTCTCAAAATCAGAATGTGTTCCCTGTAAGGAGAGTTGGTGTTTGTTTGCCATTCATAGATGGACGTGCATCACATGCAGTTTCTGGTCCTATTAGCAAGAGTTGTTTTCTGGTAATGAAAGTCATTATTGTGCTCCCATTGCCATATAGAGTGTAAATTGCACTCGTGTCTCTTCCCATCAAGTAGAGTGTATTGTACTGAAGAGAAGCTACTCTTCTGGTCGGTTTCCTAAGCAGAGTTGAACTAGATATGACCCGTGTGTTTAGGAAGCACAGTTCTTTTGTTCCGAGCAAGCTCACTCTTCTTGCCCTATAGGAAACACAGTAGAGTAGAAGAGTGTTCTTTTCTTAAAAGCAGAGTGTGTTTCTTGCAAGGCGAGTTAGTGTTTGTATCCCATTCATAAACGTCATTGAATCACATGCAGATAATGGTCCTATGAGACAGAGTTGTTATCTGGTATGCAAGTCACTATTGTGTTCCCATTGACATACACTGTGAAAATAGCACTCGCGTCTGTTCCTAGCAATACAGTGTTTTGGGCTGATGAGAAGCTACTGCTCTTGTTAATGTTCTAAGCAGAGTCGAACTAGATATGGCCTGTGTGGTTAGGAAGCACAGTCTTTTGTTCTGAGCAAGCACACTGTTCTGGCCCTATAGGAAACACAGTAGAGTAGAAGAGTGCTCCTTTCTCAATAGCAGAGTGTGTTTCTTGTAAGGAGAGCTAGTGTTTGTTTCCCATTCATAAAAGGAGTTGAATCACATTCAATTTCTGGTCCTATGAGCAAGAGTTGTTTTCTAGTAAGGAAAGCCACTGTTGCACTCCCATTGCCATACACAGTACAAACAGCACTCATGTCTGTTACCTGAAAGTACAGTGTATCGGACTGAAGAGAACGTACTGTATTTGTCAGTTTCCTAAACAGAGTTGAACTAGATATGGCCCATGTGTGTAGGAAGTTCAGTTCTTTGATCTGAGTTAGCTCACTGTTCTGGCCGTGTAGGAAACATAGTAGATTAGAAGAGTGCTCTTTTCTCACAAGCAGAGTTTGTTTCTTTTAAAGCAAGCTAGTGTTTTTTTTCCCAATCATAAACAGAGTTGAATCACATGCAGTTTCTGGACCTATGAGCAAGAGGTGTTTTATGGTAATGAAAGTCACTACTGCACTCCCATTGCCAAACAGAGTGCAAGTAGCACTCGCATATGTTCGAAGCAAGTAAATTTTATTGGACTGAAGAGAAGCTACTGTTATTGTCAGTTTCCTAAGCAAACCTGAACTAGTAATGGCCCTTGTGTGTAGGAAGCACAGTTCTTTTGTTCTGAGCAAGCACACTGTTCTGGCCCTATAGGAAACACAGTAGAGTAGAAGAGATCTCTTTTCTCAAAAGCAGAATGTATTTCCTAAGGCGAGCTAGTGTTTGTTTACCACTCATAAACAGAGTGGAATCACATGCAGATAATGGTCCTACGAGACAGAGTTGTTATCTAGATACAAGTCACTATTGTGATCCCAAAGCCATACACAGTGCAAATAGCTCTCTCATCTGTTCCCCTCAAGTACAGTGTTTTGGGCTGAAGAAAAGCTATTGTTCTTCTCAGCTTCATAAGCAAATTTGAACTAGATATATCTCGTGTTTGTAGGAAGCACTGTTCTTTTGTTTTGAGCAAGCTCACTCTTCTGGCCTTATAGGAAACACAGAAAGTAGAAGAGTGCTCTTTTCTCCAAAGAACAGTGTGTTTCTTGTAAGTCGAGCTAGTCTATGTTTCCCACTCATGAACGGAGTTGAATCACATGCAGTTTCTGTTCCTACAAACAAGAGTTGTTTTCTGGAAAAGAAAGTCACTATTGCGCTCCCATGCCATGCAAATAGCACTCGTGTCTGTACGAAGCAAATACAGAGTGTTGGACTGAAGAGCAGCTACTGTTCTTGTCATTTCCTAAGCAGAGTTGAACTACATATAGCCCGTGTGTATAGGGAGCCCAGTTCTTTTCTTCTGAGCAAGCTCATTGTTCTGGCCCTATAGGAAACACAGTAGAGTAGATGAGTGCTCATTTCTCAAAAGCAGAGTGTGTTTATTTTAAGGCAAGCTAGCATTTGTATCCTTTTCAAAAACGGAGTTGAATCACATGAAGTTTCTGTTCCTATGAGCAAGAGTTGTTTTCTAGTAAGGAAAGTCACTATTGCACCCCATTGCCATACAGAGTACAAATAGCACTTGTGTCTGTTCAAAGCAAGTACATTGTATTGGAATGAAGAGAAGCTGCTGTTTTTGTCAGTTTACTGAGCTGAGCTGAACTAGTAATGGCCCGTCTGTGTAGGAAGCACAGTTCTTTTGTTCTGAGCAAGCACACTGCTCTGGCCCCATAGGAAAAACTGTAGAGTAGATGAGTGTGATTTTTTCAAAAGCAGAGTGTGTTTCTTGTAAGGCAAGCTAGAGTTTGTTTCCCATTCATAAACGGAACTGAATCACATGCAGTTTCTGGTCATATGAGCAAGAGTTGTTTTCTGGTAAGAAAGTCATTATTGTGCTCCCATGGCCATACACATTGCAAATATCACTCCCGTCTGTTCCCAGCAAGTACAGTATATTGGACTGAAAAGAAGAACCTGTTCTGTTTAGGTTCATGAGCAGAGTTGATCTAGATATTGACCGTGTGTGTAGGAAGTACAGTTTTTGTACTGAATAAGCTCACTGTTCTAACACTATAAGAAACCCAGTAGAGTAGAAGAGTGTTCTTTTCTAAAAGCAGAGCTTGTTTCTTGTAAGGCGAGCCAGTGTTTGTTTCCCATTCATAAGTGGAGTTGAATCACAAGCAGTTTCTGGTGCTATGAGGAAGAGTTTTTATCTGGTAAGGAAAGACACTATTGTGCTCCCATTGCCATACACAGTGCAAATAGAACTGGTATTGTTCCCAGTGAGTACAGTCTATTAGACTGAAGTGAAGCTACTATTCTTGTCAGTTTCCTAAGCAGAGTTGAACTAGATATGGCTCGTGTGTGTAGGAAGCACAGTTCTTTTTTTCTGAGCAAGCTCACTGTTCTGGCCCTATAGGAAACACTGTAGAGTAGAAGAGTGCTCTTTTCTCAAAAGCAGAGTGTGTTTCTTGTAAGAAGAGCTAGTGTTTGTTTCCCATTCATAAACGGACCTGAATCACATGCAGTTTCTGGTCCTACAAGCAAGAGTTGTTTTCTGGTAAGAAAAGTCACTATTGTGCTCCCATTGCCATACAGAGTGCAAATAGCACTCGCTTCTGTTCCAGTAAGTACAGTGTATTGAAAAGAGGCAAAGCTGTTCTTGTCAGTGTCCCTAGCAGAGTTGAACTAGATATGGCCTGTGTCTGTAGGAATCAGAGTTCTTTTGTTCTGAGCAAGCACACTATTCTGGCCCTATAAAAACACAGTAGAGTGGAGGAGTGCTCTTTTCTCAAACGCAGAGTATGTATCTTCAAAGGTGAGCTAGCGTTTGTTTCCCATTCATAAACATAGTTGAATCACACGCAGATAATGGTCCTATGAGACAGCATTGTTATCTGTTATCCAAGTCACTGTTATACTCCCATTGCCATATACAGTGCAAATAGCACTCGTGTTTTTTCGAAGCAAGTACAGTGTATTGGACTGAAGAGAAGCTACTCTTCTTGTCAGTTACCTAAGCAGAGTTGAACTAGATATGGCCCGTGTGTAGGAAGCACAGTTCTTTTGTTCAGAGCAAGTTCATTGTTCTGGCCCTGTAGGAAACACAGTAGAGTAGAAGAGTGCTCTTTTCTCAAAAGCAGAGTGTGTTTCTTGTAAGGCGAGCTAGCATTTGTTTCCCAGTCCTAAATGGAGTTGAATCACATGCAGTATCTGCGTTTACTAGCAAGACTTTTTTTCTGGTAAGGAAAGTCACTATTGTACTCCCATTCACAAACACAGTGCTAATAAATCTCCCGTGTTGTACTTGTTCCCAGCAAGTACAGTGTATTGGACTGAAGAAAAGCTACTGTTCTTGTCAGTTTCCTAAACAGAGTTGATCTAGATATGGCCCGTGTGTGTGGGAAGCACAGTTCTTTTTTTCTGAGCAAGCTCACTGTTCTGGCCCTATAGGAAACACAGTAGAGTAGAAGAGTGCTGTTTTCTCAAAAGCAGAGTTGTTTCTTGTAAGGCAAGCTAGTGTTTTTTTCCCATTCCTAAACGGAGTTGAATCACATGCAGCTTCTGATCCTACGTCAGAGTTTTTTTCTGGTAAGGAAAGTCACTATTGCGCTCCTATTGCCATACACAGTGCAAATAGCACTCGCGTCTCTTCCCAGCAAGTACAGTGTTTTGGACTGAAGAGAATCTACTGTTCTTGTCAGTTTCCTAAGCATAATTGAACAGTTATGGCTCATGTGTGTAGGAAGCATAATTTTTTTGTTCTGCACAAGCTCACTCTTCTGGCCCTCTAGGAAACACAGTAGAGTAGAGGATTGCTTTTTTCTCAAAAGCAGAGTGTGTTCCTAGTAAGGTGAGAAGGTGTTCGTTTCCCGTTCATCAACGGAGTTGAATTACATACAGTTTCTGGTCCTAAGTGCAAGAGTTGTTTTCTAGTAATGATATTCACTAATGTGCTCCCGTTGCCATACACAGTGCAAATAACACTTGCGTCTGTTCCCAGCAAATACAGTGTATTCAACTGAAGGGAACCTACTGTTCTTGTCAATTTCCTAATCAAGTTGAACTAGATTAGGCCCGTGTGTTTAGGAAGAACAGTTCTTTTTTTCTGAGCAAGCTCACTGTTCTGGCCCTATAGGAAACACAGTAGAGTATAAGAGTACTCTTTTCTCAATAGCAGAGTGTGTTTTTTAAGGCGATCTAGTGTTTGCATCTCATTCATAAACGGAATTAAATCACATGCAGTTTCTGGTCCTATGAACAAGAGTTATTTTCTGGTAAGTAAAGTCACTATTGCACTCCCATTGCCATGCAGAGAACAAATAGCACTCGTGTTTGTTCACAGCAAGAACAGTGTACTTGACTGAAGAGCAGCTACTGTTCTTGTCAGTTTTGAAGCAGAGATGAAGTAGATGAGTCCCGTGTGAGCAGGAACCACAGTTTTTTTTTTTTGTTCGGAGCAAGCTCACGATCCAGGCCCTGTAGGAAACACAGTAGAGTGGAAGAGTGCTCTTTTCTCAAAAGCAGGGTGTATTTCTTGTAAGGCGATCTAGTGTTTGTTTCCCATTCATAAACGGAGATGAATTTTAGGAAGTTTCTAGTCCTACGAGCAAGAGTTGTTTTCTGGTAAGGAAAGTCACTTTTGTGCTCCCATTGCCATACACAGAGCAATTTTCACTCGTTTCTGTTCCTAGCAAGTACAGTGTATTGGACTGAAGAGAAGCTACTGTTCTTGTCAGTTTCCTAAATAGATTTGAACTAGATATGGCCAGTGAGAGTAGACAGCACAGTTCTTTTGTTCACAGCAAGCTCACACTTCTGGCCCTGTAGGAAACACAGTTGAGTAGAAGAATGCTCTTTTTTCAAAAACAGAGTGCATTTCTTGTAAGACGAGCTAGTGTTTGTTTACCATTCATAAACAGAGTTGAATCACATGCAGATAATGGTCACACGAGATAGAGTTGTTATCTGGCATACAAATAACTATTGCGCTTCCTTTGCCACACAGGGTGCAAATAGCACTCCCGTCTGTTCCCAATAAATACAGTGTGTTGGACTGAAGAGAAGCAACTGTTCTTGTCAGTTTCCTAAGCAGAGTTGAACTAAACATGGCCTTTGTGTGTAGGAAGCACAGTTCTTTTGTTCTGAGCAACCTCACTCTTCTGGCCCTATAGGAAATACAGTAGAGTAGAAGAGTGTTCTTTTCTCAAAAGCAGAACGTGTTTCTTGAAAGGCGAGCTAGTGTTTGTTTCCCATTCGTAAACAGAGTTGAATCATATGCAGTTTCTGGTCCTACGAGCAAGAGTTGTTTTCTCGTAAGGAAAGCCACTATTGCGCTCCCATTGCCATACACAGTGCAAATAGCACTCTCATCTGTTCCCCTCAAGTACAGTGTATTGGGCTGTATCAAAGCTATTGTTCTTTTTAACTTTGTAAGAAGAATTAAACTAGATATATCCTGTGTTTTTAGGAAGCACAGTTCTTTTGTTCTGAGCAAGCTCACTCTTCTGGCTTTATAGGAAACAGTAGAGTAGAAGAGGGCTCTTTTCTCAAAAGCACAGTGTGTTTCTTGTAAGCCGAGCTAGTCTATGTTTCCCATTCATGAACAGAGTTGAATCACAGGCAGTTTCTGTTCCTACGAACAAGAGTTGTTTTCTCGTAAGGAACGTCACTATTTTGCTCCCATTGCCATACTCAATGCAAATAGCACGCGTGTCTGCTCGCAGCAAGTACAGTGTATTGGACTGAAGAGAAGCTACTGTTCTTGTCATTTACTAAGCAGAGTTGAACTAGATATAGCCCATGTGTTAAGAAGCACAGTTTTTTTCTTCTGAGCATGCTCACTGTTCTGGTTCTGTAGAATACACAGTAGAGTAAAAGAGTATTCTTTTCTAAAAAGCAGAGTGTGTTTCTTGTGGGGGGAGCTAGTGTTTGTTTCCCATTCAGAAATGGAGTTGAATCACATGCAGTTTCTGATCTTACGAATAAGAGATGTTTTCTGGTAAGGAAAGTACTATTGTGATCCCATTGACATACACAGTTCAAATAGCACTTGCCTCTGTTAACAGCAAGTACAGTGTATTGAGCTGAGGAGAAGCTACTGGTCTTGTCAGTTTCCTAAGCAGAGTTGAACTAGATATGGTCCGTGTGTGTAGGAAGCATAGTTTTTTGGTTCTGAGCAAGCTCACTGTTCTGAACCTACAGAAAACACAGTACAGTAGTAGAGTGCTCTTTTTTCAAAAGCACAGTGTGTTTCTTGTAAGGCGAGCTAGTATTTGTTTCCCATTCATAAACGGAGTGAATCACATGCACTTTCTCTTCCTACGAGCAAGAGTTGTTTTCTGGTAAGGATAGTCAATTTAGTGCTTCAATTGCCATTCAGAGTGCAAATAGCACTCGTGTCTTTTCCCATCAAGTATAGTGAATTGGACTGAAGAGAAGGTACTGTTCTTGTCAGTTTCCTAAACAGAGTTGAACTAGATATGGCCCGTGTGTGTAGGAAACACTGTTCTTTTGTTCTGAGGAGGCTCACTATTATGGCCCTATAAGAAACACAATAGAGTAGAAGAGTGCTCTTGTCTCAAAATCAGAATGTGTTCCCTGTAAGGCAAGCTAGTGTTTGTATCCCATTCATAAACGTCGTTGAATCACACGCAGATAATGGTCCTTCGTGACAGTGTTGTTATCTGGTATGCAAGTCACTATTGTGCTCCCATTGACATACACTGTGCAAATAGCACTCGCGTCTGTTCCCAGCAAGTACAGTGTTTTGGACTGATGAGAAGCTACTGCTCTTGTTAATGCAGTTTCTGGTCCTATGAGCAAGAGTTGTTTTCTAGTAAGGAAAGTCATTTTGTACTCCCATTGTCCTACACTGTACAAATAGAACTCATGTCTGTTCCCTGCAAGTACAGTGTATTGGACTGAAGAGAATGCACTGTACTTGTCAATTTCCTAAACAGAGTTGAACTAGATATGGCCCCTGTGTGTTAGAAGTACAGTTCTTTGATATGAGCAACCTCACTGTTCTGGCCGTGTAGGAAACACTGTAGATTAGACGAGTGATCTTTTCTCACAAGCAAAGTTTCTTTCTTGTAAGGCGAGCTAGGGATTGTTTCCCATTCATAAACAAAGTTGAATCACAAACAGTTTCTGGACCTATGAGCAAGAGGTGTTTTATAGTAAAAAAAGTCACTATTGCACTCCCATTGCCATATACATTGCAAATAGCACTAGCATGTACGGTGTATTGGACTGAATAGAAGCTCCTTTTCTTGTCAGTTTCCTAAAAAGAGTTGCAGAGATATAGCCCATGTGTGTAGGAAGCAAAGTTGTTTTGTTCTGAGCAAGCAAACTGTTCTGGTCCTATAGGAAACACAGTTGAGTAGAAGAGTGCTCTATTCTCAAAAGCACAATGTGTTTCTTGTAAGGCGAGCTAGTGTTGGTTTCCCATTCATAAATGGAGTTGAATCACGTGCAGTTTCTGGTCCTATGAGCAAAAGTTGTTTTCTGGTAAGGAATCTCACTGTTGAGCTCCCATTGCCATACTCAGTGCAAATTGCTCTTGCGTGTGTTCCGAGCAAGTACTTTGTGTTGGACTGAAGAGAAGGTACTGTTCTTATAAGTTTCCTAAACAGAGTTGAACTAGATATGTCCCGTGTGTGTAGAAAGTACAGTTCTTTGTACTGAGCAAGCTCACTGTTCTGGTCCTCTAGGAAACAGATTAGAGTAGAAGAGTGCTCTTTTCTCAAAAGCAGAGTGTGTTTTATGTAAGGAGATCTAGTCTTTGTTTCCCATTCATTAACGAAGCTGAGTCACACGCAGTTTCTGTTCCAAGAGCAAGAGTTGTGTTGTTGTATGGAAAATCACTATTGTGCTCCCAATGCCATACACAGTTCAAATAGCACTCATGTCTGTTCCCAGCAAGTACAGTGTATTGGACTGTGGAGAAGCTACTGTTCTAGTCAGTTTCCTAAGCAGAGTTGAAATAGATATGGCCCGTGAGTGTAGGAAGCACAGTTCTTTTGTTCTGAGCAATCTCACTGTTCTGGCCTTATTGGAAACACATTAGAGTAGAGGAGTGCTCTTTTCTCAAAAGCAGAGTGTGTTTCTTGTAAGTTGAGCTACCGTTTGTTTCCCATTCATAAACGGAGTTGAATCACTTGAGGTTTCTGTTCCTATGAGCAAAAGTTTTTCTGGTAAGGAAAGTCACTATTGCGCTTCCATTGTCATATACAGTGCAAATAGCACTTGCATTTGTTCCCAGCAAGTACAGTGTATTGGACTGAAGAGAAGCTACTGCTCTTGTCACTTTCCTAAGGAGAGTTGAACTAGATATGGCCCGTGGTTGTAGGAAGCACTGGTCTTTGTTCTGAGCAAGCTCACATTTCTGGCCCTATAGGAAACACAGGAGAGTAGATGAGTGTTCTTTTCTCAAAGGCAGAGTGTGTTTCTTGTTGGGGGAGCTAGTGTTTTTTTCCCATTCATAAACTGAGTTGAATCACATGTAGTTTCTGGTCTTACAAATAAGAGATGTTTTCTGGTAAGGAAAGTCACTATTGTGCTCCCATTGCCATACACAGTGCAAATAGCACTTGCCTCTGTAAACAGCAAGTACAGTGTATTGGGCTGAAGAGACTCTACTGTTCTTGTCAGTTTCCTAAGCAGAGTTGAACTAGATATGGCCTGTGTGTGTAGGAAGCACTGGTCTTTTCTTCTGAGGAAACACCCTGTTATGGCTCTATACGAAACACAGTAGAGTAGTAGAGTGCTCTCTTCTCAAAATCAGAAGGTGTTCCCTGTAAGGCGAGTTGGTGTTTGTTTCTCAATCATAAACAGAGGTGCATCACATGCAGTTTCTGGTCATATGAGCAAGAGTTATTTTCTGGTAAGGAAAGTCACTATTGTGCTCCCAGTGCCATACACAGTGCAAATAGCACTTGCATCTGTTCCCAGCAGGTACAGTGTATTGGACTGAAGAGAAGGTACTGTTCTTGTGAGTTTCCTAAGCAGAGTTGAACTTGATATGGCCCATGTGTGTAGGAAGCACAGTTCTTTTGTTCTGAGCAAACTAACTCTTCTGGCCCTATAGGAAACACAGTAGAGAAGAAGTGTGTTCTTTTCACAAAAGCAGAGTGTGTTTCTTGGAAGGCGAGCAAGTGTTTGTTTCCCATTCATAAAAAGAGTAGAATCACATACAGTTTCTGGTCCTACGAGCAAGAATTGTTTTCTGGTAAGGAAAGTCACTATTGTGCTTCCATTGCCATACACAGTGTAAATAGCACTCGTCTCTTCCTATCAAGTAGAGTGTATTGGACTGAATAGAAGCTACTGTTCTTGTCAGTTTTCTAAGCAGAGTTGAACTAGATATGGCCCGTGTGTTTAGAAAGCACAGTTCTTTTGTTCTGAGCAAGCTCAATCTTCTTGCCCTATAGGAAACACAGTAGAGTAAATGAGTGTTCTTTTCTCAAAAGCAGAGTGTGTTTCTTATAAGGCGAGCTAGTCTTTGTATCCCATTCTTAAATGTAGTTGAATCACATGCAGATAATGGTTCTACGAGACAGAGTCATTATCTGGTATGTAAGTCACTATTGTGCTCCCATTGACATATACTGTGCAAATAGCACTCTTGTCTGTTTCCAGTAAGTACAGGTTTTTGACTGATGAGAAGCTACTGCTCTTGTTAATGTTCTAAGCAGAGTTCAACTAGATATGGCCCGTGTGTGTAGGAAGCACAGTTCTTTTGTTCTGATCAAGCATACTGTTCTGGCCATATAGGAAACACACTAGAGTAGAAGAGTGCTCTTTTCTCAAAAGCAGAGTGTGTTTCTTTTCAGGAGAACTAGAGTTTGTTTCCCATTTATAAACGGAATTGAATTACATGCACTTTCTGTTCCTATGAGCAAGAGTTGTTTTCTGGTAAGGAAAGTCTCTGATGCACTCCCATTGTCATACACAGTGCAAATAGCACTTGTGTTTGTTCCCTGCCAGTACAGTGTATAGGACTGAAGAGAACATACTGTACTCGTCAGTTTCCTAAACAGAGTTGAACTAGATATGGCCCGTGTGTTTAGGAAGTACAGTTCTTTGATCTGAGCAAGCTCACTGTTCTGGCCCTGTAGTAAACAGGTAGATAAGAAGAGTGCTCTTTTCTCACAAGAAGAGTTTGTTTCCTCTAAGGCAATCTAGTGTTTGTTTCATATTCATAAACGGAGTTGAATCACATGGAGTTTCTCGTCCTATGAGCAAGAGTTATTTTCTTGTAAGGAAAGTCACTATTGTACTCCCATTGCCAAACACAGTGCAAATACTACTCACGTCTGTTCCCAGCAAGTAGAGTGTATTGGACTGTAGAGAATGCACCGTTCTTGTCAGTCTCCTAAGCAGAGTTGAGCTAGATATTGCCCGTGTGTGTAGGAAGCACTGTTTTTTGTTATGAGCAATCTCACTCTTCTGGCCCTATAGGAAACACAGAAGAGTAGAGGAGTTCTCTTTTCTCAAAAGCAGAGTGTGTTTCTTGTTAGGCGAGCTAGCATATGTTTACCATTCATAAATGGAATTGAATCACATGCAGTGTCTGGGTTTACAAGCAAGAGTTGTTTTCTGGTAAGGAAAGTCACTATTGCACTCCTATTCTCAAACACAGTGCTAATAGATCTCCTGTCTGTTCCCAGCAAGTACAGTGTATTTTACTGAATAGAAGCTACTCTTCTTGTCATTTTCCTAAGCAGAGTTGAACTAGATATGGCCTGTGTGTTTTGGAAGCACAGTTCTTTTGTTCTGAGCAAGCTCACTGTTCTGATCCTATAGGAAACAGAGTAGAGTAGAAGAGTGCTCTTTTCTCAAAAGCAGAGTGTGTTTCTTGGAGGCGAGCTAGTGTTTGTTTCCGATTCATAAACGGAGTTGAATCACATGCAGTTTCTGGTCCTATGAGCAAGAGTTGTTTTTGGGTAAGGAAAGTCCCTATTGTGCTAGTATTGTCATATACTTTTGCAAATAGCACTCACATCTGTTCCCAGCAAGTACAGTATAATGGACTGAAGAGAAGCTACTGTTCTTGTCAGTTTTCTAAGCAGAGTTGAACTAGATATGGCTCCTGTGTGTAGGAAGCACAGTTTTTTGTTCTGAGCAAGATCACTGTCCTGGCCCTATAGGAAACACTGTAGAGTAGAAGAGTACTCTGTTCTCATATCAGAGTGTGTTTCTTGTAAGGCGAGCTAGTGTTGGTTTCCCATTCATAAATGGAGTTGAATCAAATGTAGTTTCTGGTTGTACGAGCAAGAGCTGTTTTCTGGTAAGGATAGTCACTACTGCGCTCCCTTTGCTATACACAGTGCAAATAGCACTTGCCTGTGTAAACAGCAAGTACAGTGTATTGGGCTGAAGAGAAGCTACTGGTCTTGTCAGTTTCCTATGCAGAGTTGAACTAGATATGGCCCGTGTGAGTAGGAAGCACAGTGCTTTTGTCCTGAGCAAGCTAACTCTTCTGGCTCAATAGGAACACAGTTTAGTAGAAGAGGGCTCTTTTCTTAAAACCATAATTTGTTAAAGGAACGTGAGGTAGTTTTTGTTTCCCATTCATAAACACTGTTGTATCACATGCAGTTTCTGCTCCTATGTGTAGCTTGAGTTTTCCTGCCTAGCCCACAGTCAGGGCAAATCTCTCTCACCTGCTAGTCCCACAGCCACACAGACCTGAACAAGTAAACACAGAGACTTATATTGCTTACAAACTGTATGGCCATGACAGGCATCTTGCTAACTGTTTTACAGCTGAAATTAATCCATTTCTATAAATCTATACCTTGCCACATGATTTGTGGCTTACCGGCATCTTCACATGCTGTTTGTTATCATGGAGGCTGGCAGTGTCTCTCTGACTCAACCTTCCACTTCCCAGCTTTATTCTCCTCCTTGTCCTGCCTGCACTACCTGCCTAGCCAATGGCCAATCAGTGTTTTTTTACTAACTAATCAGCAACACATTTGCCATACAGAACATCCCACAGCACTTCCCCCTTTTTTTTTCAAAAAGGAAGGTTTTAACCTTAACAATGTAAAATTATATATAATTTGGGAATTTGGGCGTAGCTTCTCTTACTACTTCTTGCTGGAGGGGGCGCTGTATGTTATGGGGACACAAAGAAAATTTTAGGATCCTGGAGTAGTCCCTGAGGCTGTATCATCTGATCCAGTCACCTTGAAACGGTTCTTGATGTTGGATCATCTGGGCCATGGTGTCATCGGAGACCTTTCAGGGGGTCTTGGCTGATCAAACCTGATGTATCTTAATCTGGAACAAATCCCTAGCCTCTGGCTTTCTGTGGGAACAAAAGACACTCTTTTCCAAAGCAACATATCCTTATATCCAAATTTTGAAGTCATGGTATCTTTAAAATATACATATTGGTTTAACTCAACAGCTTTTACAATCAAATGTTTTTCTGCAGTTAAAAATCCCAAAGACAACACAATCCAGATTCTCTGTGTAATATCCATTTTTACGTGGCTTATTTTTTATACTACCTTTACTGTCTCTTTAAAGACTTTATTTTTTAAAACTATGTATTTGTTTCTATAACTCTATATATCACTTTTTTTGTCTCTTTCAAGCCTACGTATCTTTTACACACATTGTAAACTATTACATCTGAATCTGTATTATTGTGAATCTATTGCCTTAAACTGCAGCAGCTATGGCTGCTGGCTCTGCCCACCTCAGCTTCCCAACATGGCCTTGCTATGGTATGTTTACCACCAGCTCTAGGAACTATCGTGGGTCTATGCTTTTAGCCAAGCAGTACATAGCCCAGAAACCTTTTTTTTTTTGTTTTGTACTAGCAAAGGCTAAATCCACCATGCAGCTTAATGTGTCACTTGAAGAGGCCTCATTTCCACCAAAGGGCAGGTGGAGCGTGCACGCTAGGAACCCACAAGTAGCTCAAACCAGCAGTTGCCGCTCATTTGAGAGAGACAATTAGGAAGCTGTTTTAGCTCCGTTTTAGAATTTTTTTTCTCAATTTTTAGGTGGAAACGCTTGCCACCACATTGGACGCCATTTGTAGCTCAAGTTTTCCTGCCAGGCCCACAGTCAGGGCAAATCTCTCTCATCTACAGGTCCCACAGCCGATCAGACCCGACCAAGTAAACACAGAGATTTATATTGCTTACAAACTGTATGGCCATGGCAGGCTTCATGCTAACTGTTCTCACAGCTTAAATTAATCCATTTCTATAAATCTATACCTTGCCACATGGATCATGGCTTACCGGCATCTTCACATGCTGTTTGTCATCATGACCGCTGGCAGTGTCTCTCTGACTCAGCCTTCCACTTCCCAGCTTTATTGTCCTCCTTGTCCTGCCTACACTTCCTGCCTAGCCAATGGCATATAAGTGTTTTATTTACAGACTAATCAGCAACAAATTTGCCATAAAGAACATCCCACAACACCTATGCTCAAGAGTTGTTTTCTGGTAAAGAAAGTCACTATTGCGTGACCATTGCCATACACAGTGCAAATAGCACTCGTGTCTGTTCCCAGCAAGTACAGTTTCTTGGAATGAAGAGAAGCTACAGTTCTTGTCATTTCCTAAGCAGTGTTGAACTAGATATGGCCCGTGTGTGTAGGAAGCACAGTTCTTTTGTTCTGGCCCTATAGGAAACACAGTAGAGTAGAAGAGTGCTCTTTTCTCAAAAGCACAGTGTGTTTGTTTCTTGTAAGGCGAGATAGTGTTGGTTTCCCATTCATAAACAGATTTGAATCACATGCAGTTTCTGGTTCTATGGGCAAGAGTTGTTTTCTGGTAAGGAAAGTCACTATTCTCCTCAATCTGCCATACACAGTGCAAACAGCACTCTAGTCTGTTGCCAGCAAGTACAGTGTATTGGACAGAGGAGAAGCTACTGTTCTTGTCAGTTTCCTAAGCAGAGTTGAAGTAGATATGGCCCGTGTGTGTAGGAAGCACATTCTTTTGTTCTGAGCCAGCACACTGTTCTGGCCCTATAGGAAACACAGTAGAGTAGAAGAGTGCTCTTTTCTCAAAAGCAGAGTGTGTTTCTGGTAATGCGATCTAGAGTTTGTTTCCCATTCATAAATGAAGTTTAACCACATGCATTTTCTGGACTAATGAGGAAGAGAAGTTCTCAGGTAAAGATAGTCACTATTGCAATACTATTGCCATGCACAATGCAAATAGCAGTTGCTTCTGTTCCCAGCAAGTACAGTATATTGGACTGAAGAAATGCTACTGTTCCTGTCAGTTTGTTAAGCAGAGTTGTACTAGATATGGTCCGTTTGTGTAGGAAGCACATTCTTTTGTTCTGAGCAAGCTCACTGTCCTGGCCCTATAGAAAACAGAGTAGAGAAGAAGAGTGCTCTTTTCTCAAAAGCAGAGTGTGTTTCTTATAAGGTGAGCTAGTGTTTGTTTCTCATTCATAAACAGAGTTGAATCACATGCAGTTTCTGCTGCAAGGAGCAAGAGTTGTTTTCTGGTAAGGAAAGTCACTACTGTGCTCCCATTGCCATACACAGTGCAAATAGCTTTAGCATCTCTTCCCAGGAAGTACAGTGTATTGAACAGAACAGAAGTTACTGTTCTTGTCAGTTTTCTAAGCAGGTTGAAATAGATAAGGTCTGTGTGTGTAGGCAGCACACTCATTTCTTCAGAGCAAGATCACTTTTATGGCCCTATGGGAAACACATTAGAGTAGAAGAGTGCTCTTTTCTCAAAAGTATAGTGTGTTTCTTGTAAGGCGACCTAGTGTTTGTTTCCCATTCATAAATGGAGTGGAATCACATGCAGTTTCTGTTCTTATGAAGAAGAATTGTTTTCTGGAAAGTAAATTTGCTATTACACTCCCATTGCCATATACAGTGCAAACAGCACTCGCGTCTGTTTCTAGGAAGTACAGTGTATTCAATGGAAGAGAAGCTACTGTTCCTGTCAGTTTCCTAAGCAGAGTTGAACTAGTTATGGACCATGTGTGTAGGAAGCAAACATCTTTTGTTCTGAGCAAGCTCACTGTTCTGATTTTAGGAAACACAGTAGAGTAGAAGAGTGCTCTTTTATCAAAAGATGAGTGTATTTCTTGTAAGGTGATCTAGTGTTGGTTTCCCATTCAAAAATGGAGTTGAATCACATGCAGTTTCTGGTCCTACGACCAAGATTTGTTTCTGGTAAGGAAAGTCACTATTGTGCTCCCATTGTCAAGCATAGTGCAAATAGCACTCGTGTCTCTTCCCAGCAAGTACAGTGTATTGGACTGAAGAGAAGCTACTGTTCTTGACAGTTTCCTAAGCAGAGTTGAATTAGAAATGGCCCTTGTGTGTAGGAAGCACAGCTCCTTTGTTATGAGCAAGCTCACTGTTCTGGCCCTATAGAAAACACAGCAGAGTAGAAGAGTGCTCCTTTCTCAGAAGCAGAGTGTCTTTCTTGTAAGACGAGCTAGTGTTTGTTTCCCATTCATAAATGAATTTGAATCACACGCAGTTTCTGGTCCTAGGAGCTAGAGTTGTTTTCTCTTATTGAAAGTCACTATTAGGCTCCCATTGCCATACACCATTCAAATAACAGTGTTGTCCATTCCCAGCATGTACAGTTTATGGGACTGAAGTGAATGTACTGTTCTTATCAGTTTCCTAAGCAGAGTTGTACTAGACATGGCCCGTGTGTAGGAATCACAGTTCTTTTTTCTTAGCAAGCTCACTATTCTGGCCCTATAATAACCACAGTAGAGTAGAAGAGTGCTCTTTTCTCAAAAGCAGAGAGTATTTCTTGTAATGTGAGCTAGTGTTTGTTTCCAATCATTAATGGAGTTGAGTCACATATAGTTTCTGGTTCTATGAGCAAGAGTTGTTTTCTGGAAAGGAAAGTCACTATTCTGCTCCCTCTGCCATAAACAGTGCAAATAGCACTCGCGTCTGTTCCCAGCCAGTACAGTGTATTGGACGGAGGAGATGCTACTGTTCTTGTCAGTGTCCTAAGCAGATTCGAACTAGATATGGCCGTGTGTGTAGAAAGCACATTCTTTTGTTCTGGTCACTTGTCTGGTCCTTTAGGAAACACATTAGAGTAGAAGAGTGCTCTTTTATCAAAAGATGAAAGTCGTTCTTTAAGGCGATCTAGTGTTGGTTTTCTATTCAATGACGAAGTCGAATCACATGCAGTTTCAGGTCCTACCAGCAAGAGTTGTTTTCTGGTAGGAAAGTCACTATTGTTCCCCCACTGCCATATACAGTGTAAATTGCAGTGGTGTCTCTTCCCAGGGAGTACAGTGTATTGCACAGAAGAGAAGCTACTGTTCTTGTCAGTTTTCAAAGCAGAGTTGAACTAGATATGTCCTGTGTGTGTAGGAAGCACATTCTTTTGTTCTGAGCAAGCTCACTGTCATGGCACTATAGGAAACAGATTAGAGAAGAAGAGTGCTCTTTTCGCAAAAGCAGAGTGTGTTTCTGATAAGATGAGCTAGTGTTTGTTTCCCATTAATAAACGGAGTTGAATCCCATGCAGTTTCTGGTCCTATGACCAAGAATTGTTTTCTGTTATGGAAAGTCACTATTGTGTACCCTCTGCCATACACAGTGCAAATAGCACTCGCGTCTGTTTCCAGCAGGTACCGTGTTTTGGACTGACGAGAAGCTACTGTTCTTATCAGTTTCCTAAGCAGAGTTGAAGTAGATATGGCCCGTGTGCAGGAAGCACAGTTCTTTTGTTCTGAGCAGGCTCACTGTTCTGGCCCTACAGGAAACAGAGAAGAGTAGAAGAGTGCTCATTTCTCAAAAGCAGAGTGTGTTTCTTGTAAGGCGAGATAGTGTTGGTTTCCCATTCATAAATGGAGGTGAACCACATGCGGTTTCTGGTTCTATGAACAAGAGATGTTTTCTGGTAAGGATAGTCACAATTGTGCTACCATTGCCATACACAGTTCCAATATCAGTCACATCTGATCCCAGCAAGTACAGTGTATTGGACTGAAGAGAAGCTACTGTTCTTGTCAGTTTCCTAAGAAGAGTTGAACTACATATTGTCCGTTTGTGTAGGAAGCACATTCTTTTGTTCTGAGCAAGCTCACTGTCCTGGCCCTATAGGAAACACTGCAGAGTAGAAGAGTGCTGTTTTCTCAAAATCAGAGAGTGTTTCTTGTAAGGCAAGCTAGTGTTTGTTTCCCATTCATAAATGGAGTTGAATCACATGCAGTTTCTAGTTCTATCAGCAAGAGTTGTTTTCTGGTGAGGAAAGTCACTATTGCGCTCCCATTGCCATACACAGTGCAAATAGCAGTCTCGTTTGTTCCCTACAAGTACAGTGTATTTGACGGAAGAGTAGCTACTGTTCTTGTCAGTTTTCTAAGCAGAGTTGAACTAGATATGGTCCCTGTGTGTACGAAGCACAGTTCTTTTGTCCTGAGCAAGCTCACTGTTCTGGTTTTTTAGGAAAAAAAAGTGTAGTAGAAGAGTGCTCTTTTATCAAATGATGAGTGTATTTCTTGTAAGGTGATCTAGTGTTGGTTTCCCATTCATAAACACAATTAAGTCACATGCAGTTTATGGTCCTACAACCAAGAGGTGTTTTCTTGTAAAGAAAGTCACTATTGTGCTCTCATTGTCAAACATAGTGCAAATAGCACTAGCGTCTGTTCCCAGCAAGTACAGAATATTGGACTGAGGAGAAGCTACTGTTCTTGACAGTTTTCTAACAGAGTTGAATTAGAAATGGCTCTTGTGTGTAGGAAGCACAGTTCCATTTTTCTGAGCAAGCTCACTGTTCTGGCCCTATAGGAAACACAATAGAGTAGAAGAGTGCTCCTTTCTCAAAAGCAGAGTGTCTTTCTTGTAAGGCTAGGTAGTGTTTGTTTCCCATTCATAAACGGAGTTAAACACAAGCAGTTTTTGGTCCTATGGGCAAGAGTTTTTTTCTGGCGAGGAAAGTCACTATTGTGCTCCCATTGCCAAACACAGTGCTAATAGCACTCATGTCTGTTCTCAGCAAGTACAGTGTATTGGACAGGAAGAGGATCTACTGTTCTTGTCAGTTTCCTAAGCCAAATTGAACTAGATATGATCCTTGTGTGTTGGAAGAACAATTCTTTTGTTCTGAGCAAGCTCACTGTTCTGGCCCTATAGAAAACACAATAGAGTAGAAGCGTGCTCCTTTCTAAGAAGCAGAGTGTCTTTCTTGTAAGGCGAGCTAGTGTTTGTTTCCCATTCATAAATGGATTTGAATCACACACTGTTTCTGGTCCTAGGATTTAGAGTTGTTTTCTAGTATTGAAAGTCACTATTGCGCTCCCATTGCCATACACCGTTCAAATAGCAGTCACGTCCATTCCCAGCAAGTACAGTTTGTGAGACTGAAATGAAAATTCTGTTCTTGTCAGTTTCCTAAGTAGAGTTGTACTAGACATGGCCTGTGTGTAGGAAGCACAGTTCTTTTTTCTTAGCAAGCTCACTATTCTGGCTCTAGAGGAACCACAGTAGAGTAGAAGAATGCTCTTGTCTCAAAAGCAGAGAGTATTTCTTGTAAGGTGAGCTAGTGTTTGTTTCCCAATCATAAATGGAGTTGAATCACATGTAGTTTCTGGTCCTACGAGCAAGAGTTTTTTTCTGATAAGAAGAGTCACTATTGCGCTCCTATTGCCATACACAGTGCAAATAGCACTTGCTTCTGTTCCCCGCAAGTACAGTGTATTGGACGGAGGAGAAGCTACTGTTCTTGTCAGTTTCCTAAGCAGAGTTGAACTAGATATTTCCCGTATGTTTAGGAAGCACATTCTTTTGCTCTGAGCAGACCCACTGTTCTGGCCCTATAGCAAATGGAGTAGAGTAGAAGAGTGCTCATTTCTCAAAAACAGAGAGTGTTTCTTGTAAGGTGAGCAAATGTTGGTTTCCCATTCATAAACAGAGTTGAATCACATGCAGTATCTGGTTCTATGAGCAAGAGCTGTTTTCTGGAAAGGAAAGTCACTATTGTGCTCCCATTGCTATACACAGTGCAAATAACAATTGCGACAGTTCCCAGGAAGTACAGTGTATTGAATGGAAGAGAAGCTACTATTTTTGTCAGTTTCTAAGCAGAGTTGAACTAAATATGGACCATGTGTGTAGGAAGCACAATTCTTTTTTCTGAGCAAGCTCTCTGTTCTGTCCAAATAAGAAACACAGTAGAGTAGAAGAGTGCTCTTTTCTCAAAGCAGAGTGTGTTTTTTTGTATGGCGTGCTAGTATTTGTTTCTGGCAGAAGTTGAATCACAAGCAGTTTCTGGTCCTATGAGCAAGAGTTGTTTACTTGTAAGGAAAGTCACTATTGCGCTCCCTTTGTCATATACAGTGCAAATAGCATTCGCATCTGTACCCAGCAAGAACAGTGTCTTGGACTGAAGAGAAGCTACTGTTCTTGTCAGTTCCCTAAGCAGAGTTGTACCAAATATGGCCTGTGTGTAGGAAGCACAGTTCTTTTTTCTTAGCAAGCTCACTATTCTGGCTCTAGAGGAACCACAGTAGAGTAGAAGAATGCTCTTGTCTCAAAAGCAGAGAGTATTTCTTGTAAGGTGAGCTAGTGTTTGTTTCCCAATCATAAATGGAGTTGAATCACATGTAGTTTCTGGTCCTATGAGCAAGAGTTTTTTTCTGATAAGAAGAGTCACTATTGCGCTCCTATTGCCATACACAGTGCAAATAGCACTTGCTTCTGTTCCCAGCAAGTACAGTGTATTGGACGGAGGAGAAGCTACTGTTCTTGTCAGTTTCCTAAGCAGAGTTGAACTAGATATTTCCCGTATGTTTAGGAAGCACATTCTTTTGCTCTGAGCAGACCCACTGTTCTGGCCCTATAGCAAATGGAGTAGAGTAGAAGAGTGCTCATTTCTCAAAAACAGAGAGTGTTTCTTGTAAGGTGAGCAAATGTTGGTTTCCCATTCATAAACAGAGTTGAATCACATGCAGTATCTGGTTCTATGAGCAAGAGCTGTTTTCTGGAAAGGAAAGTCACTATTGTGCTCCCATTGCCATACACAGTGCAAATAGCACTCCCGTCTGTTCCCAGCAAGTACAGTGTATTGGACTGAAGAGGAGCTACTGTTCTTCTCAGTTTCCTAAGCAGAGTTGAACTAGATAAGTCCATGTGTGTAGTAAGCACAGTTCTTTTGTTCTGAGCAAGCTCACTCTTTGGACCCCGTAGGAAACACAGTAGAGTAAAAGAGTGCTCTTTTATCAAAAGCAGAGTGTGTTTCTTGTATTGCGAGCTAGCGTTTGTTTCCCAGTCCTAAATGGAGTTGAATCCAATGCAGTTTGTGGTCCTACGAGCAAGAGTTGTTTTCTGGAAAGGAAAGTCACTATTGCGCTCCCATTGCCATACACAGTGCAAATAGCCCTCCCGTCTGATCCCAGTAAGTACAGTGTATTGGACTGAAGAGGAGCTACTGTTCTTGTCAGTTTCCTAAGCAGAGTTGAACTAGATATGGCTCGTGTGTGTAGGAAGCACAGTTCTTTTGTTCTGACCAAGCTCACTGTTCTGGCCCTATAGGAAACACAGTAGAGTAGATGAGTGCTCTTTTCTCTAAAGCAGAATGTGGTTCTTGTAAGGCGAGCTAGCGTTTGTTTCCCAGTCCTAAATGGAGTTGAATCACATACAGTTTCTGGTCCTACGTGCAAGAGTTGTTTTATGGTAAGAAGAGTCACTATTGCGCAGCCATTGTCATACACAGGACAAATAGCCCTGGCGTCTGGTCCCAGCAAGTACAGTGTATTGGACTGAAGAGGATCTACTGCTCTTCTCAGTTTCCTAAGCAGAGTTGAACTAGATATGTCCCGTGTGTGTAGGAATCACAGTTATTTGTTCTGAGCAAGCTCATTGTTCTGGCCCTATTGGAAACACAATTGAGTAGAAGAGTGCTCTTTTCTCAAAAGCAGAATGTGTTTCTTGTAAGGCGAGCTAGCGTTTGTTTCCCAGTCCTAAATGGAGTTGAGTCACATGCAGTTTTTTGTCCTACGAGCTAGAGTTGTTTTCTGGTAAGACGAGTCACTATTGTGCTCCAATTGCCATACACAGTGCAAATAGCACTCGCGTCTGTTCTCAGCAAGTACAGTGTATCAGACTGAAGAGGAGCTACTGTTCTTGTCAGTTTCCTAAGCAGAGTGGAACTAGATATGGCCCGTGTGTGTAGGAAGCACAGTTATTATGTTCTGAGCAAGCTCACTGTTCTGGCCCTATAGGAAACACAGGAGAGTAGAAGAGTGCTCTTTTCTCAAAAGCAGAGTGTGTTTCTTGTAATGCGAGATAGAGTTTGTTTCCCAGTCCTAAATGGAGTTGAGTCACATGCAGTTTTTTGTCCTACGAGCAAGAGTTGTTTTCTGGTAGGACGAGTCACTATTGTGCCCCATTGCCATACACAGTGCAAATAGCACTCGCGTCTGTTCTCAGCAAGTAAAGTGTATCGGACTGAAGAGGAGCTACTGTTCTTGTCAGTTTCCTAAGCAGAGTTGAACTACATATGGTTCATGTGTGTAGGAAGCACAGTTCTTTTGTTCTGAGCAAGCTCACTGTTTGGACCCCATAGGAAACACAGTAGAGTAGAAAGTGCTCTTTTCTCTAAAGCAGAGTGTGTTTCTTGGAAGGCGAGCTAGCGTTTCTTTCCCAGTCTGAAATGGAGTTGAATCACATGCAGTTTCTGGTCCTACGAGCAAGAGTTGTTTTCTGGTAAGGAAAGTCACTATTGTGCTCCAATTGCCCTACACAGTGCAAATAACACTCGTGTCTGTTCCCAGCAAGTACAGTGTATTGGACTGAAGAGGATCTACTGTTCTTGTCAGTTTCCTAAGCAGTGTTGAACTAGATATGGCCGTTTGTGTAGGAATCACAGTTCTTCTGTTCTGAGCAAGATCACTGTTCGGACCCCATAGGAAACACAGTAGAGTAGAAGAGTTCTCTTTTCTCAAAAGCAGGGTGTGTTTCATGTGATGCGAGCTAGCATTTGTTGCCCAGTCCTAAATGGAGTTGAATCACATGCAGTTTCTAATCCTACAAGCAAGAGTTGTTTTATGGTAAAAATAGTCACGATTGCGCTGCCATTGCCATACACAGGACAGATAGCACTGGCGTCTGTTCCCAGCAAGTAGGGTGTATTGGACTGAAGAGGATCTACTGTTCTTGTCAGGTTCCTAAGCAGAATTGAACTAGATATGGCCGTGTGTGTAGGAAGCACAGTTCTTTTGTTCAGAGCAAGCTCACCATTCGGACCCTATAGGAAACACAGTAGAGTAGAAGAGTGCTCTTTTCTCAAAAGCAGAGTGTGTTTCTTGTATGGCAAGCTAGCATTTGTTTCCCAGTCCTAAATGGAGTTGAATCACATGAAGTTTCTGGTCCTACGAGCAAGAGTTTATTTCTGGTAAGGAAAGTCACTATTGTGCTCCCATTGCCATACACAGGGCAAATAGCACTGGCGTCTGTTCCCAGCATGTACAGTGCATTGGACTGAATAGTTTCCACTGTTCTTGTCAGTTTCCTAAGCAGAGTTGAACTAGATATGGCCCGTGTGTGTAGGAAGCACAGTTCTTTTGTTCTGAGCAAGCTCACTGTTCTGGCCCTATAGGAAACACAGTATAGTAGAAGAGTGCTCTTTTCTCAAAAGCAGAGTGTATTTCTTGTAAGGCTAACTAGTGTTTGTTTCCCAGTCCTAAATGGAGTTGAGTCACATGCAGTTTTTGGTCCTACGAGCAAGAGTAGTTTTCTTGTAAGAAGAGTCACAATTGGGCTCCCATTGCCATACACAGTACAAATAGCACTGGCTTCTGTTCCGAGCATGTACAGTGTATTGGACTGAAAAGGAACTATTGTTCTTGTCAGTTTCCTAAGCAGAGTTGGACTAGATATGGCCGTGTATGTAGGATGCACAGTTCTTTTGTTCTGAGCAAGCTCTCTGTTCTGGCCCTATAAGAAACACAGTAGAGTAGAAGAGTGCTCTTTTCTCAAAAGCTGAGTGTGTTTCTTGTAAGGCGAGCTAGCGTTTGTTTCCCAGTCCTAAATGGAGTTGAATCACATGCAGTTTCTGGTCCTACGAGCAAGAGTTGTTTTCTGGTAAGGAAAGTCATTATTGCGCTCCCATTGCCATACACAGTGCAAATAGCCCTCCAGTCTGTTCCCAGTAAGTACAGTGTATTGGACTGAAGAGAGGAGACTGCTCTTCTCAGTTTCCTAAGCAGAGTTGAACTAGATATGCCCCGTGTGTGTAGGAAGCACAGTTCTTTTGTTCTGAGCAAGCTCACTGTTAGTACCCTATAGGAAACACAATAGAGTAGAAGTGTGCTCTTTTCTCAAAAGCAGAGTGTGTTTCATATAAGGCGAGCTAGCATTTGTTTCCCAGTCCTAAATGGAGTTGAATCACATGCAGTTTCTGGTCCTACGAGCAAAAGTTGTTTTCTGGTAAGGAAAGTCGCTATTGCGCAACCATTGCCATACACAGTGCAAATAGCACTCGCGTCTGTTCCCAGAAAGTACAGAGTATTGGACTAAGTAGGTGCTAATGTTCTTGTCAGTTTCCTAAGCAGACTTGAACTAGATATGGCCGTGTGTGTAGGAAGCACAGTTTTTTTGTTCTGATCAAGCTCACTGTTCGGACCCCATTGGAAACACATTAGAGTAGAAGAGTGCTCTTTTCTCAAAAGCAGAGTGTCTTTCTTGTGGGGCGAGCTAGTGTTTGTTTCCCAGTCCTAAATGGAGTTGAATCACATGAAGTTTCTGGTCCTACGAGCAAGAGTTGTTTTCTGGTAAGGAAAGTCACTATTGTGCTCCCATTGCCATACACGGGACAAATAGCACTGGCGTCTGTTCCCAGCATGTACAGTGCATTGGACTGAAGAGGTTCCACTGTTCTTGTCAGTTTCCTAAGCAGAGTTGAACTAGATATGGCCCGTGTGTGTAAGAAGCACAGTTCTTTTGTTCTGAGCAAGCTCACTGTTCTGGCCCTATAGGAAACACAGTAGAGTAGAAGAGTGCTCTTTTCTCAAAAGCAGAGTGTGTTTCTTGTAAGGCTAGCTAGTGTTTGTTTCCCAGTCCTAAATGGAGTTGAGTCACATGCAGTTTTTGGTCCTACGAGCAAGAGTAGTTTTCTTGTAAGAAGAGTCACAATTGGGCTCCCATTGCCATACACAGTACAAATTGCACTGGCGTCTGTTCCCAGCATGTACAGTGTATTGGAGTGAAAAGGATCTATTGTTCTTGTCAGTTTCCTAAGCAGAGTTGAACTAGATATGGCCCGTCTGTGTAGGAAGCACAGTTCTTTTGTTCTGAGCAAGCTCACTGTTCGGACACCATAGGAAACACAGTAGAGTAGAAGAGTGCTATTTTCTCAAAAGCAGAGTGTGTTTCTTGTAAGGCGATCTAGCGTTTGTTTCCCAGTCCTAAATGGAGTTGAATCACATGCAGTTTCTGGTCCTACAAGCAAGAGTTGTTTTCTGGTAAGAAAGTCATTATTGCGCTACCATTGCCATACACAGTGCAAATAGCCCTCCCGTCTGTTCCCAGTAAGTACAGTGTATTGGACTGAAGAGGAGAGACTGCTCTTCTCAGTTTCCTAAGCAGAGTTGAACTAGATATGTCCCGTGTGTGTAGGAATCACAGTTCTTTTGTTCTGAGTAAGCTCATTGTTCTGGCCCTATAGGAAACACAATTGAGTAGAAGAGTGCTCTTTTCTCAAAAGCAGAGTGTGTTTCTTGTAAGGCGAGCTAGTGTTTGTTTCCCAGTCCTAAATGGAGTTGAGTCACATGCAGGTTTTTGTCCTAAGAGCAAGAGTTGTTTTCTGGTAAGACGAGTCACTATTGTGCTCCAATTGCCATACACAGTGCAAATAGCACTCGCGTCTCTTCCCCGCAAGTACTGTGTATTGGACTGAAGAGGAGCTACTGTTCTTGTCAGTTTCCTAAACAGAGTTGAACTAGATATGGCCCGTGTGTGTAGGAAGCACAGTTCTTTTGTTCTGAGCAAGCTCTCTGTTTGGACCCCATAGGAAACACAGTAGAGTAGAAGAGTGCTCTTTTCTCTAAAGCAGAGTGTGTTTCTTGTAAAGCGAGCTGGAGTTTGTTTCCCAGTCATAAATGGAGTTGAATCACATGCACTTTCTGGTCCTACGAGCAAGAGTTGTTTTCTGGTAAGAAGAGTCACTATTGCGCTGCCATTGCCATACACAGGACAAATAGCACTGGCGTCTGTTCCCAGCAAGTACAGTGTATTGGACTGAAGAGTATGTACTGTTCTTGTCAGGTTCCTATGCAGAGTTGAACTAGATATGGCTTGTGTGTGTAGGAAGCACAGTTCTTTTGTTCTGAGCAAGCTCACTGTTCGGACCCCATAGGAAACACATTAGAGTCGAAGAGTGCTCTTTTCTCAAAAGCAGAGTGTGTTTCTTGTAAGGCGAGCTAGCGTTTGTTTCCCAGTCCTAAATGGAGTTGAATCACATGCAGTTTCTGTTCCTACTAGCAAGAGTTGTTTTCTGGTAAGAAAGTCATTATTGCGCTCCCATTGCCATACACAGTGCAAATAGCCCTCCCGTCTGTTCCCAGTAAGTACAGTGTATTGGACTGAAGAGGAGAGACTGCTCTTCTCAGTTTCCTAAGCAGAGTTGAACTAGATATGGCCCCTGTGTGTAGGAATCACAGTTCTTTTGTTCTGAGTAAGCTCATTGTTCTGGCCCTATAGGAAACACAATTGAGTAGAAGAGTGCTCTTTTCTCAAAAGCAGAGTGTGTTTCTTGTAAGGCGAGCTAGCGTTTGTTTCCCAGTCCTAAATGGAGTTGAGTCACATGCAGGTTTTTGTCCTAAGAGCAAGAGTTGTTTTCTGGTAAGACGAGTCACTATTGTGCTCCAATTGCCATACACAGTGCATATAGCACTCGCGTCTCTTCCCCGCAAGTACTGTGTATTGGACTGAAGAGGAGCTACTGTTCTTGTCAGTTTCCTAAACAGAGTTGAACTAGATATGGCCCGTGTGTGTAGGAAGCACAGTTCTTTTGTTCTGAGCAAGCTCTCTTTGGACCCCATAGGAAACACAGTAGAGTAGAAAAGTGCTCTTTTCTCTAAAGCAGAGTGTGTTTCTTGTAAAAGGAGCTGGAGTTTGTTTCCCAGTCATAAATGGAGTTGAATCACATGCAGTTTTTTGTCCTACGAGCAAGAGTTGTTTTCTGGTAAGGAAAGTCAATATTGTGCTCTCATTGACATACACAGTGCAAATAGCACTCGCGTCTGTTCCCAGCAAATACAGTATATTGGTCTGAAGAGGAGCTACTGTTCTTGTCAGGTTCCTAAGCAGAGTTGAACTACATATGGTCCCTGTGTGTAGGAAGCACAGTTCTTTTGTTCTGAGCAAGCTCTCTGTTTGGACCCCATAGGAAACACAGTGGAGTAGAAGAGTGCTCTTTTCTCTAAAGCAGATTGTGTTTCTTGTAAGGCGAGCTAGCGTTTGTTTCCCAGTCCTAAATGGAGTTGAGTCACATGCAGTTTTTTGTCCTACGAGCTAGAGTTGTTTTCTGGTAAGACGAGTCACTACTGTGCTCCAATTGCCATACATAGTGCAAATAGCACTCGCGTCTGTTCTCAGCAAGTACAGTGTATCAGACTGAAGAGGAGCTACTTTTCTTGTCAGTTTCCTAAGCAGAGTGGAACTAGATATGGCCCGAGTGTGTAGGAAGCACAGTTATTATGTTCTGAGCAAGCTCACTGTTCTGGCCCTGTAGGAAACACAGCAGAGTAGAAGAGTGTTCTTTTCACTAAAGCAGAGTGTGTTTCTTGTAAGGCGAGCTCGCGTTTGATTCCCGGTCCTAAATGGAGTTGAGTCACATGCAGTTTTTGGTCCTATGAGCAAGAGTTCTTTTCTGGTAAGAAGAGTCACTATTGCGCTCCAAATGCCGTACACAGTTCAAATAGCACTCGCGTCTGTTCCCAGAAAGTACAGTGTATCGGACTGAAGAGGAGCTACTGTTCTTGTCAGTTTCCTAAGCAGAGTTGAACTAGATATGGCCCATTTGTGTAGGAAGCACAGTTCTTTTGTTCTGAGCAAGCTCACTGTTTGGACACCATAGGAAACGCAGTAGAGTAGAAGAGTGCTCTTTCTCAAAAGCAGAATGTGTTTCTTGTAAGGCGAGCTACCGTTTGTTTCCCAGTCCTAAATGGAGTTGAATCACATACAGTTTCTGGTCCTACGTGCAAGAGTTGTTTTATGGTAAGAAGAGTCACTATTGCGCAGCCATTGTCATACACAGGACAAATAGCCCTGGCGTCTGTTCCCAGCAAGTACAATGTATTGGACTGAAGAGGATCTACTGTTCTTGTCAGGTTCCTAAGCAGAATTGAACTAGATATGGCCGTGTGTGCAGGAAGCACAGTTCTTTTCTTCTGAGCAAGCTCACTGTTCGGACCCCATAGGAAACACAGTAGAGTAGAAGAGTGCTCTTTTCTCAAAAGCAGAGTGTTTTTCATGTAAGGCGAGCTAGAGTTTGTTTTCCAGTCCTAAATAGAGTTGAATCACATGCAGTTTCTGGTCTTACGAGCAACAATTGTTTTCTGGTAAGGAAAGTCACTATTGCGCTCCCATTGTCATACACAGTGCAAATAGCACTCCCGTCTGTTCCCAGCAAGTACAGTGTATCGGACTGAAGAGGAGCTACTGTTCTTGTCAGTTTCCAAAGCAGAGTTGAACTAGATATGGCCCGTGTGTAGGAAGCACAGTTTTTTTGTTCTGAGCAAGCTCACTGTTCGGACCCCATAGGAAACACAGTAGAGTAGAAGAGTGCTCTTTTCTCAAAAGCAGAGTGTGGTTCATATAAGGCGAGCTAGCATTTGTTTCCCAGTCCTAAATGGAGTTGAATCACATGCAGTTTCTGGTCCTACGAGCAAAAGTTGTTTTCTGGTAAGGAAAGTCGCTATTGCGCAACCATTGCCATACACAGTGGAAATAACACTCGCGTCTGTTCCCAGAAAGTACAGAGTATTGGACTAAGTAGGTGCTAATGTTCTTGTCAGTTTCCTAAGCAGACTTGAACTAGATATGGCCGTGTGTGTAGGAAGCACAGTTTTTTTGTTCTGAGCAAGCTCACTGTTCGGACCCCATTGGAAACACATTAGAGTAGAAGAGTGCTCTTTTCTCAAAAGCAGAGTGTGTTTCTTGTGGGGCGAGCTAGAGTTTGTTTCCCAGTCCTAAATGGAGTTGAATCACATGAAGTTTCTCGTCCTACGAGCAAGAGTTGTTTTCTGGTAAGGAAAGTCACTATTGTGCTCCCATTGCCATACACAGGGCAAATAGCACTGGCGTCTCTTCCCAGCATGTACAGTGCATTGGACTGAAGAGGTTCCACTGTTCTTGTCAGTTTCCTAAGCAGAGTTGAACTAGATATGGCCCGTGTGTGTAGGAAGCACAGTTCTTTTGTTCTGAGCAAGCTCACTGTTCTGGCCCTATAGGAAACACAGTAGAGTAGAAGAGTGCTCTTTTCTCAAAAGCAGAGTGTGTTTTTTGTAAGGCTAGCTAGTGTTTGTTTCCCAGTCCTAAATGGAGTTGAGTCACATGCAGTTTTTGGTCCTACGAGCAAGAGTAGTTTTCTTGTAAGAAGAGTCACAATTGGGCTCCCATTGCCATACACAGTACAAATAGCACTGGCGTCTGTTCCCAGCATGTACAGTGTATTGGACTGAAAAGGATCTATTGTTCTTGTCAGTTTCCTAAGCAGAGTTGAACTAGATATGGCCCGTGTGTGTAGGAAGCACAGTTCTTTTGTTCTGAGCAAGCTCACTGTTCGGACCACATAGGAAACACAGTAGAGTAGAAGAGTGCTCTTTTCTCAAAAGCAGAGTGTGTTTCTTGTAAGGCGAGCTAGCGTTTGTTTCCCAGTCCTAAATGGAGTTGAATCACATGCAGTTTCTGGTCCTACAAGCAAGAGTTGTTTTCTGGTAAGAAAGTCATTATTGCGCTCCCATTGCCATACACAGTGCAAATAGCCCTCCCGTCTGTTCCCAGTAAGTACAGTGTGTTGGACTGAAGAGGAGAGACTGCTCTTCTCAGTTTCCTAAGCAGAGTTGAACTAGATATGTCCCGTGTGTGTAGGAATCACAGTTCTTTTGTTCTGAGTAAGCTCATTGTTCTGGCCCTATGTGAAACACAATTGAGTAGAAGAGTGCTCTTTTCTCAAAAGCAGAGTGTGTTTCTTGTAAGGCGAGCTAGTGTTTGTTTCCCAGTCCTAAATGGAGTTGAGTCACATGCAGGTTTTTGTCCTAAGAGCAAGAGTTGTTTTCTGGTAAGACGAGTCACTATTGTGCTCCAATTGCCATACACAGTGCAAATAGCACTCGCGTCTCTTCCCCGCAAGTACTGTGTATTGGACTGAAGAGGAGCTACTGTTCTTGTCAGTTTCCTAAACAGAGTTGAACTAGATATGGCCCGTGTGTGTAGGAAGCACAGTTCTTTTGTTCTGAGCAAGCTCTCTGTTTGGACCCCATAGGAAACACAGTAGAGTAGAAAAGTGCTCTTTTCTCTAAAGCAGAGTGGGTTTCTTGTAAAGCGAGATGGAGTTTGTTTCCCAGTCATAAATGGAGTTGAATCACATGCAGTTTCTGGTCCTACGAGCAAGAGTTGTTTTCTGGTAAGAAGAGTCACTATTGCGCTTCCATTGCCATACACAGGACAAATAGCACTGGCGTCTGTTCCCAACAAGTACAGTGTATTGGACTGAAGAGTATGTACTGTTCTTGTCAGGTTCCTAAGCAGAGTTGAACTAGATATGGCTTGTGTGTGTAGGAAGCACAGTTCTTTTTTTTTTTTTTTTTTTTTTTCGAGACAGGGTTTCTCTGTGTAGCTTTGCGCCTTTCCTGGAACTCACTTGGTAGCCCAGGCTGGCCTCGAACTCACAGAGATCCGCCTGGCTCTGCCTCCCGAGTGCTGGGATTAAAGGCGTGCGCCACCACTGCCCGGCCGGAAGCACAGTTCTTTTGTTCTGAGCAAGCTCACTGTTCGGACCCCATAGGAAACACATTAGAGTAGAAGAGTGCTCTTTTCTCAAAAGCAGAGTGTGTTTCTTGTAAGGCGAGCTAGCGTTTGTTTCCCAGTCCTAAATGGAGTTGAATCACATGCAGTTTCTGTTCCTACGAGCAAGAGTTGTTTTCTGGTAAGAAAGTCATTATTGCGCTCCCATTGCCATACACAGTCCAAATAGCCCTCCCGTCTGTTCCCAGTAAGTACAGTGTATTGGACTGAAGAGGAGAAACTGCTCTTCTCAGTTTCCTAAGCAGAGTTGAACTAGATATGGCCCGTGTGTGTAGGAATCACAGTTCTTTTGTTCTGAGTAAGCTCATTGTTCTGGCCCTATAGGAAACACAATTGAGTAGAAGAGTGCTCTTTTCTCAAAAGCAGAGTGTGTTTCTTGTAAGGCGAGCTAGCGTTTGTTTCCCAGTCCTAAATGGAGTTGAGTCACATGCAGGTTTTTGTCCTAAGAGCAAGAGTTGTTTTCTGGTAAGACGAGTCACTATTGTGCTCCAATTGCCATACACAGTGCATATAGCACTCGCGTCTCTTCCCCGCAAGTACTGTGTATTGGACTGAAGAGGAGCTACTGTTCTTGTCAGTTTCCTAAACAGAGTTGAAATAGATATTGCCCGTGTGTGTAGGAAGCACAGTTCTTTTGTTCTGAGCAAGCTCTCTGTTTGGACCCCATAGGAAACACATTAGAGTAGAAGAGTGCTCTTTTCTCTAAAGCAGAGTGTGTTTCTTGTAAAGCGAGCTGGAGTTTGTTTCCCAGTCATAAATGGAGTTGAATCACATGCAGTTTCTGGTCCTACGAGCAAGAGTTGTTTTCTGGTAAGAAGAGTCACTATTGCGCTGCCATTGCCATACACAGGACAAATAGCACTGGCGTCTGTTCCCAGCAAGTACAGTGTATTGGACTGTAGAGTATGTACTGTTCTTGTCAGGTTCCTAAGGAGAGTTGAACTAGATATGGCCGTGTTTGTAGGAAGCACAGTTTTTTTGTTCTGAGCAAGCTAACTGTTCCGAACACATAGGAAACACAGTAGAGTAGAAGAGTGCTCTTTTCTCAAAAGCAGAGTGTGTTTCTTGGAAGGCGAGCTAGCGTTTGTTCTCCAGTCCTAAATGGAGTTGAGTCACATGCAGTTTTTTGTCCTACGAGCAAGAGTTGTTTTCTGGTAAGGAAAGTCAATATTGTGCTCTCATTGACATACACAGTGCAAATAGCACTCGCGTCTGTTCCCAGCAAATACAGTGTATTGGTCTGAAGAGGAGCTACTGTTCTTGTCAGGTTCCTAAGCAGAGTTGAACTACATATGGTCCGTGTGTGTAGGAAGCACAGTTCTTTTGTTCTGAGCAAGCTCTCTGTTTGGACCCCATAGGAAACACAGTAGAGTAGAAGAGTGCTCTTTTCTCTAAAGCAGATTGTGTTTCTTGTAAGGCGAGCTAGCGTTTGTTTCCCAGTCCTAAATGGAGTTGAGTCACATGCAGTTTTTTGTCCTACGAGCTAGAGTTGTTTTCTGGTAAGACGAGTCACTATTGTGCTCCAATTGCCATACACAGTGCAAATAGCACTCACGTCTGTTCTCAGCAAGTACAGTGTATCAGACTGAAGAGGAGCTACTTTTCTTGTCAGATTCCTAAGCAGAGTGGAACTAGATATGGCCCGAGTGTGTAGGAAGCGCAGTTATTATGTTCTGAGCAAGCTCACTGTTCTGGCCCTGTAGGAAACACAGCAGAGTAGAAGAGTGTTCTTTTCACTAAAGCAGAGTGTGTTTCTTGTAAGGCGAGCTCGCGTTTGATTCCCGGTCCTAAATGGAGTTGAGTCACATGCAGTTTTTGGTCCTATGAGCAAGAGTTCTTTTCTGGTAAGAAGAGTCACTATTGTGCTCCAAATGCCGTACACAGTTCAAATAGCACTCGCGTCTGTTCCCAGAAAGTACAGTGTATTGGACTAAATAGGAGCTACTGTTCTTGTCAGTTTCCTAAGCAGAGTTGAACTAGATATGGTCCATTTGTGTAGGAAGCACAGTTCTTTTGTTCTGAACAAGCTCACTGTTTGGACCCCATAGGAAACGCAGTAGAGTAGAAGAGTGCCCTTTTCTCAAAAGCAGAGTGTGTTTCTTGTAAGGCGAGCTAGCGTTTGTTTCCTAGTCCTAAATGGAGTTGAATCACATGCAGTTTGTGGTGCTATGAGCAAGAGTTGTTTTCTGGTAAGGAAAGTCACTATTGTGCTCCCATTACCATACACAGTGTAAATAGCACTCGCGTCTGTTCCCAGCAAGTACAGTGTATTGGACTTAATAGGAACTACTGTTCTTGTCAGTTTCCTAAGCAGAGTTGAACTACATATGGTCCGAGTGTGTAGGAAGCACAGTTCTTTTGTTCTGAGCAAGCTCACAGTTCAGACCACATAGGAAACACAGAAGAGTAGAAGAGTGCTCTTTTCTCTAAAGCATAGTGTGTTTCTTGTAAGGCTAGCTAGCGTTTGTTTCCAAATCCTAAATGGAGTTGAATCACATGCAGTTTCTGGTCCTACGAGCAAGAGTTGTTTTCTGGTAAGGAAAGTCACTATTGCGCTCCCATTGCCATACACTGTGCAAATAGCACTCCCTTGTCTTCCCAGCAAGTACAATGTATTGGACTGAAGAGGAGAGACTACTCTTCTCAGTTTCCTAAGCAGAGTTGAACTAGATATGTCCCCTGTGTGTAGGAAGCACAGTTCTTTTGTTCTGAACAAGCTCACTGTTCTGGCCCTATAGGAAACACAGAAGAGTAGAAGAGTGCTCTTTTCTCAAAAGCAGAGTGTGTTTCTTGTAAGTCGAGATAGAGTTTGTTTCCCAGTCATAAATGGAGTTGAGTCACATGCAGTTTTTTTCCTACGAGGAAGAGTTGTTTTCTGGTAAGACGAGTCACTATTGTGCTCCAATTGCCATACACAGTGCAAATAGCACTCGCGTCTGTTCTCAGCAAGTACAGTGTATCAGTCTGAAGAGGAGCTACTGTTCTTGTCAGTTTCCTAAGCAGAGTTGAACTAGATATGTCCCGTGTGTGTAGGAAGCACAGTTCTTATGTTCTGAGCAAGCTCACTGTTCTGACCCTACAGGAAACACAGTAGAGTAGAAGAGTGCTCTTTTATCTAAAGCAGAGTGTTTTTTTTGTAAGGCGAGCTCGCGTTTGTTTCCCAGTCCTAAATGGACTTGAATCACATGCAGTTTTTGGTCCTACGAGCAAGAGTTGTTTTATGGTAAGAAGAGTCACTATTGTGCTCCAAATGCCATACACAGTGCAAATAGCACTCGCGTCTGTTTCCAGCAAGTACAGTGTATTGGACTGAAGCGGAGCTACTGTTCTTGTCAGTTTCCTAAGTAGAGTTGAACTAGATATGGTCCATGTGTGTAGGAAGCACAGTTCTTTTGTTCTGAGCAAGCTCACTCTTTGGACACCATAGGAAACACAGTAGAGTAAAAGAGTGCTCTTTTATTAAAAGCAGAGTGTGTTTCTTGTAAGGCAAGCTAGCGTTTGTTTCCCAGACCTAAATGGAGTTGAATCACATGCAGTTTCTGGTCCTATGAGCAAGAGTTGTTTTCTATAAGGAAAGTCACTATTGCGCTCCCATTGCCATACACAGTGCAAATAGCACTCCTGTCTGTTCGCAGCAAGTACAGTGTATTGGCTAGAAGAGGATCTACTGTTCTTGTCAGGTTCCTAAGCAGACTTGAACTAGATATGGCCCTGTGTGTAGGAAGCACAGTTTTTTTGTTCTGAGCAAGCTCACTGTTCGGACCACAAAGGAAACACAGTAGAGTAGAAGAGTGTTCTTTTCTCAAAAGCAGAGTGTGTTTCTTGTATGGCGAGCTAGCGTTTGTTTCCCAGTCCTAAATGGAGTTGAATCCAATGCAGTTCGTGGTCCTACGAGCAAGAGTTGTTTTCTGGAAAGGAAAGTCACTATTGCGCTCCCATTGCCATACAAAGTGCAAATAGCCCTCCCGTCTGTTCCCAGTAAGTACAGTGTATTGGACTGAAGAGGAGAGACTGCTCTTCTCAGTTTCCTAAGCAGAGTTGAACTAGATATGGCCCGTGTGTGTAGGAAGCACAGTTCTTTTGTTCTGAGTAAGCTCATTGTTCTGGCACTATAGGAAACACAATTGAGTAGAAGAGTGCTCTTTTCTCAAAAGCAGAGTGTGTTTCTTGTAATGCGAGATAGAGTTTGTTTCCCAGTCCTAAATGGAGTTGAGTCACATGCAGTTTTTGGTCCTACGAGCAAGAGTTGTTTTCTGGTAAGACGAGTCACTATTGTGCCCCATTGCCATAGACAGTGCAAATAGCACTCGCGTCTGTTCTCAGCATGTAAAGTGTATCGGACTGAAGAGGAACTACTGTTCTTGTCAGTTTCCTAAGCAGAGTTGAACTACATATGGTTCATGTGTAGGAAGCACAGTTCTTTTGTTCTGAGCAAGCTCACTGTATGAACACCATAGGAAACACAGTAGAGTAGAAAGTGCTCTTTTCTCTAAAGCAGAGTGTGTTTCTTGTAAGGCGAGCTAGCATTTCTTTCCCAGTCTGAAATGGAGTTGAGTCACATGCAGTTTCTGGTCCTACGAGCAAGAGTTGTTTTCTGGTAAGGAAAGTCACTATTGTGCTCCAATTGCCCTACACAGTGCAAATAACACTCGCGTCTGTTCCCAGCAAGTACAGTGTTTTGGACTGAAGAGGATCTACTGTTCTTGTCAGTTTCCTAAGCAGTGTTGAACTAGATATGGCCGTTTGTGTAGGAATCACAGTTCTTCTGTTCTGTGCAAGCTCACTGTTCGGACCCATAGGAAACACAGTAGAGTAGAAGAGTGCTCTTTTCTCAAAAGCAGAGTGTGTTTATTGTAAGGCGAGCTAGCGTTTGTTTCCCAGTCCTAAATGGAGTTGAATCACATGCAGTTTCTGGTCCTACGAGCAAGAGTTGTTTTCTGGTAAGGAGAGTCATTATTGCGCTCCCATTGCCATACACAGTGCAAATAGCCCTCCCGTCTGTTCCCAGTAAGTACAGTGTATTGGAATGAAGAGAGGAGACTGCTCTTCTCAGTTTCCTAAGCAGAGTTGAACTAGATATGGCCCCTGTGTGTAGGAATCATAGTTCTTTTGTTCTGAGTAAGCTCATTGTTCTGGCCCTATAGGAAACACAGTATAGTAGAAGAGTGCTCTTTTCTCAAAAGCAGAGTGTGTTTCATGAAAGGCGAGCTAGCATTTGTTTCCCAGTCCTAAATGGAGTTGAATCACATGCAGTTTCTGGTCCTAAGAGCAAGAGTTGTTTTCTGGTAGGAAAGTCACTATTGCGCTCCCATTGCCATACACAGTGCAAATAGCACTCGCGTCTGTTCCCAGCAAGTACAGTGTATCGGACTGAAGAGGAGCTACTGTTCTTGTCAGTTTCCTAAGCAGAGTTGAACTAGATATGGCCTGTGTGTGTAGGAAGCACAGTTCTTTTGTTCTGAGCAAGCTCACTGTTCTGGCCCTATAGGAAACACAGTAGAGTAGATGAGTGCTCTTTTCTCTAAAGCAGAATATGTTTCTTGTAAGGCAAGCTACCGTTTGTTTCCCAGTCCTAAATGGAGTTGAATCACATACAGTTTCTGGTCCTACGTGCAAGAGTTGTTTTATGGTAAGAAGAGTCACTATTGCGCAGCCATTGTCATACACAGGACAAATAGCCCTGGCGTCTGTTCCCAGCAAGTACAGTGTATTGGACTGAAGAGGATCTACTGTTCTTGTCAGGTTCCTAAGCAGAATTGAACTAGATATGGCCGTGTGTGCAGGAAGCACAGTTCTTTTGTTCTCAGCAAGCTCACTGTTCGGACCCCATAGGAAACACAGTAGAGTAGAAGAGTGCTCTTTTCTCAAAAGCAGAGTGTGTTTCTTGTAAGGCGAGCTAGCGTTTGTTTCCCAGTCCTAAATGGAGTTGAGTCACATGCAGTTTTTTGTCCTACGAGCAAGAGTTGTTTTCTGGTAAGACAAGTCACTATTGTGCTCCAATTGCCATACACAGTGCAAATAGCACTCGCGTCTCTTCCCCGCAAGTATAGTGTATTGGACTGAAGAGGAGCTACTGTTCTTGTCAGTTTCCTAAGCAGAGTTGAACTAGATATGGCCCGTGTGTGTAGGAAGCACAGTTCTTTTTTTCTGAGCAAGCTCGCTGTTCTGGCCCTATAGGAAACAAAGTAGAGTAGAATAGTGCTCTTTTCTCAAAAGCAGAGTGTGTTTCTTGTAAAGCGAGCTGGAGTTTGTTTCCCAGTCCTAAATGGAGTTGAATCACATGCAGTTTCTGGTCCTACGATCAATAGTTGTTTTCTGGTAAGAAGAGTCACTATTGCGTTGCCATTGCCATTCACAGGACAAATAGCACTGGCGTCTGTTCCCAGCAAGTACAGTGTACTGGACTGAAGAGTATCTACTGTTCTTGTCAGGTTCCTAAGCAGAGTTGAACTAGATATGGCTGTGGTTGTAGGAAGCACAGTTTTTTTGTTCTGAGCAAGCTCACTGTTCTGAACACATAGGAAACACAGTAGAGTAGAAGAGTGCTCTTTTCTCAAAAGCAGAGTGTGTTTCTTGGAAGGCGAGCTAGCGTTTGTTTCCCAGTCCTAAATGGAGTTGAGTCACATGCAGTTTTTTTCCTATGAGCAAGAGTTGTTTTCTGGTAGAGAAAGTCACTATTGTGCTCTCATTGCCATACACAGTGCCAATAGCACTCTCGTCTGTTCCCATCAAATACAGTGTATTCTTCTGAAGAGGAGCTACTGTTCTTGTCAGGTTCCTAAGCAGAGGTGAACTACATATGTTCCGTGTTTGTACGAAGCACAGTTCTTTTTTTCTGAGCAACCTCTCTGTTACGACCCCATAGGAAACACAGTAGAGTAGAAGAGTGCTTTTTTCTCTAAAGCAGAGTGTGTTTCTTGTAAGGCGAGCTAGCGTTTGTTTCCCAGTCCTAAATGGAGTTGAATCACATGCAGTTTGTTGTGCTACGACCAAGAGTTGTTTTCTGGTAAGGAAAGTCACTATTGCGCTCCCATTGCCATACACAGTGCAAATAGCACTCCCGTCTGTTCCCAGCAAGTACAGTGTATTGGACTGAAGAGGAGCTACTGTTCTTCTCAGTTGCCTAAGCAGAGTTGAACTAGATATGGCCCGTGTGTGTAGGAAGCACAGTTCTTTTGTTCTGAGCAAGCTCACTGTTCTGGCCCTATAGGAAACACAGTAGAGTAGATGAGTGCTCTTTTCTCTAGAGCAGAATGTGTTTCTTGTAAGGCGAGCTACCGTTTGTTTCCCAGTCCTAAATGGAGTGGAATCACATACAGTTTCTGGTCCTACGTGCAAGAGTTGTTTTATGGTAAGAAGAGTCACTATTGCGCAGCCATTGTCATACACAGGACAAATAGCCCTGGCGTCGGTTCCCAGCAAGTACAGTGTATTGGACTGAAGAGGATCTACTGTTCTTTTCAGGTTCCTAAGCAGAATTGAACTAGATATGGCCATGTGTGCAGGAAGCACAGTTCTTTTGTTCTGAGCAAGCTCACTGTTCCAACCCCATAGGAAACACAGTAGAGTAGAAGAGTGCTCTTTTCTCAAAAGCAGAGTGTGTTTCTTGTAAGGCGAGCTAGTGTTTGTTTCCCAGTCCTAAATGTAGTTGAGTCACATGCAGTTTTTTGTCCTATGAGCAAGAGTTGTTTTCTGGTAAGACGAGTCACTATTGTGCTCCCATTGCCATACACAGTGCAAATAGCACTCGCGTCTCTTCCCTGCAAGTACAGTGTATTGGACCGAAGAGGAGCTACTGTTCTTGTCAGTTTCCTAAGCAGAGTTGAACTAGATATGGCCCGTGTGTGTAGGAAGCACAGTTCTTTTGTTCTGAGCAACCTCACTGTTCGGACACCATAGGAAACACAGTAGAGTAGAAGAGTGCTCTTTTCTCAAAAGCAGAGTGTGTTTCATGTAAGGCAAGCTAGCATTTGTTTCCCAGTCCTAAATGGAGTTGAATCACACGCAGTTTCTGGTCCTACGAGCACGAGTTGTTTTCTGGTAAGGAGAGTCTCTATTGCGCAACCATTGCCATACACAGTGCAAATAAACCTCGCGTCTGTTCCCAGAAAGTACAGAGTATTGGACTGAATAGGTGCTAATGTTCTTGTCAGTTTCCTAAGCAGAGTTGAACTAGATATGGCCCGTGTGTGTAGGAAGCACAGTTCTTTTTTTCTGAGCAAGCTCACTGTTCTGGCCCTATAGGAAACAAAGTAGAGTAGATGAGTGCTATTTTCTCAAAAGCAGCGTGTGTTTCTTGTAAAGCGAGCTGGAGTTTGTTTCCCAGTCATAAATGGAGTTGAATCACATGCAGTTTCTGGTCCTACGAGCAAGAGTTGTTTTCTGGTAAGAAGAGTCACTATTGCGCTGCCATTGCCATACACAGGACAAATAGCAATGGCGTCTGTTCCCACCAAGTACAGTGTATTGGACTGAAGAGTATCTACTGTTCTTGTCAGGTTCCTAAGCAGAGTTGAAATAGATATGGCCGTGTTTGTTGGAAGCACAGTTTTTTTGTTCTGAGCAAGCTCACTGTTCCGAACACAGAGGAAACACAGTAGAGTAGAAGAGTGTTCTTTTCTCAAAAGCAGAGTGTGTTTCTTGGAAAGTGAGCTAGCGTTTGTTTCCCAGTCCTAAATGTAGTTGAGTGACATGCAGTTTTTTATCCTACGAGCAAGAGTTGTTTTCTGGTAAGGAAAGTCACTATTGTGCTCTCATTGCCATACACAGTGCAAAGAGCACTCGCGTCTGTTCCCAGCAAATACAGTGTATTGTTCTGAAGAGGAGCTACTGTTCTTTTCAGGTTCCTTAGCAGAGTTGAACTACATATGGTCCGTGTGTTTAGCAAGCACAGTTCTTTGTTCTGAGCAAGCTCTCTGTTTGGACCCCATAGGAAACACAGTAGAGTAGAAGAGTGCTCTTTTCTCAAAAACAGATTGTGTTTCTTGGAAATTGAGCTAGAGTTTGTTTCCCAGTCCTAAATGGAGTTGAGTCACATGCAGTTTTTTGTCCTACGAGCAAGAGTTGTTTTCTGGTAAGACGAGTCATTATTGTGCTCCAATTGCCATACCCAGTGCAAGTAGCACTCGCGTCTGTTCTCATCAAGTGCACTGTATCGGACTGAAGAGGAGCTACTGTTCTTGTCAGTTTCCTAAGCAGAGTTGAACTAGATATGCCCCGTGTGTGTAGGAAGCAAAGTTATTATGTTCTGAGCAAGCTCACTGTTCTGGGCCTATAGGAAACACAGTAGAGAAGAAGAGTGCACTTTTCTCTAAAGCAGAGTGTGTTTCTTGTAAGGCGAGCTCGCGTTTGTTTCCCAGTCCTAAATGGAGTTGAGTCACAGGCAGTTTTTGGTCCTACGAGCAAGAGTTGTTTTCTGGTAAGAAGAGTCACTATTGCGCTCCAAATGCCATACACAGTGCAAATAGCACTCGCGTCTGTTCCCAGCAAGCACAGTGTATTGGACTGAATAGGAGCTACTGTTCTTGTCAGTTTCCTAAGCAGAGTTGAACTAGATATGGTCCATGTGTGTAGGAAGCACAGTTCTTTTGTTCTGAGCAAGCTCACTGTTTGGACCCCATAGGAAACACAGTGGAGTAGAAGAGTGCTCTTTTCTCCAAAGCAGAGTGTGTTGCTTGTAAGGCGAGCTAGCGTTTGTTTCCCAGTCCAAAATGGAGTTGAATCACATGCAGTTTCTATTCCTATGAGCAAGAGTTGTTTTCTGGTAAGAAGAGTCACTATTGAGCTCCCATTGCCATACACAGGACAAATAGCACTCGCGTCTGTTCCCAGCAAGTACAGTGTATTGGACTGAATAGGTACTACTGTTCTTGTCAGTTTCCTAAGCAGAGTTTAACTACATATGTTCCGTGTGTGTAGGAAGCACAGTTCTTTTGTTCTGAGCAAGCTCACTATTTGGACCCCATAGGAAACACAGTAGTGTACAAGAGTGCTCTTTACTCTAAAGCAGAGTGTGTTTCTTGTAAGGCGTGCGAGCATTTGTTTCCCAGTCCTAAATGGCATTGAATCACATGCAGTTTGTGGTCCTACGAGCAAGAGTTGTTTTCTGGAAGGAAAGTCACTATTGCGCTCCCATTGCCATACACAGTACAAATAGCACTCGCGTCTGTTCCCAGCAAGTACAGTGTATCGGACTGAAGAGGAGCTACTGTTCTTGTCAGTTTCCTAAGCAGAGTTGAACTAGATATGGCCCGTGTGTGTAGGAAGCACAGTTCTTTTCTTCTGAGCAAGCGCTCTGTTTGGACCCCTTAGGAAACACAGTAGAGTAGAAGAGTGCTCTTTTCTCTAAAGCAGAGTGTGTTTCTTGTAAGGCGAGCTAGCGTTTGTTTCCCAGTCCTAAATGGAGTTGAATCACATGCAGTTTCTGGTCCTACGAGCAAGAGTTGTTTTCTGGTAAGGAAAGTCACTATTGCGCTCCCATTGCCATACACAGTGCAAATAGCACTCCCGTCTCTTCCCAGCAAGTACAGCGTATTGGACTGAAGAGGAGCTACTGTTCTTCTCAGTTTCCTAAGCAGAGTTGAACTAGATATGGCCCGTGTGTCGAGGAAGCACAGTTCTTTTTTTCTGAGCAAGCTCACTGTTTTGGCCCTTTAGGAAACACAGTAGAGGAGAAGAGTGCTCTTTTCTCAAAAGCAGAGTGTGTTTCTTGTAAGGCGAGCTAGAGTTTGTTTCCCAGTCCTAAATGGAGTTGAGTCACATGCATTTTTTTGTCCTACGAGCAAGAGTTGTTTTCTGGTAAGACGAGTAACTATTGTGCTCCAATTTCCATACACAGTGCAAATAGCACTCGCGTCTGTTCTCAGCAAGTACAGTGTATCAGACTGAAGAGGAGCTACTGTTCTTGTCAGTTTCCTAAGCAGAGTGGAACTAGATATGGCCCGTGTGTGTAGGAAGCACAGTTATTATGTTCTGAGCAAGCTCACTGTTCTGGCCCTGTAGGAAACACAGCAGAGTAGAAGAGTGTTCTTTTCATTAAAGCAGAGTGTGTTTCTTGTAAGGCGAGCTTGCGTTTGATTCCCGGTCCTAAATGGAGTTGAGTCACATGCAGTTTTTGGTCCTATGAGCAAGAGTTGTTTTCTGGTAAGAAGAGTCACTATTGCGCTCCAAATGCCATACACAGTGCAAATAGCACTCACGTATGTTCCCAGAAAGTACAGTGTATTGGACTAAATAGGAGCTACTGTTCTTGTCAGTTTCCTAAGCAGAGTTGAACTAGATATGGTCCATTTGTGTAGGAAGCACAGTTCTTTTGTTCTGAGCAAGCTCACTGTTTGGACCCCATTGGAAACGCAGTAGAGTAGAAGAGTGCTCTTTTCTCAAAAGCAGAGTGTGTTTCTTGTAAGGCGAGCTAGCGTTTGTTTCCCAGTCCTAAATGGAGTTGAGTCACATGCAGTTTTTGTCCTACGAGGAAGAGTTGTTTTCTGGTAAGATGAGTCACTATTGTGCTCCATTTGCCATACACAGTGCAAATAGCACTGGCGTCTGTTCTCAGCAAGTACAGTGTATCGGTCTGAAGAGGAGCTACTGTTCTTGTCAGTTTCTTAAGCAGAGTTGAACTAGATAAGACCCGTGTGTGTAGGAAGCACAGTTCTTATGTTCTGAGCAAGCTCACTGTTCTGACCCTATAGGAAACACAGTAGAGTAGAAGAGTGGTCTTTTATCTAAAGCAGAGTGTTTTTTTTGTAAGGCGAGCTCGCGTTTGTTTCCCAGTCCTAAATGGAGTTGAATCACATGCAGTTTTTGGTCCTACGAACAAGAGTTGTTTTATGGTAAGAAGAGTCACTATTGTGCTCCAAATGCCATACACAGTGCAAATAGCACTCGTGTCTGTTCCCAGCAAGTACAGTGTATTGGACTGAATAGGAGCTACTGTTCTTGTCAGTTTCCTAAGCAGAGTTGAACTAGATATGGTCCATGTGTGTAGGAAGCACAGTTCTTTTGTTCTGAGCAAGCTCACTCTTTGGACCCCATAGGAAACACAGTAGAGTAAAAGATTGCTGTTTTATCAAAAGCAGAGTGTGTTTCTTGTAAGGCGAGCTAGCGTTTGTTTCCCAGACCTTAATGGAGTTGAATCACATGCAGTTTCTGGTCCTATGAGCAAGAGTTGTTTTCTGGTAAGGAAAGTCACTATTGCGCTCCCATTGCCATACACAGTGCAAATAGCACTCCTGTCTGTTCGCAGCAAGTACAGGGTATTGGATAGAAGAGGATCTACTGTTCTTGTCAGGTTCCTAAGCAGACTTGAACTAGATATGGCCCTGTGTGTAGGAAGCACAGTTTTTTTGTTCTGAGCAAGCTCACTGTTCGGACCACATAGGAAACACAGTAGACTAGAAGAGTGCTCTTTTCTCAAAAGCAGAGTGTGTTTCTTGTATGGCGAGCTAGCGTTTGTTTCTCAGTCCTAAATGGAGTTGAATCCAATGCAGTTTGTGGTCCTACGAGCAAGAGTTGTTTTCTGGAAAGGAAAGTCACTATTGCGCTCCCATTGCCATACACAGTGCAAATACCCCTCCCGTCTGATCCCAGTAAGTGCAGTGTATTGGACTGAAGAGGAGAGACTGCTCTTCTCAGTTTCCTAAGCAGAGTTGAACTAGATATGGCCCGTGTGTAGGAAGCACAGTTCTTTTGTTCGGAGTAAGCTCATTGTTCTGGCCCTATAGGAAACACAATTGAGTAGAAGAGTGCTCTTTTCTCAAAAGCAGAGTGTGTTTCTTGTAATGCGAGATAGAGTTTGTTTCCCAGTCCTAAATGGAGTTGAGTCACATGCATTTTTTTGTCCTACGAGCAAGAGTTGTTTTCTGGTAAGACGAGTCACTATTGTGCCCCATTGCCATACACAGTGCAAATAGCACTCGCCTCTGTTCTCAGCAAGTAAAGTGTATCGGACTGAAGAAGAGCTACTGTTCTTGTCAGTTTCCTAAGCAGAGTTGAACTACATATGGTTCATGTGTGTAGGAAGCACAGTTCTTTTGTTCTGAGCAAGCCTACTGTTTGGACCCCATAGGAAACACAGTAGAGTAGAAAGTGCTCTTTTCTCTAAAGCAGAGTGTGTTTCTTGTAAGGCGAGCTAGCGTTTCTTTCCTAGTCTGAAATGGAGTTGAATCACATGCAGTTTCTGGTCCTACGAGCAAGAGTTGTTTTCTGGTAAGGAAAGTCACTATTGTGCTCCAATTGCCCTACACAGTGCAAATACCACGCGCGTCTGTTCCCAGCAAGTACAGTGTATTGGACTGAAGAGGATCTACTGTTCTTGTCAGTTTCCTAAGCAGTGTTGAACTAGATATGGCCGTTCGTGTAGGAATCACAGTTCTTTTGTTCTGAGCAAGATCACTGTTCGGACCCCATAGGAAACACAGTAGAGTAGAAGAGTTCTCTTTTCTCAAAAGCAGGGTGTGTTTCATGTGATGCGAGTTAGCATTTGTTGCCTAGTCCTAAATGGAGTTGAATCACATGCAGTTTCTAATCCTACAAGCAAGAGTTGTTTTATGGTAAGAAGAGTCACTATTGCGCTCCCATTGCAATACACACTGCAAATAGTACTCGCGTCGGTTCCCAGCAAGTACAGTGTATCGGACTGAAGAGGAGCTACTGTTCTTGTCAGTTTCCTAAGCAGAGTTGAACTAGATATGGCCCGTGTGTGTAGAAAGCACAGTTCTTTTTTTCTGAGCAAGCTCACTGTTCTGGCCCTATAGGAAACACAGTAGATTAGATGAGTGCTCTTTTCTCAAAAGCAGAGTGTGTTTCTTGTAAGGCGAGCTAGCGTTTGTTTCCCAGTCCTAAATGGAGTGGAATCACATACAGTTTCTGGTCCTACGTGCAAGAGTTGTTGTATGGTAAGAAGAGTCACTATTGCGCTCCCATTGCCATACACAGGACAAATAGCCCTGGCGTCTGTTCCCAGCAAGTACAGTGTATTGGACTGAAGAGGATCTACTGTTCTTGTCAGGTTCCTAAGCAGAGTTGAACTAGATATGGCCGTGTGTGCAGGAAGCACAGTTCTTTTGTTCTGAGCAAGCTCACTGTTCGGACCCCATAGGAAACACAGTAGAGTAGAAGAGTGCTCTTTTCTCAAAAGCAGAGTGTGTTTCTTGTAAGGCGAGCTAGCGTTTGTTTCCCAGTCCTAAATGGATTTGAGTCACATGCAGGTTTTTGTCCTAAGAGCAAGAGTTGTTTTCTGGTAAGAAGAGTCACTATTGTGCTCCAATTGCCATACACAGTGCAAATAGCACTCGCGTCTCTTCCCCGCAAGTACTGTGTATTGGACTGAAGAGGAGCTACTGTTCTTGTCAGTTTCCTAAACAGAGTTGAACTAGATATGGCCCCTGTGTGTAGGAAGCACAGTTCTTTTGTTCTGAGCAAGCTCTCTTTTTGGACCCCATAGGAAACACAGTAGAGTAGAAGAGTGCTCTTTTCTCTAAAGCAGAGTTTGTTTCTTGTAAAGCGAGCTGGAGTTTGTTTCCCAGTCATAAATGGAGTTGAATCACATGCAGTTTCTGGTCCTACGCGCAAGAGTTGTTTTCTGGTAAGAAGAGTCACTATTGCGCTGCCATTGCCATGCACAGGACAAATAGCACTGGCGTCTGTTCCCAGCAAGTACAGTGTATTGGACTGAAGAGTATGTACTGTTCTTGTCAGGTTCCTAAGCAGATTTGAACTAGATATGGCCGTGTTTGCAGGAAGCACAGTTTTTTTGTTCTGAGCAAGCTCACTGTTCCGAACACATAGGAAACACAGTAGAGTAGAAGAGTGCTCTTTTCTCAAAAGCAGAGTGTGTTTCTTGGAAGACGAGCTAGCGTTTGTTTCCCAGTCCTAAATGGAGTTGAGTCACATGCAGTTTTTTTTCCTATGAGCAAGAGTTATTTTCTGGTAAGGAAAGTCAATATTGTGCTCTCATTGCCAAACACAGTGCAAATAGCACTCGCGTCTGTTCCCAGCAAATACAGTGTATTGGTCTGAAGAAGAGCTACTGTTCTTGTCAGGTTCCTAAGCAGAGTTGAACTACATATGGTCCGTGTGTGTAGGAAGCACAGTTCTTTTGTTCTGAGCAAGCTCTCTGTTTGGACCCCATAGGAAACACAGTAGAGTAGAAGAGTGCTCTTTTCTCTAAAGCAGAGTGTGTTTCTTGTAAGGCGAGCTAGCGTTTGTTTCCCAGTCCTAAATGGAGTTGAATCACATGCAGTTTCTGGTCCTACGAGCAAGAGTTGTTTTCTGGTAAGGAAAGTCACTATTGCGCTCCCACTGCCATACACAGTGCAAATAGCACTCCCGTCTGTTCCCAGCAAGTACAGTGTATTGGACTGAAGAGGATCTACTGCTCTTCTCAGTTTCCTAAGCAGAGTTGAACTAGATATGGCCCGTGTGTCGAGGAAGCACAGTTCTTTTTTTCTGAGCAAGTTCACTGTTTTGGCCCCATAGGAAACACAGTAGAGGAGAAGAGTGCTCTTTTCTCAAAAGCAGAGTGTGTTTCTTGTAAGGCGAGCTAGAGTTTGTTTCCCAGTCCTGAATGGAGTTGAGTCACGTGCATTTTTTTGTCCTACGAGCAAGAGTTGTTTTCTGGTAAGACGAGTCACTATTGTGCTCCAATTGCCATACACAGTGCAAATAGCACTCGCGTCTGTTCTCAGCAAGTACAGTGTATCAGACTGAAGAGGAGCTACTGTTCTTGTCAGTTTCCTAAGCAGAGTGGAACTAGATATGGCCCGTGTGTGTAGGAAGCACAGTTATTATGTTCTGAGCAAGCTCACTGTTCTGGCCCTGTAGGAAACACAGCAGAGTAGAAGAGTGTTCTTTTCACTAAAGCAGAGTGTGTTTCTTGTAAGGCGAGCTCGCATTTGATTCCCGGTCCTAAATGGAGTTGAGTCACATGCAGTTTTTGGTCCTATGAGCAAGAGTTGTTTTCTGGTAAGAAGAGTCACTATTGCGCTCCAAATGCCGTACACAGTGCAAATAGCACTCGCGTATGTTCCCAGAAAGTAAAGTGTATTGGACTAAATAGGAGCTACTGTTCTTGTCAGTTTCCTAAGCAGAGTTGAACTAGATATGGTCCATTTGTGTAGGATGCACAGTTCTTTTGTTCTGAGCAAGCTCACTGTTTGGACCCCATAGGAAACGCAGTAGAGTAGAAGAGTGCTCTTTTCTCAAAAGCAGAGTGTGTTTATTGTAAGGCGAGCTAGCGTTTGTTTCCCAGTTCTAAATGGAGTTGAGTCACATGCAGTTTTTGTCCTACGAGGAAGAGTTGTTTTCTGGTAAGACGAGTCACTATTGTGCTCCAATTGCCATACACAAATCAAATAGCACTCGTGTCTTTTCTCAGCAAGTACAGTGTATCGGTCTGAAGAGGAGCTACTGTTCTTGTCAGTTTCCTAAGCAGAGTTGAACTAGATATGTCCCGTGTGTGTAGGAAGCACAGTTCTTATGTTCTGAGCAAGCTCACTGTTCTGACCCTATAGGAAACACAGTAGAGTAGAAGAGTGCTCTTTTATCTAAAGCAGAGTGTTTTTTTTGTAAGGCGAGCTCGCGTTTGTTTCCCAGTCCTAAATGGAGTTGAATCACATGCAGTTTTTGGTCCTACGAGCAAGAGTTGTTTTATGGTAAGAAGAGTCACTATTGTGCTCCAAATGCCATACACAGTGCAAATAGCACTCGCGTCTGTTCCCTGCAAGTACAGTGTATTGGACTGAATAGGAGCTACTGTTCTTGTCAGTTTCCTAAGCAGAGTTGAACTAGATATGGTCCATGTGTGTAGGAAGCACTGTTCTTTTGTTCTGAGCAAGCTCACTCTTTGGACCCCATAGGAAACACAGTAGAGTAAAAGAGTGCTCTTTTATCAAAAGCAGAGTGTGTTTCTTGTAAGGCGAGCTATCGTTTCTTTCCCAGACCTAAATGGAGTTGAATCACATGCACTTTCTGGTCCTATGAGCAAGAGTTGTTTTCTGGTAAGGAAAGTCACTATTGCGCTCCCATTGCCATACACAGTGCAAATAGCACTCCTGTCTGTTCGCAGCAAGTACAGGGTATTGGATAGAAGAGGATCTACTGTTCTTGTCAGGTTCCTAAGCAGACTTGAACTAGATATGGCCCTGTGTGTAGGAAGCACAGTTTTTTTGTTCTGAGCAAGCTCACTGTTCGGACCACATACGAAACACAGTAGAGTAGAGGAGTGCTCTTTTCTCAAAAGCAGAGTGTGTTTCTTGTATGGCGAGCTAGCGTTTGTTTCCCATTCCTAAATGGAGTTGAATCCAATGCAGTTTGTGGTCCTACGAGCAAGAGTTGTTTTCTGGAAAGGAAAGTCACTATTGCGCTCCCATTGCCATACACAGTGCAAATAGCCCTGCCGTCTGATCCCAGTAAGTACAGTGTATTGGACTGAAGAGGAGATACTGCTCTTCTCAGTTTCCTAAGCAGAGTTGAACTAGATATAGCCCGTGTGTGTAGGAAGCACAGTTCTTTTCTTCTGACCAAGCTCACTGTTCTGGCCCTATAGGAAACACAGTAGAGTAGATGATTGCTCTTTTCTCTAAAGCAGAATGTGGTTCTTGTAAGGCGAGCTAGAGTTTGTTTCCCAGTCCTAAATGGAGTTGAATCACATACAGTTTCTGGTCCTACGTGCAAGAGTTGTTTTATGGTAAGAAGAGTCACTATTGCGCAGCCAGTGTCATACACAGGACAAATAGCCCTGGCGTCTGTTCCCAGCAAGTACAGTGTATTGGACTGAAGAGGATCTACTGTTCTTGTCAGGTACCTAAGCAGAATTGAACTAGATATGGCCGTGTGTGCAGGAAGCACAGTTCTTTTGTTTTGAGCAAGCTCACTGTTCGGACCCCATAGGAAACACAGTAGAGTAGAAGAGTGCTCTTTTCTCAAAAGCAGATTGTGTTTCTTGTAAGGCGATCTAGCGTTTGTTTCCCAGTCCTACATGGAGTTGAGTCACATGCAGGTTTTTGTCCTAAGAGCAAGAGTAGTTTTCTGGTAAGACGAATCACTATTGTGCTCCAATTGCCATACACAGTGCAAATAGCACTCGCGTCTCTTCCCCACCAGTACTGTGTATTGGACTGAAGAGGAGCTACTGTTCTTGTCAGTTTCCTAAACAGAATTGAACTAGGTATGGCCCGTGTGTGTAGGAAGCACAGTTCTTTTGTTCTGAGCAAGCTCTCTGTTTGGACCCCATAGGAAACACAGTAGAGTAGAAGAGTGCTCTTTTCTCTAAAGCAGAGTGTGTTTCTTGTAAAGCGAGCTGGAGTTTGTTTCCCAGTCATAAATGGAGTTGAATCACATGCAGTTTCTGGTCCTACGCGCAAGAGTTGTTTTCTGGTAAGAAGAGTCACTATTGTGCTGCTAATGCCATACACAGGACAAATAGCACTGGCGTCTGTTCCCAACAAGTACAGTGTATTGGACTGAAGAGGAGCTACTGTTCTTGTCAGGTTCCTAAGCAGAGTTGAACTAGATATGGCCGTGTTTGTAGGAAGCACAGTTTTTTGTTCTGAGCAAGCTCACTGTTCCGAACACATAGGAAACACCGTAGAGTAGAAGAGTGCTCTTTTCTCAAAAGCAGAGTGTGTTTCTTGTAAGACGAGCTAGCGTTTGTTTCCCAGTCCTACATGGAGTTGAGTCACATGCAGGTTTTTGTCCTAAGAGCAAGAGTTGTTTTCTGGTAAGACGAGTCACTATTGTGCTCCAATTGCCATACACAGTGCAAATAGCACTCCCGTCTGTTCCCAACAAGTACAGTGTATTGGACTGAAGAGGAGCTACTGTTCTTCTCAGTTTCCTAAGCAGAGTTGAACTAGATATGGCCCGTGTGTCGAGGAAGCACAGTTCTTTTTTTCTGAGCAAGCTCACTGTTTTGGCACTATAGGAAACACAGTAGAGAAGAAGAGTGCTCTTTTCTCAAAAGCAGAGTGTGTTTCTTGTAAGGCGAGCTAGAGTTTGTTTCCCAGTCCTAAATGGAGTTGAGTCACATGCATTTTTTTGTCCTATGAGCAAGAGTTGTTTTCTGGTAAGACGAATCACTATTGTGCTCCAATTGCCATACACAGTGCAAATAGCACTCGCGTATGTTCTCAGCAAGTACAGTGTATCAGACTGAAGAGGAGCTACTGTTCTTTTCAGTTTCCTAAGCAGAGTTGAACTAGATATGGCCCGTGTGTGTAGGAAGCACAGTTATTATGTTCTGAGCAAGCTCACTGTTCTGGCCCTGTAGGAAACACAGCAGAGTAGAAGAGTGTTCTTTTCACTAAAGCAGAGTGTGTTTCTTGTAAGGCGAGCTCGCGTTTGATTCCCGGTCCTAAATGGAGTTGTGTCACATGCAGTTTTTGGTCCTATGAGCAAGAGTTGTTTTCTGGTAAGAAGAGTCACTATTGCGCTCCAAATGCCGTACACAGTGCAAATAGCACTCGCGTATGTTCCCAGAAAGTACAGTGTATTGGACTAAATAGGAGCTACTGTTCTTGTCAATTTCCTAAGCAGAGTTGAACTAGATATGGTCCATTTGTGTAGGAAGCACAGTTCTTTTGTTCTGACCAAGCTCACTGTTTGGACCCCATATAAAACGCAGTAGAGTAGAAGAGTGCTCTTTTCTCAAAAGCAGAGTGTGTTTCTTGTAAGGCGAGCTAGCGTTTGTTTTCCAGTCCTAAATGGAGTTGAGTCACATGCAGTTTTTGTCCTACGAGGAAGAGTTGTTTTCTGGTAAGACGAGTCACTATTGTGCTCCAAATGCCATACACAGTGCAAATAGCACTCGCGTCTGTTCCCAGCAAGTACAGTGTATTGGACTGAAGAGGAGCTAATGTTCTTCTCTGTTTCCTAAGCAGAGTTGAACTAGATATGGCCCGTGTGTGTAGGAAGCACAGTTCTTTTTTTCTGAGCAAGCTCACTGTTTTGGCCCTATAGGAAACACAGTAGAGTAGAAGAGTGCTCTTTTCTCAAAAGGACAGTGTGTTTCTTGTAAAGCGAGCTAGAGTTTTTTTCCCAGTCCCAAATGGAGTTGAGTCATATGCAGTTTTTTGTCCTATGAGCAAGAGTTGTTTTCTGGTAAGATGAGTCACTATTGTGGTACAATTGCCATACACAGTGCAAATAGCACTGGCGTCTGTTCCCAGCAAGTACAGTGTATTGGACTGAAGAGGGTCTACTGTTCTTGTCTGTTTCCTGAGCAGAGTTGAACTAGATATGGCCCGTGTGTTTAGGAAACACAGTTCTTTTGTTCTGAGCGTGCTCACTGTTCTGGCCCTATAGGAAACACAGTAGAGTAGAAGCGTGCTCTTTTCTCAAAAGCAGGGTGTGTTTCTTGTAAGGCGAGCTAGGGTTTGTTTCCCAGTCCTAAATGGAGTTGAATCACATGCAGTTTTTGGTCCTACGAGCAAGAGTTGTTTTCTGGTAAGGAAAGTCACTATTGTGCTCCCTTAGCCACACACAGTTCAAATAGCGCTCATGTCTTCTCCCAGCAAGTACAGTGTATTGGAAAGAAGAGGAGCTTCTGTTCTTGTCAGTTTCCTAAGCAGAGTTGAACTAGATATGACCCGTGTGTGTAGTAAGCACAGTTCTTTTGTTCTGAGCAAGCTCACTGTTCGGACTCCAATTGGAAACACAGTAGAGTAGAAGAGTGCTCTTTTATCAAAAGCAGAGTGTGTTTCTTGTAGGGTGAGCTAGAGTTTGTTTCCCAGTCCTAAATGGATTTGAATCACATGCAGTTTCTGGTACTACGAGCAAGAGTTGTTTTCTGGTATGGAAAGTCACTATTGTGCTCCCTTTGCCATACACAGTGCAAATAGCACTCGCGTCTGTTCCCAGCACGTACAGTGTATTGGACTGAAGAGGATCTACTGTTCTTGTCAGTTTCCTAAGAAGAGTTGAACTAGATATGGTCCGTGTGTGTAGGAAGCACAATTCTATTGTTCTGAGCAAGCTCACTGTTCTGGCCTTATAGGAAACACAGTAGAGTAGGAGAGTGCTCTTTTCTCAAAAGCAGAGTGTGTTTCTTGTAAGGCTAGCTAGTGTTTGTTTCCCAGTCAGAAACGAAGTTGAATCACATGCAGTTTGTGGTCCTACGAGCAAGAGTTGTTTTCTGGTAAGAAGAGTCACTATTGCGCTCCCATTGCCATACACAGTGCAAATAGCACTCGTGTCTGCTCCCAGCAAGTACAGTGTATTGGACTGAAGAAGAGATACTGTTCTTCTCAGTTTCCTAAGCAGAGTTGAACTAGATATGGCCCGTGTGTGTAGGAAGCACAGTTCTTTTTTTCTGAGCAAGCTCACTGTTCGGACACCATAGGAAACACAGTAGAGTAGAAGAGTGCTCTTTTCTCAAAAGCAGAGTGTGTTTCTTGTAAGGCAAGCTAGCATTCGTTTCCCAGTCATAAATGGAGTTGAATCCCATGCAGTTTCTGGTCCTACGAGGAAGAGTTGTTTTCTGGTAAGAAGAGTCACAATTATGCTCCATTTGTCATACACAGGGCAAATAGCACGGGTGTCTGTTCCCAGCATGTACAGTGTATTGGACTGAGGAGGATCTACTGTTCTTGTCACTTTCCTAAGCAGAGTTGAACTAGATATGGACCGTGTGTGTAGGAAGCACAGTTCTTTTGTTCTAAGCAAGCTCACTGCTCTGAACCTACCGGAAACACAGTAGAGTAGAAGAGTGCTCTTTTCTCAAAAGCAGAGTGTGTTTCTTGTAAGGCTAGCTAGTGTTTGTTTCCCAGTCAGAAACGGAGTTGAATCCCATGCAGTTTCTGGTCCTACGAGCAAGAGTTGTTTTCTGGTAAGAAGAGTCACTATTGAGCTCCCAATGTCATATACAGTGCAAATAGCACTCGCTTCTGCTCCCAGCAAGTACAGTGTATTGGACTGAAGAGGAGCTACTGTTCTTGTCAGTTTCCTAAGCAGAGTTGAACTACATATGGCCCGTGTGTGTAGGAAGCACAGTTCTTTTGTTCTGAGCAAGCTCACTGTTCAGACCCCATAGAAACACAGTAGAGTAGAAGAGAACTCTTTTCTCAAAAGCAGAGTGTATTTATTTTAAGGCGAGCTAGCGTTTGTTTCCCAGTCCAAAATGGAGTTGAATCACATGCAGTTTTTGGTCCTACGAGCAAGAGTTGTTTTCTGGTAAGGAAAGTAACTATTGTGCTCCTTTAGCCACACACAGTGCAAATAGCACTCGCGTCTGCTCCCAGCAAGTACAGTGTATTGGAAAGAAGAGGAGCTACTGTTCTTGTCAGTTTCCTAAGCAGAGTTGAACTAGATATGACACGTGTGTGTAGTAAGCACAGTTCTTTTTTTCTAAGCAAGCTCACTGTTCGGACCCCACAGGAAACACAGTAGAGTAGAAGAGTGCTCTTTTCTCAAAAGCAGAGTGTGTTTCTTTTAAGGCGAGCTAGCATTCGTTTCAAAGTCATAAATGGAGTTGAATCCCATGCAGTTTCTGGTCCTATGAGCAAGAGTTGTTTTCTTTTAAGAAGATTCACTATTACGCTCCCATTTTCATACACAGGGCAAATAGCAATGGCGTCTTTTCCCAGCATGTACAGTGTATTGGACTGAATAGGAGCTACTGTTCTTGTCAGTTTCCTAAGCAGAGTTGAACTACATATGGTCCGTGTGTGTAGGAAGCACAGTTCTTTTGTTCTGAGCTAGCTCACTGTTTGGACCCCAACGGAAACACAGTAGAGTTGAAGAGTGCTCTTTTCTCTAAAGCAGAGTGTGTTTCTTGTAAGGTGAGCTAGCGTTTGTTTCCCAGTCCTAAATGGAGTTGAATCACATGCAGTTTCTGGTCCTACGAGCAAGAGTTGTTTTCTGGTTAGGAAAGTCACTGTTGCGCTCCCATTGCCATACACAGTGCAAATAGCACTCCCATCTGTTCCCAGCAATTACAGTGTATTGGACTGAAGAGGAGCTACTGTTCTTCTCAGTTTCCTAAGCAGAGTTGAACTAGATAAGGCCCGTGTGTCTAGGAAGCACAGTTCATTTGATCTGAGCAAGCTCACTGTTTTGGCCCTATAGGAAACACAGTAGAGTAGAAGAGTGCTCTTTTCGCAAAAGCAGAGTGTGTTTCTTGTAAGGCTAGCTAGCATTTGTTTCCCAGTCCTAAATGGCGTTGAATCACATGCAGTTTCTGGTACTAAGAGCAAGAGTTGTTTTCTGGTAAGGAAAGTCACTATTGTGCTCCCATTGCCATACACAGTGCAAATAGCACTCGCGTCTGTTCCCAGCAAGTACAGTGTATTGGACTTTAAAGGGAGCTACTGTTCTTGTCAGTTTCCTAAGCAGAGTTGATCTAGATATGTCCCGTGTGTCTAGGAAGCACAGTTATTATTTTCTGAGCAAGCTCAATATTCTGGCGCTATAGGAAACACAGTAGAGTAGAAGAGTGCTCTTTTCTCTAAAGCAGAGTGTGTTTCTTTTAAGGCGAGCTCGCGTTTGTTTCCCAGTCCTAAATGGAGTTGAGTCACAGGCAGTTTTTGGTACTACCAGCAAGAGTTGTTTTCTGGTAAGGAAAGTCACTATTGTGCTCCCATTGCCATACACAGTGCAAATAGCACTCGCGGCTGTTCCCAACAAGTACAGTGTATTGGACTGAAGAGTAGCTACTGTTCATCTCAGTTTCCTAAGCAGAGTTGAACTAGATAAGGCTCGTGTGTCTAGGAAGAACACTTCATTTGATCTGTGCAAGCTCACTGTTCTGGCCCTATAGGAAACACAGTAGAGTAGAAGAGTGCTCTTTTCGCAAAAGCAGAGTGTGTTTTTGTAAGGCGAGCTAGCGTTTGTTTCCCAGTCCTAAATGGCGTTGAATCACATGCAGTTTGTGGTCCTACGAGCAAGAGTTGTCTTCTGGTAAGGAAAGTCACTATTGCGTTCTCATTGCCATACACAGTGCAAATAGCACTTGCGTCTGTTCCCAGCAAGTACAGTGTATTGAACTGAAAAGGAGCTACTGTTCTTGTCAGTTTCCTAAGCAGAGTTGAACTAGATATGGCCCTTGTGTGTAGGAAGCACAGTTCTTATGTTCTGAGCAAGCTCACTGTTCTGGCCCTATAGGAAACACAGTAGAGTAGATGAGTGCTCTTTTATCTAAAGCAGAGTGTGTTTCTTGTAAGGCGAGCTAGCGTTTGTTTCCTAGTCCTAAATGGAGTTGAATCACATGCAGTTTCTGGTCCTACGAACAAGAGTTGTTTTCTGGTAAGGAAAGTCACATTGTGCTCCCATTGCCATACACAGTGCAAATAGCACTCACGTCTGTTCCCAGCAAGTACAGTGTATTGAAGTGAATAGGAGCTACTGTTCTTCTCAGTTTCCTAAGCAGAGTTGAACTAGATATGGCCCATGTGTCTAGGAAGCACAGTTATTATGTTCTGAGCAAGCTCACTGTTTTTGGGCCCCATAGGAAACACAGTAGAGTAGAAGAGTGCTCTTTCCTCTAAAGAAGAGTGTGGTTCTTGTAAGGCAAGCTAGCGTTTGAATCCCAGTCCTAAATGGAGTTGAATCAAATGCAGTTTCTGGTCCTACGAGCATGAGTTGTTTTATGGTAAGAATAGTCACTATTGTGCTCCCATTGCCATACACAGGACCAATAGCACATGCGTCTGTTCCAAGCAAGTACAGTGTATTGGACTGAATGGGATCTATTGTTCTTGTCAGGTTCCTAAGCAGAATTGAACTAGATATGGCCGTGTGTGTAGGAAGCACAGTTCTTTTGTTCTGAGCAAGCTCACTGTTCGTACCCCATAAGAAACATAGTAGAGTAGAAGAGTACTCTTTTCTCAAAAGCAGAGTGTGTTTCTTGTAAGACGAGCTAGCGTTTGTTTCCCAGTCCTAAATGGAGTTGAATCACATGCAGTTTCTGGTCCTAGGAGCAAGAGTTGTTTTCTGGTAAGGAAAGTCACTATTGCGCTCCAATTGCCATACATAGTACAAATAGCACTCGCGTCTGTTCCCAGGAATTACAGTGTATCGGACTGAAGAGGAGCTACTGTTCTTGTCAGTTTCCTAAGCAGAGTTTAACTAGATATGGCCCTTGTGTGTAGGAAGCACAGTTCTTATGTTCTGAGCAAGGTCACTGTTCTGGCCCTATAGGAAACACAGTAGAGTAGATGAGTGCTCTTTTATCTAAAGCAGAGTGTGTTTCTTGTAAGGCGAGCTAGCGTTTGTTTCCTAGTCCTAAATGGAGTTGAATCACGTGCAGTTTCTGGTCCTACGAACAAGAGTTGTTTTCTGGTAAGGAAAGTCACATTGTGCTCCCATTGCCATACACAGTGCAAATAGCACTCGCGGCTGTTCCCAGCAAGTACAGTGTATTGGAGTGAAGAGGAGCTACTGTTCTTCTCAGTTTCCTAAGCAGAGTTGAACTAGATATGGCCCGTGTGTCTAGGAAGCACAGTTATTATGTTCTGAGCAAGCTCACTGTTCTGGCCCTATAGGAAACACAGTAGAGTAGAAGAGTGCTCATTTCTCTAAAACAGAGTGTGTTTCTTGTAAGGCGAGCTCGCGTTTGTTTCCCAGTCCTAAATGGAGTTGAGTCACAGGCAGTTTTTGGTACTACGAGCAAGAGTTGTTTTCTTGTAAGAAGAGTCACTATTATGCTCCAAATGCCATACACAGTGCAAATAGCACTCGCGTCTGTTCCCAGCAAGTACTGTGTATTGGACTGAATAGGAGCTACTGTTCTTGTCAGTTTCCTAAGCAGAGTTGAACTAGATATGGCCCGTGTGTATGAAGCACAGTTCTTTTGTTCTGAGCAAGCTCACTGTTCTGGCCCTATAGGAAACACAGTAGAGTAGAAGAGTGCTCTTTTCTCTAAAGCAGAGTGTGTTTCTTGTAAGGCGAGCTAGCGTTTGTTTCCCAGTCCTAAATGGAGTTGAATCACATGCAGTTTCTGGTCCTACGAGCAAGAGTTGTTTTATGGTAAGAAGAGTCACTATTGCGCTGCCATTGCCATAAACAGGACAAATAGCACTGGCGTCTGTTCCCAGCAAGTACAGTGTATTGGACTGAAGAGGAGCTACTGTTCTTGTCAGGTTTTTAAGCAGAATTGAAATAGATATGGCCATGTGTGTACGAAGCACAGTTCTTTTGTTCTGAGCAAGCTCACTGTTCGGACCCCATAGGAAACACAGTAGAGTAGAAGAGTGCTCTTTTCTCAAAAGCAGAGTGTTTCATGTAAGGCAAGCTAGCGTTTGTTTCCCATTCCTAAATGGAGTTGAATCACATGCAGTTTCTGGTCCTATGAGCAAGAGTTGTTTTCTGGTAAGGAAAGTCACTATAGCGCTCCCATTGCCATACACAGTGGAAATAGCACTCACGTCTCTTTCCAGCAAGTACAGTGTATCAGACTGAAGAGGAGCTACTGTTCTTGTCAGTTTCCTAAGGAGAGTTGAACTAGATATGGTCCGTGAGTGTAGGAAGCACAGTTCTTTTGTTCTGAGCAAGCTCACTGTTTGGACCCCATAGGAAACACAGTAGAGTAGAAGAGTGCTCTTTTCTCTAAAGCAGAGTGTGTTTCTTGTAAGGCAAGCTAGCGTTTGTTTCCCAGTCCTAAATGGAGTGGAATCACATGCAGTTTCCGGTCCTACGAGCATGAGTTGTTTTATGGTAAGAATAGTCACTATTGTGCTCCCATTGCCATACACAGGACCAATAGCACATGTGTCTGTTCCCAGCAAGTACAGTGTATTGGACTGAATAGGATCTACTGTTCTTGTCAGGTTCCTAAGCAGAATTGAACTAGATATGGCCGTGTGTGTAGGAAGCACAGTTCTTTTGTTCTGAGCAAGCTCACTGTTCGGACCCCATAGGAAACACAGTAGAGTAGAAGAGTGCTCTTTTCTCAAAAGCAGAGTGTGTTTCTTGTAAGACGAGCTAGCGTTTGTTTCCCAGTCCTAAATGGAGTTGAATCACATGCAGTTTCTGGTCCTACGAGCAAGAGTTGTTTTCTGGTAAGGAAAGTCACTATTGCGCTCCCATTGCCATACACAGTGCAAATAGCACTCGCGTCTTTTCCCAGGAATTACAGTGTATCGGACTGAAGAGGAGCTACTGTTCTTGTCAGTTTCCTAAGCAGAGTTGAACTAGATATGGCCCGTGTGTTTAGGAAGCAGAGTTCTTATGTTCTGAGCAAGCTCACTGTTCTGGCCCTGTAGGAAACACAGTAGAGTAGATGAGTGCTCTTTTATCTAAAGCAGAGTGTGTTTCTTGTAAGGCGAGCCAGCGTTTGTTTGCTAGTCCTAAATGGAGTCGAATCACATGCAGTTTCTGGTCCTACGAACAAGAGTTGTTTTCTGGTAAGGAAAGTCACATTGTGCTCCCATTGCCATACACAGTGCAAATAGCACTCGCGTCTGTTCCCAGCAAATACAGTGTATTGCACTGAATAGGTGCTACTGTTCTTGTCAGTTTCCTATGCAGAGTTGAACTAGATATTATCCGTGTGTGTAGGAAGCACAGTTCTTTTGTTCTGAGCAAGCTCACTGTTTGGACCCTATAGGAAACACAGTAGAGTAGAAGAGTGCTCTTTTCTCTAAAGCAGAGTGTGTTTCTTGTAAGGCGAGCTAGCGTTTGTATCCCAGTCCTAAATGGAGTAGAATCACATGCAGTTTCTGGTCCTACGAGCATGAGTTGTTTTATGGTAAGAATAGTCACATTGTGCTCCCATAGCCATACACAGTGCAAATAGCACTCGCGTCTGTTCCCAGCAAGTACAGTGTATTGAAGTGAAGAGGAGCTACTGTTCTTCTCAGTTTCCTAAGCAGAGTTGAACTAGATATGGCCCATGTGTCTAGGAAGCACATTTATTATGTTCTGAGCAAGCTCACTGTTTTTGGGCCCCATAGGAAACACAGTAGAGTAGAAGAATGGTCTTTTCTCTAAAGCAGAGCGTGTTTCATGTAATGCGAGCTAGCGTTTGTTTCCCAGTCCTAAATGGAGTTGAGTCACATGCAGTTTTGGTCCTACGAGCAAGAGTTGTTTTCTGGTAAGAAGAGTCACTATTGTGCTCCAAATGCCATACACAGTGCAAATAGCTCTCACGTCTGTTCCCAGCAAGTACAGTGTATTGGAGTGAAGAGGAGCTACTGTTGTTCTCAGTTTCCTAAGCAGAGTTGAACTAGATATGGCCCGTGAGTGTAGGAAGCACAGTTATTATGTTCAGAGCAAGCTCACTGTTCTGGCCCTATAGGAAACACAGTGGAGTAGAAGAGTGCTCTTTTCTCTAAAGCAGACTGTGTTTCTTGTAAGGCGAGCTCATGTTTGTTTCCCAGTCCTAAATGGAGTTGAGTCACAGGCAGTTTTTGGTCCTTAGAGCAAGAGTTGTTTTCTGGTAAGAAGAGTCACTATTGTGCTCCCAATGTCATACACAGGGCAAATAGTACTGGCGTCTGTTCCCAGCATGTACAGTGTATTGGACTAAAGAGGATCTACTGTTCTTGTCAGTTTCCTAAGCAGAGTTGAACTAGATATGGCCCGTGTGTGTAGAAAGCACAGTTCTTTTGTTCTGAGCAAGCTCACTTTTCGGACCCCATAGGAAATACAGTAGAGTAGAAGAGTGCTCTTTTCTCAAAAGCAGTGTGTGTTTCATGTAAGGCGAGCTAGCGTTTGTTTCCCAGTCCTAAATGGAGTTGAATCACATGCAGTTTCTGGTCCTACGAGCAAGAGTTGTTTTCTGGTAAGGAAAGTCACTATTGCGCTCTCATTGACATACACAGTGCAGATAGCACTCGCGTGTGTTCCCAGGTATTACAGTGTATCGGAATGAAGAGGAGCTACTGTTCTTGTTAGTTTCCTAAGCAGAGTTGAACTAGATATGGCCCGTGTGTGTAGGAAGCACAGTTCTTTTGTTCTCAGCAAGCTCACTGTTCTGGCCCTATAGGAAACACTTTAGAGTAGAAGAGTGCTCTTTTCTCAAAAGCAGAGTGTGTTTCTTGTAAGGCGAGCTAGCATTTGTTTCCCAGTCCTAAATGGAGTTGAATCCCATGCAGTTTCTGGTCCTACGAGCAAGAGATCTTTTCTCGTAAGAAGAGTCACTATTTGCTGCCATTGCTATACACAGGACAAATAGCACTGTTGTCTGTTCCCAGCAAGTACAGTGTATTGGACTGAAGAGGATCTACTGCTCATGTCAGGTTCCTAAGCAGAATTGAACTAGATATGTCCGTGTGTGGAGGAAGCACAGTTTTTTTGTTCTGAGCAAGCTCACTGTTCTTTCCCTATAGGAAACACAGTAGAGTAGAAGAGTGCTCTTTTCTTAAAAGCAGAGTGTGTTTCTTGTAAGGCGAGCTAGCGTTTGTTTCCCAGTCCTAAATGGAGTTGAATCACATGCACTTTCTGGTCCTACGAACAAGAGTTGTTTTCTGGTAAGGAAAGTCACTATTGTGTTCCCACTGCCATACACAGTGCAAATAGCACTCGCGTCTGTTCCCAGCAAGTACAGTGTATCGGACTGAAGAGGAGCTACTGTTCTTGTCAGTTTCCTAAGCAGAGTTGAATGAGATATGGCCCGTGTGTGTAGGAAGCACAGTTCTCTTGTTCTGAGCAAGCTCACTGTTCTGGCCCTATAGGAAACACAGTAGAGTAGAAGAGTGCTCTTTTCTCTAAAGCAGAGTGTGTTTCTTGTAAGGCGAGCTAGCGTTTGTTTCCCAGTCATAAATGGAGTTGAGTCACAGGCAGTTTTTGTTCCTACGAGCAAGAGTTGTTTTCTGGTAAGAAGAGTCACTATTGCGCTCCAAATTCCATACACATTGCAAATAGCACTCGCGTCTGTTCCCAGCAAGTACAGTGTATTGGACTGAATAGGAGCTACTGTTCTTGTCAGTTTCCTAAGCAGAGTTGAACTAGATATGGTCCATGTGTGTAGGAAGCACAGTTCTTTTTTTCTGAGCAAGCTCACTGTTTGGACCCCATAGGAAACACACTAGAGTAGAAGAGTGCTCTGTTGCTGGAGAATTTCTCTCCAGCTCCCACCACCAAGTCCCGCCAGTCTCAGAGCCCACTTATAAAATAAACACACAGACTCTTACATTATTTAAACTGCTTGGCCATTAGCTCAGGCCTGTTATTGTCTAGCTCTTACTCTTATATTTACCCATTTCTATTAATCTTTACTTTGCCACATGGCTCATGGCTTACTGGTACCTCACATCTTCCTTGTCCTGATGGCGGCTGGCAGTGTCTCTCTCTCAGCCTTCCACTTCCCCGCTTTATTCTCCTCCTTGCCCCGCCTACACTTCCTGCCTAGCCAACGGCCAATCAGTGTTTTATTGATTAATTAGCAACACATTTGCCATACATCCCACAGCACTTCCCCCCTTTTTTTTTTCAAAAAGGAAGGTTTTAACCTTAACAAAGTAAAATTACATATAATTTGGCAATTTGGGCTTAGCTTCTCTTACTACTTCCTGCTGGAAGGGGGCGCTGTATCTTCTGGGGAAACAAAAAAAAATTTAGAATTATGGAATAGTCCATGAGGCTGTATCGTCTGAGCCAGATGCCTTTAAACCTTTCTGGATGTTGGATCATCTGGGCCATGGTGTCATAGGAGACCTTCAGGGGGTCTTGGCTGGTCAAACCTGATGTATCTTAATCTTGAACAAATCCATAGCCTCTGGCTTTCTGTGGAAACAAAAGAGACTCTTTTCCAAAGCAACATATCCTTACATCCAAATTTTGAAGTCAAGGTATCTTTAAAATATACATTTTGGCATAACTCTACAGCTTTTACAATCAAATGTTTTTCTGCAGTTAAAAGTCCCAACGACAACACAATCCAGATTCTCTGTGTAATATCCATTTTTACGTGGCTTATTTTTTATACTACCTTTACTGTCTCTTTAATGACTTTATTTTTTAAAACTATGTATTTGTTTCTATAACTCTATATATCACCTTTTTTGTCTCTTTCAAGCCTACGTATCTTTTACACACATTGTAAACTATTACATCTGAATCTGTCTTATTGTGAATCTATTGCTTTAAACTGCAGCAGCTGTGGCTGCTGGCTCCGCTCACCTCAGCTTCCCAACATGGCTACGTTATCCGCCAGCTCTGGGAGCCATCAACTCTCAGAAATAGTGGGTCTCTGCTTCTATCAAAGCAGCGTGTAGCCCAGAAATCTCTTTTTTTTGTTTTGTTTTGTTTTGTACTAGCAAAGGCTAAATCCACCACACAGCTTAATGTGCCACTTGCAGAGGCCTCATTCGCGCCATACTGCAGGTCAAGCATGCACGCCAGGAACCCGCCATAGTAGCTCAAACACGCAGGCTGCCACTAGCTTGAAAGAGACAACTAGGAGCTGTTTTTAGCTCCGTTTTAGAATCTTTTTTCTCAGTTTTTAGGTGGAAACTCTTGCCAACACATTGGACGCCATTTGTTGCTGGAGAATTTCTCTCCAGCTCCCACCACCAAGTCCCGCCAGTCTCAGAGCCCACTTATAAAATAAACACAAAGACTCTTACATTATTTAAACTGCTTGGCCATTAGCTAAGGCCTGTTATTGTCTAGCTCTTACTCTTATATTTAGCCGATTTCTATTACTTTTTACTTTGCCACATGGCTCATGGCTTACTGGTACCTTACATCTTCCTTGTCCTGATGGCGGCTGGCAGTGTCCCTCTCTCAGCCTTCCACTTCCCTGCTTTATTCTCCTCCTTGCCCCGCCTACACTTCCTGCCTAGCCAACGGCCAATCAGTGTTTTATTGATTAATTAGCAACACATTTGCCATACATCCCACAGCAGTGCTCTTTTCTCAAAAGCAGAGTGTATTTCTTGTAAGGTGAGCTAGCGTTTGTTTCCTAGTCCTAAATGGAGTTGAATCACCTGCAGTTTCTGGTCCTACGAGCAAGAGTTGTTTTCCGGTAAGGAAAGTCACTATTGCGCTCCCATTGCCATACACATTACAAATAGCACTCGCGTCTGTTCCCAGGAAGTACAGTGTATTTGACTGAATAGAAGCTACTGTACTGTCAGTTCCCTAAGCAGAGTTGAACTAGATATGGTCCGTGTGTAGGAAGCACAGTTCTTTTGTTCTGAGCAAGCTCACTGTTCTGGCCCTATAGGAAACACTTTAGAGTAGAAGAGTGCTCTTTTCTCAAAAGCAGAGTGTGTTTCTTGTAAGGCGAGCTACTGTTTGTTTCCCAGTCCTAAATGGAGTTGAATCACATGCAGTTTCTGGTCCTACGAGCAAGAGATCTTTTCTCGTAAGAAATGTCACTATTGTGCTGCCATTGCCATACACAGGACAAATAGCACTGTTGTCTGTTCCCAGCAAGTACAGTGTATTGGACTGAAGAGGATCTACTGTTCATTTCAGGTTCCTAAGCAGAATTGAACTAGATATGGCCGTGTGTGGAGGAAGCACAGTTTTTTTGTTCTGAGCAAGCTCACTGTTCGGACCACATAGGAAACACAGTAGAGTAGAAGAGTGATCTTTTCTCTAAAGCAGAGTGTGTTTCTTGTAAGGCGAGCTCGCATTTGTTTCCCAGTCCTAAATGGAGTTGAATCACATGCAGTTTCTGGTCCTACGCGGAAGAGTTGTTTTCTGGTAAGGAAAGTCACTATTGTGTTCCCACTACCATAAACAGTGCAAATAGCACTCGCATCTGTTCCCAGCAAGTACAGTGTATCGGACTGAAGAGGAGCTACTGTTCTTGTCAGTTTCCTAAGCAGAGTTGAACGAGATAGGGCCCGTGTGTAGGAAGCACAGTTCTCTTGTTCTGAGCAAGCTCACTGTTCTGGCCCTATAGGAAACACAGTAGAGAAGAAGAGTGCTCTTTTCTCTAAAGCAGAGTGTGTTTCTTGTAAGGTGAGCTAGCGTTTGTTTCCCAGTCCTAAATGGAGTTGAATCACATTCAGTTTTTGGTCCTACAAGCAAGAGTTGTTTTCTGGTAAGAAGAGTCACTATTGCGCTCCAAATTCCATACACAGTGCAAAAAGCACTCGCGTCTTTTTCCAGCAAGTACAGTGTATTGGACTGTATAGGAGCTACTGTTCTTGTCAGTTTCCTAAGCAGAGTTGAACTAGATATGATACATGTGTGTAGGAAGCACAGTTCTTTTGTTCTGAGCAAGCTCACTCTTTGGACCCCATAGGAAACACAGTAGAGGAGAAGAGTGCTCTTTTCTCTAAAGCAGAGTGTTTTTCTTGTAAGGTGAGCTCGCGTTTGTTTCCCAGTCCTAAATGGAGTTGAGTCACATGCAGTTTTTGGTCCTATGAGAAAGAGTTGTTTTCTGGTAAGAAGAGACACTATTGCTCTCCAATTGCCATAAACAGTGCAAATAGTACTCGCGTCTGCTCCCTTCAAGTACAGTGTATTGGACTGATTAGGAGCTACTGTTCTTGTCAGTTTCCTCAGCAGAGTTGAACTAGATATGATCCGTGTGTGTAGGAAGCACAGTTATTATGTTCAGAGCAAGCTCACTGTTTGGACCCCTTTGGAAACACAGTAGAGTAGAAGAGTGCTCTTTTCTCAAAAGCAGAGTGTGTTTTTGTAAGGCGAGCTAGCGTTTGTTTCCCAGTCCTAAATGGAGTTGAATCACATGCAGTTTCTGGTCCTACGAGCAAGAGTTGTTTTCTGGCAAGAAGAGTCACTATTGCGCTCCAATTGTCATACACAGGGCAAATAGCACTGGCATCGGTTCCCAGCATGTACAGTGTATTGGACTGAAGAGGATCTACTGTTCTTGTCAGGTTCCTAAGCAGAGTTGAACTAGATATGGCCGTGTGTGCAGGAAGCACAGTTCTTTTGTTCTGAGGAAGCTCACTGTTCTGGCCCTATAGGAAACACAGTAGAGTAGAAGAGTGCTCTTTTCTCTAAAGCAGAGTGTGTTTCTTGTAAGGTGAGCTAGCGTTTGTTTTCCAGTCCTAAATGGAGTTGAGTCACATGCAGTTTTTGGTCCCACGAGCAAGAGTTGTTTTCTGGTAAGAAGAGTCACTATTGTGCTCCTATTGCCATACACAGTGCAAATAGCACTAGCGTCTGTTCCCAGCAAGTACAGTGTATTGGACTGAATAGGAGCTACTGTTCTTGTCAGTTTCCAAAGCATAGTTGAACTAGATATGGTCCGTGTGTGTAGGAAGCACAGTTCTTTTGTTCTCAGCAAGCTCACTGTTCTGGCCCTATAGGAAACACAGTAGAGTAGAACAGTGCTCTTTTCTCAAAAGCAGAGTGTGTTTCTTGTAAGGCGAGCTAGCGGTTGTTTCCCAGTCCTAAATGGAGTTAAATCACATGCAGTTACTGGTCCTGCGAGCAAGAGTTGTTTTCTGGTAAGGAAAGTCACTATTGCGCTCCCATTACCATACATAGTGCAAATAGCACTCGTTCCGTTCCCAGCAAGTACAGTGTATCGGACTGAAGAGGAGCTACTGTTCTTGTCAGTTTCCTAAGAAGAGTTGAACTAGATATGGCCCGTGTGAAGGAAGCACAATTCTTTTGTTCTGATCAAGCTCACTGTTCTGGCCCTATAGGAAACACAGTAGAGTAGAACAGTGCTCTTTTCTCAAAAGCAGAGTGTGTTTCTTGTAAGGCGAGCTAGCGGTTGTTTCCCAGTCCTAAATGGAGTTAAATCACATGCAGTTACTGGTCCTACGAGCAAGAGTTGTTTTCTGGTAAGGAAAGTCACTATTGCGCTCCCATTACCATACATAGTGCAAATAGCACTCGGTCCGTTCCCAGCAAGTACAGTGTATCGGACTGAAGAGGAGCTACTGTTCTTGTCAGTTTCCTAAGCAGAGTTGAACTAGATATGGCCCGTGTGAAGGAAGCACAATTCTTTTGTTCTGATCAAGCTCACTGTTCTGGCCCTATAGGAAACACAGAAGAGTAGAAGAGTGCTCTTTTCTCAAAAGCAGAGTGTTTTTCTTGTAAGGCGAGCTAGCGTTTGTTTCCCAGTCTTAAATGGAGTTGAATCACATGCAGTTTCTGGTCCTATGAGCAAGAGTTGTTTTCTGGTAAGAAGAGTCACTATTGTGCTCCCATTGTCATACACAGGGCAAATAGTACTGGCATCTGTTCCCAGCATGTACAGTGTATTGGACTGAAGAGGATCTACAGTTCTTGTCAGTTTCCTAAGCAGAATTGAGTAGATATGGCCCATGTGTGCAGGGAGCACAGTTCTTTTGTTCTGAGGAAGCTCACTGTTCTGGCCCTATAGGAAACACAGTGTATTAGAAGAATGCTCTTTTCTCAAAAGCAGAGTGTTTTTCTTGTAAGGCGAGCTAGCGTTTCTTTCCCAGTCCTAAATGGAGTTGAGACACATGCAGTTTTTGGTCCTACGAGCAAGAGTTTTTTTCTGGTAAGAAGAGTCACTATTGCACTCCCATTGCCATACACAGTACAAATAGCACTTGCATCTGTTCCCAGCAAGTACAGTGTATTGGACTGAAGAGGATCTACTGTTCATGTCAGTTTCCAAAGCAGAGTTGAACTAGATATGGCCCGTGTGTGTAGGAAGCACAGTTCTTTTGTTCTGAGCAAGCTCACTTTTCGGACCCCATAGGAAACACAGTAGAGTAGAAGAGTGCTCTTTTCTCAAAAGCAGTGTGTGTTTCATGTAAGGCGAGCTCGCGTTTGTTTCCCAGGCCTAAATGGAGTTGAATCACATGCAGTTTCTAGTCCTACGAGCAAGAGTTGTTTTCTGGTAAGGAAAGTCACTATTGCGCTCTCATTGACATACACAGTGCAAATAGCACTCGCGTGTGTTCCCAGCTATTACAGTGTATCGGACTGAAGAGGAGCTACTGTTCTTGTTAGTTTCCTAAGCAGAGTTGAACTAGATATGGCCCGTGTGTGTAGGAAGCACAGTTCTTTTGTTCTCAGCAAGCTCACTGTTCTGGCCCTATAGGAAACACTTTAGAGTAGAAGAGTGCTCTTTTCTCAAAAGCAGAGTGTGTTTCTTGTAAGGCGAGCTAGTGTTTGTTTCCCAGTCCTAAATAGAGTTGAATCCCATGCAGTTTCTGGTCCTACGAGCAAGAGATCTTTTCTCGTAAGAAGAGTCACTATTGTGCTGCCATTGCCATACACAGGACAAATAGCACTGTTGTCTGTTCCCAGCAAGTACAGTGTATTGGACTGAAGAGGATCTACTGTTCATGTCAGGTTCCTAAGCAGAATTGAACTAGATATGGCCGTGTGTGGAGGAAGCACAGTTTTTTTGTTCTGAGCAAGCTCACTGTTCGGACCACATAGGAAACACAGTACAGTAGAAGAGTGATCTTTTCTCTAAAGCAGAGTGTGTTTCTTGTAAAGCGAGCTCGCGTTTGTTTCCCAGTCCTAAATGGAGTTGAATCACATGCAGGTTCTGGTCCTACGAGCAAGAGTTGTTTTCTGGTAAGGAAAGTCACTATTGTGCTCCCACTGTCATACACAGTGCAAATAGCACTCGCGTCTGTTCCCAGCAAGTACAGTGTATCGGACTGAAGAGGAGCTACTGTTCTTGTCAGTTTCCTAAGCAGAGTTGAACGAGATAGGGCCCGTGTGTGTAGGAAGCACAGTTCTCTTGTTCTGAGCAAGCTCACTGTTCTGGCCCTATAGGAAACACAGTAGAGAAGAAGAGTGCTCTTTTCTCTAAAGCAGAGTGTGTTTCCTGTAAGACGAGCTAGCGCTTGTTTCCCAGTCCTAAATGGAGTTGAATCACATGCAGTTTTTGGTCCTATGAACAAGAGTTGTTTTCTGGTAAGAAGAGTCACTATTGCGCTCTAAATTCCATACACAGTGCAAATAGCACTCGCGTCTTTTCCCAGCAAGTACAGTGTATTGGACTGAATAGGAGCTACTGTTCTTGTCAGTTTCCTAAGCAGAGTTGAACTAGATATGGCCCGTGTGTGTAGGAAGCACAGTTCTTTTGTTTGAGCAAGCTCACTGTTCGGACCCCATAGGAAACACAGTAGAGTAGAAGAGTGCTCTTTTCTCAAAAGCAGAGTGTGTTTCATTTAAGGCGAGCTAGCGTTTCTTTCCCAGTCCTAAATGGAGTTGAATCACATGCAGTTTCTGGTCCTACGAGCAAGAGTTGTTTTCTGGTAAGGAAAGTCACTATTGCGCTCCCATTGCCATACATAGTGCAAATAGCACTCGGTCCGTTCCCAGCAAGTACAGTGTATCGGACTGTTGAGGAGCTACTGTTCTTGTCAGTTTCCTAAGCAGAGTTGAACTAGATATGGCCTGTGTGAAGGAAGCACAGTTCTTTTGTTCTGATCAAGCTCACTGTTCTGGCCCTATAAAAAACACAGTAGAGTAGAAGAGTACTCTTTTCTCAAAAGCACAGTGTTTTTCTTGTAAGGCGAGCTAGCGTTTGTTTCCCAGTCCTAAATGGAGTTGAATCACATGCAGTTTCTGGTCCTAGGAGCAAGAGTTGTTTTCTGGTAAGAAGAGTCTCTATTGTGCTCTCATTGTCATACACAGAGCAAATAGTACTGGCGTCTGTTCCCAGCATGTACAGTTTATGGACTGAAGAGGATCTACTGTTCTTGTCAGTTTCCTAAGCAGAATTGAATAGATATGGCCCCTGTGTGCAGGAAGCAGAGTTCTTTTGTTCTGAGGAAACTCACTGTTCTGGCTCTATAGGAAACACAGTAGTGTAGAAGAGTGCTCTTTTCTCTAAAGCAGAGTGTGTTTCTTGTAAGGCGAACTAGCGTTTGTTTCCCAGTTCTAAATGGAGTTGAATCAGATGCAGTTTCTGGTCCTACGAGCAAGAGTTGTTTTATGGTAAGAATAGTCACTATTGCGCTGCCATTGCCATACACAGGACAAATAGCACTGGCGTCTGTTCCCAGCAAGTACAGTGTATTGGACTGAAGAGGATCTACTGTTCTTGTCAGGTTCCTAATCAGAATTGAAATAGATATGGCCGTGTGTGTAGGAAGCACAGTTCCTTTGTACTGAGCAAGCTCACTGTTTTGACCACAGCGGAAACGCAGTAAAGTAGAATAGTGCTCTTTTCTCAAAAGCAGAGGGTGTTTCTTGTAAGGCGAGCTAGCGTTTGTTTCCCAGTCCTAAATGGAGTTGAATCCCATGCAGTTTCTGGTCCTATGAGAAAGAGTTGTGTTCTGGAAAGAAGAGTCACTATTGTGCTGCCATTGCCATACACAGGACAAATAGCACTGTTGTCTGTTCCCAGCAAGTACACTGTATTGGACTGAAGAGGATCTACTGTTCATGTCAGGTTCCTAAGCAGAATTGAACTAGATATGGCCGTGTGTGTAGGAAGCACAGTCTTTTGTTCTGAGCATGCTCACTGTTCTGGCCCTATAGGAAACACAGTAGAGTAGAAGAGTGCTCTTTTCTCAAAAGCAGAGTGTGTTTCATTTAAGGCGAGCTAGCGTTTCTTTCCCAGTCCTAAATGGAGTTGAATCACATGCAGTTTCTGGTCCTACGAGCAAGAGTTGTTTTCTGTTAAGGAAAGACACTATTGCGCTCCCATTGCCATACATAGTGCAAATAGCACTCGGTCCGTTCCCAGCAAGTACAGTGTATCGGACTGTTGAGGAGCTAATGTTCTTGTCAGTTTCCTAAGCAGAGTTGAACTAGATATGGCCTGTGTGAAGGAAGCACAGTTCTTTTGTTCTGATCAAGCTCACTGTTCTGGCCCTATAAAAAACACAGTAGAGTAGAAGAGTGCTCTTTTCTCAAAAGCACAGTGTTTTTCTTGTAAGGCGAGCTAGCGTTTGTTTCCCAGTCCTAAATGGAGTTGAATCACATGCAGTTTCTGGTCCTAGGAGCAAGAGTTGTTTTCTGGTAAGAAGAGTCTCTATTGCGCTCTCATTGTCATACACAGAGCAAATAGTACTGGCGTCTGTTCCCAGCATGTACAGTTTATGGACTGAAGAGGATCTACTGTTCTTGTCAGTTTCCTAAGCAGAATTGAATAGATATGGCCCCTGTGTGCAGGAAGCAGAGTTCTTTTGTTCTGAGGAAACTCACTGTTCTGGCTCTATAGGAAACACAGTAGTGTAGAAGAGTGCTCTTTTCTCTAAAGCAGAGTATGTTTCTTGTAAGGCGAACTAGCGTTTGTTTCCCAGTTCTAAATGGAGTTGAATCAGATGCAGTTTCTGGTCCTACGAGCAAGAGTTGTTTTATGGTAAGAATAGTCACTATTGCGCTGCCATTGCCATACACAGGACAAATAGCACTGGCGTCTGTTCCCAGCAAGTACAGTGTATTGGACTGAAGAGGATCTACTGTTCTTGTCAGGTTCCTAATCAGAATTGAAATAGATATGGCCGTGTGTGTAGGAAGCACAGTTCCTTTGTACTGAGCAAGCTCACTGTTTTGACCACAGCGGAAACACAGTAAAGTAGAATAGTGCTCTTTTCTCAAAAGCAGAGGGTGTTTCTTGTAAGGCGAGCTAGCGTTTGTTTCCCAGTCCTAAATGGACTTGAATCCCATGCAGTTTCTGGTCCTACGAGCAAGAGTTGTGTTCTGGTAAGAAGAGTCACTATTGTGCTGCCATTGCCATACACAGGACAAATAGCACTGTTGTCTGTTCCCAGCAAGTACACTGTATTGGACTGAAGAGGATCTACTGTTCATGTCAGGTTCCTAAGCAGAATTGAACTAGATATGGCCGTGTGTGTAGGAAGCACAGTCTTTTGTTCTGAGCATGCTCACTGTTCTGGCCCTATAGGAAACACAGTAGAGTAGAAGAGTGCTCTTTTCTCAAAAGCAGAGTGTGTTTCTTGTAAGGCGAGCTAGCGTTTGTTTCCCAGTCCTAAATGGAGTTGAATCACATGCAGTTTCTGGTTCTATGAGCAAGAGTTGTTTTCTGGTAAGGAAAGTCACTATCGTGTTCCCATTGCCATACATAGTGCAAATAGCACTCGGTCCGTTCCCAGCAAGTACAGTGCATCGGACTGAAGAGGAGCTACTGTTCTTGTCAGTTTCCTAAGCAGAGTTGAACTAGATATGGTCCGTGTGTGTAGGATGAACAGTTCTCTTGTTCTGAGCAAGCGCACTGTTCTGGCCCTATAGGAAACACAGTAGAGTAGAAGAGTGCTCTTTTCTCAAAGCAGAGTGTGTTTCATGTAAGGCGAGCTAGCATTTGTTTCCCAGTCCTAAATGGAGTTGAATCACATGCAGTTTCTGGTCCTACGAGCAAGAGTTGTTTTCTGATAAGGAAAGACACTATTGCGCTCCCATTGCCATACATAGTGCAAATAGCACTCGGTCCGTTCCCAGCAAGTACAGTGCATCGGACTGAAGAGGAGCTACTGTTCTTGTCAGTTTCCTAAGCAGAGTTGAACCAGATATGGTCCGTGTGTAGGAAGCAAAGTTTTCTGTTCTGAGCAAGCTCACTGTTTGGACCCCATAGGATACACAGTAGAGTAGAAGAGTCCTCTTTTCTCAAATGCAGAATGTGTTTCTTGTAAGGCGAGCTAGTGTTTGTTTCCCAGTCCTAAATGGAGTTGAATGACATGCAGTTTTGGGTCCTACGAGCAAGAGTTGTTTTCTGGTAAGAAGAGTCACTATTGCACTGCCATTTCCATACAAAAGACAATTAGCACTGGCGTCTGTTCCCAGCAAGTACAGTGTATTGGACTGAAGAGGATCTACTGTTCTTGTCAGGTTTATAAGCAGAATTGAACTAGATATGGCCGTGTGTGTAGGAAGCACAGTTTTTTTGTTCTGAGCAAGCTCACTGTTCGGACCCCATAGGAAACACAGTAGAGTAGATTAGTGCTCTTTTCTCTAAAGCAGAGTGTGTTTCTTGTAAGGCGAGCTAGCATTTGTTTCCCAGTCCTAAATGGAGTTGAATCACATGCAGTTTCTGGTCCTAGGAGCAAGAGTTGTTTTATGGTAAGAATAGTCACTATTGCGCTGCCATTGCCATACACAGGACAAATAGCACTGGCGTCTGTTCCCACCAAGTACAGTGTATTGGACTGAAGAGGATCTACTGTTCTTGTCAGGTTCTTAAGCAGAATTGAACTGCATATGGCCGTGTGTGTAGGAAGCACAGTTCTTTTGTTCTGAGCAAGCTCACTGTTCTGGCCCTATAGGAAACACAGTAGAGTAGAAGAGTGCTCTTTTCTCAAAAGCAGAGTGTGTTTCTTGTAAGGCGAGCTAGTGTTTTTTTTCCCAGTCCTAAATGGAGTTGAATCACATGCAGTTTCTGGTCCTACGAACAAGAGTTGTTTTCCGGTAAGGAAAGTCACTATTGTGTTCCCATTGCCATACACAGTGCAAAGAGCACTCGCGTCTGTTCCCAGCAAGTACAGTGTATCGGACTGAAGAGGAGCTACTGTTCTTGTCAGTTTCCTAAGCAGAGTTGAACGAGATATGGCGCGTTTGTGTAGGAAGAACAGTTCTCTTGTTCTGAGCAAGCTCACTGTTCTGGCCCTATAAGAAACACAGTAGAGTAGAAGAGTGCTCTTTTCTCTAAAGCAGAGTGTGTTTCATGTAAGGCGAGCTAGCATTTGTTTCCCAGGCCTAAATGGAGTTGAATCACATGCAGTTTCTGGTCCTACGACTAAGAGTTGGTTTCTAGTAAGGAAAGACACTATTGCGCTCCCATTGCCATACATAGAGCAAATAGCACTCGGTCCGTTCCTAGCAAGTACAGTGCATCGGACTGAAGAGGAGCTACTGTTCTTGTCAGTTTCCTAAGCAGAGTTGAACTAGTATTGGCCCGTGCGAAGGAAGCACAGTTCTTTTGTTCTGATCAAGGTCACTCTTCTGGCCCTATAGGAAACACAGTAGAGTAGAAGAGTGCTCTTTTCTCAAAAGCAGAGTGTTTTTCTTGTAAGGCGAGCTTGCTTTTCTTTCCCAGTCCTAAATGGAGTTGAGACACATGCAGTTTTTGGTCCTAAGAGCAAGAGTTTTTTTTCTGGTAAGAAGAGTCACTATTGCACTCCCATTGCCATACACAGTGCAAATAGCACTTGCATCTGTTCCCAGCAAGTACAGTGTATTGGACTGAAGAGGATCTACTGTTCTGGTCAGTTTCCTAAGCAGAGTTGATCTAGATATGGCCCGTGTGTGTAGGAAGCACAGTTCTTTTGTTCTGAGCAAGCTCACTGTTCGGATCCCATAGGAGACTCAGTAGAGTAGAAGAGTACTCTTTTCTCAAAAGCAGAGTGTGTTTCATGTAAGGCGAGCTAGCATTTGTTTCCCAGTCCTAACAGGAGTTGAATCACATGCAGTTTCTGGTCCTACGAGCAAGAGTTGTGTTCTGGTTAGAAGAGTCACTATTGTGCTGCCATTGCCATACACAGGACAAATAGCACTGTTGTCTGTTCCCAGCAAGTACACTGTATTGGACTGAAGAGGATCTACTGTTCATGTCAGGTTCCTAAGCAGAATTGAACTAGATATGGCCGTGTGTGTAGGAAGCACAGTCTTTTGTTCTGAGCATGCTCACTGTTCTGTCCGTATAGGAAACACAGTAGAGTAGAAGAGTGCTCTTTTCTCAAAAGCAGAGTGTGTTTCTTGTAAGGCGAGCTAGCGTTTGTTTCCCAGTCCTAAATGGAGTTGAATCACATGCAGTTTCTGGTCCTATGAGCAAGAATTGTTTTCTGGTAAGGAAAGTCACTATCGTGTTCCCATTGCCATACATAGTGCAAATAGCACTCGGTCCGTTCCCAGCAAGTACAGTGCATTGGACTGAAGAGGAGCTACTGTTCTTGTCAGTTTCCTAAGCAGAGTTGAACTAGATATGGTCCGTGTGTGTAGGATGAACAGTTCTCTTGTTCTGAGCAAGCGCACTGTTCTGGCCCTATAGGAAACACAGTAGAGTAGAAGAGCGCTCTTTTCTCAAAGCAGAGTGTGTTTCATGTAAGGCGAGCTAGCATTTGTTTCCCAGTCCTAAATGGAGTTGAATCACATGCAGTTTCTGGTCCTACGAGCAAGAGTTGTTTTCTGATAAGGAAAGACACTATTGCGCTCCCATTGCCATACATAGTGCAAATAGCACTCGGTCCGTTCCCAGCAAGTACAGTGCATCGGACTGAAGAGGAGCTACTGTTCTTGTCAGTTTCCTAAGCAGAGTTGAACTAGATATGGTCCGTGTGTAGGAAGCAAAGTTTTCTGTTCTGAGCAAGCTCACTGTTTGGACCCCATAGGATACACAGTAGAGTAGAAGAGTCCTCTTTTCTCAAATGCAGAATGTGTTTCTTGTAAGGCGAGCTAGTGTTTGTTTCCCAGTCCTAAATGGAGTTGAATCACATGCAGTTTTGGGTCCTACGAGCAAGAGTTGTTTTCTGGTAAGAAGAGTCACTATTGCACTGCCATTGCCATACAAAAGACAATTAGCACTGGCGTCTGTTCCCAGCAAGTACAGTGTATTGGACTGAAGAGGATCTACTGTTCTTGTCAGGTTTATAAGCAGAATTGAACTAGATATGGCCGTGTGTGTAGGAAGCACAGTTTTTTTGTTCTGAGCAAGCTCACTGTTCGGACCCCATAGGAAACACAGTAGAGTAGATTAGTGCTCTTTTCTCTAAAGCAGAGTGTGTTTCTTGTAAGGCGAGCTAGCATTTGTTTCCCAGTCCTAAATGGAGTTGAATCACATGCAGTTTCTGGTCCTACGAGCAAGAGTTGTTTTATGGTAAGAATAGTCACTATTGCGCTGCCATTGCCATACACAGGACAAATAGCACTGGCGTCTGTTCCCACCAAGTACAGTGTATTGGACTGAAGAGGATCTACTGTTCTTGTCAGGTTCTTAAGCAGAATTGAACTGCATATGGCCGTGTGTGTAGGAAGCACAGTTCTTTTGTTCTGAGCAAGCTCACTGTTCTGGCCCTATAGGAAACACAGTAGAGTAGAAGAGTGCTCTTTTCTCAAAAGCAGAGTGTGTTTCTTGTAAGGCGAGCTAGTGTTTTTTTTCCCAGTCCTAAATGGAGTTGAATCACATGCAGTTTCTGGTCCTACGAACAAGAGTTGTTTTCCGGTAAGGAAAGTCACTATTGTGTTCCCATTGCCATACACAGTGCAAAGAGCACTCGCGTCTGTTCCCAGCAAGTACAGTGTATCGGACTGAAGAGGAGCTACTGTTCTTGTCAGTTTCCTAAGCAGAGTTGAACGAGATATGGCACGTTTGTGTAGGAAGAACAGTTCTCTTGTTCTGAGCAAGCTCACTGTTCTGGCCCTATAAGAAACACAGTAGAGTAGAAGAGTGCTCTTTTCTCTAAAGCAGAGTGTGTTTCATGTAAGGCGAGCTAGCATTTGTTTCCCAGGCCTAAATGGAGTTGAATCACATGCAGTTTCTGGTCCTACGACTAAGAGTTGGTTTCTAGTAAGGAAAGACACTATTGCGCTCCCATTGCCATACATAGAGCAAATAGCACTCGGTCCGTTCCTAGCAAGTACAGTGCATCGGACTGAAGAGGAGCTACTGTTCTTGTCAGTTTCCTAAGCAGAGTTGAACTAGTATTGGCCCGTGCGAAGGAAGCACAGTTCTTTTGTTCTGATCAAGGTCACTCTTCTGGCCCTATAGGAAACACAGTAGAGTAGAAGAGTGCTCTTTTCTCAAAAGCAGAGTGTTTTTCTTGTAAGGCGAGCTTGCTTTTCTTTCCCAGTCCTAAATGGAGTTGAGACACATGCAGTTTTTGGTCCTAAGAGCAAGAGTTTTTTTTCTGGTAAGAAGAGTCACTATTGCACTCCCATTGCCATACACAGTGCAAATAGCACTTGCATCTGTTCCCAGCAAGTACAGTGTATTGGACTGAAGAGGATCTACTGTTCTGGTCAGTTTCCTAAGCAGAGTTGATCTAGATATGGCCCGTGTGTGTAGGAAGCACAGTTCTTTTGTTCTGAGCAAGCTCACTGTTCGGATCCCATAGGAGACTCAGTAGAGTAGAAGAGTACTCTTTTCTCAAAAGCAGAGTGTGTTTCATGTAAGGCGAGCTAGCATTTGTTTCCCAGTCCTAAAAGGAGTTGAATCACATGCAGTTTCTGGTCCTACGAGCAAGAGTTCTTTTCTGGTAAGAAGAGTCCCTATTGCGCTCCCATTGTCATACACAGAGCAAATAGTCCTGGCGTCTTTCCTAGCATGTACAGTGAATTGGACAGAAGAGGAGCTACTGTTCTTGTCAGTTTCCTAAGCAGAGTTGAACTAGATATGGCCCGTGTGTGTAGGAAGCACAGTTCTTTTGTTCTGAGCAAGCTCACTGTTCCCACGCATAGGAAACACAGTAGAGTTGAAGAGTGCTCTTTTCTCAAAACCAGAGTGTGTTTCATGTAAGGCGAGCTAGCATTTGTTTCCCAGTCCTAAATGGAGTTGAATCACATGCAGTTTCTGGTCCTATGAGCAAGAGTTGTTTTCTGATAAGAAAAGTCACTATTGCGCTCCCATTGCCATACACAGTGCAAATAGCACTCGCGTGTGTTCCCAGCTAGTACAGGGTATCGTACTGAAGAGGAGCTACTGTTTTTGTCAGTTTCCTCAGCAGAGTTGAACTAGATATGGCCCGTGTGTGTAGGAAGCACAGCTTTTTTTTTCTGAGCAAGATCACTGTTCTGGCCCTATAGGAAACACAGTAGAGTAGAAGAGTGCTCTTTTCTCAAAAGGAGAGTGTGTTTCTTGTAAGGCGAGCTAGTGTTTGTTTCCCAGTTTTCAATGGAGTTGAATCACATGCAGTTTCTGGTCCTACGAGCAAGAGTTGTTTTCTGGTAAGAAGAGTCACTATTGTGCTCCCATTGCCATACACAGTGCAAATAGCACTCGCGTCTGTTCCCAGCAATTACAGTGTATGGGACTGAAGAGGAGCTACTGTTCTTGTCATTTTCCTAAGCAGAGTTGAACTAGATATGGTCCGTGTGTAGGAAGCAATGTTTTCTGTTCTGAGCAAGGTCACTGTTCGGACCCCATAGGAAACACAGTAGAGTAGAGGAGTGCTCTTTTCTCTAAAGCAGAGTGTGTTTCTTGAAAGGCGAGCTAGTGTTTGTTTCCCAGTCCTAAATGGAGTTGAATCACATGCAGTTTCTGGTCCTACGAGCAAGAGTTGTTTTATGGTAAGAATAGTCACTATTGCGCTGCCATTGCCATACATAGGACAAATAGCACTGGCGTCTGTTCCCACCAAGTACAGTGTATTGGACTGAAGAGGATCTACTGTTCTTGTCAGGTTTATAAGCAGAATTGAACTAGATATGGCCGTGTGTGTAGGAAGCAGAGTTTTTTTTGTTCTGAGCAAGCTCACTGTTCGGACCCCATAGGAAACACAGCAGAGTAGAGGAGTGCTCTTTTCTCTAAAGCAGAGTGTGTTTCTTGTAAGGCGAGCTAGCATTTGTTTCCCAGTCCTAAATGTAGTTGAATCCCATGTAGTTTCTGGTCCTACGAGCAAGAGTTGTTTTCTGGTAAGAAGAGTCACTATTGTGCTGCCATTGCCATACACAGGACATATAGCACTGTTGTCTGTTCCCAGCAAGTACACTGTATTGGACTGAAGAGGATCTACTCTTCATGTCAGGTTCCTAAGCAGAATTGAACTACATATGGCCGTGTTTGTAGGAAGCACAGTTCTTTTGTTCTGAGCAAGCTCACTGTTCTGGCCTTATACGAAACACAGTAGAGTAGAAGAGTGCTCTTTTCTCAAAAGCAGAGTGTGTTTCTTGTAAGGCGAGCTAGTGTTTTTTTTCCCTGTCCTAAATGGAGTTGAATCTCATGCAGTTTCTGGTCCTACGAGCAAGAGTTTTTTTTCTGGTAAGAAGAGTCACTATTGCACTCCCATTGCCATACACAGTGCAAATAGCACTTGCATCTGTTCCCAGCAAGTACAGTGTATTGGACTGAAGAGGATCTACTGTTCTTGTCAGTTTCCTAAGCAGAGTTGAACTAGATATGGCCCGTGTGTGTAGGAAGCACAGTTCTTTTGTTCTGAGCAAGCTCACTGTTCGTATCCCATAGGAGACTCAGTAGAGTAGAAGAGTACTCTTTTCTCAAAAGCAGAGTGTGTTTCATGTAAGGCGAGCTAGCATTTGTTTCCCAGTCCTAAATGGAGTTGAATCACATGCAGTTTCTGGTCCTACGAGCAAGAGTTGTTTTCTGGTAAGGAAAGTCACTATTGCACTCCCATTGCCATACACAGTGCAAATAGCACTCGCGTCTGTTCCCAGCAATTACAGTGTATCGGACTGAAGAGGAGCTACTGTTCTTGTCAGTTTCCTAAGCAGAGTTGAACTAGATATGGTCCGTGTGTAGGAAGCAATGTTTTCTGTTCTGAGCAAGCGCACTGTTTGGACACCATAGGAAACACAGTAGAGTAGAAGAGTGCTCTTTTCTCAAATGCAGAATGTGTTTCTTGTAAGGCGAGCTTGCGTTTCTTTCCCAGTCCTAAATGGAGTTGAGACACATGCAGTTTTTGTCCTACGAGCAAGAGTTTTTTTCTGGTAAGAAGAGTCACTATTGCACTCCCATTGCCATACACAGTGCAAATCGCACTTGCATCTGTTCCCAGCAAGTTCAGTGTATTGGACTGAAGAGGAGCTACTGTTCTTGTCAGTTTTTTAAGCAGAGTTGAACTAGATATGACCCGTGTGTGTAGGAAGCACAGTTCTTTTCTTCTGAGCAAGCTCACTATTCGGATCCCATAGGAGATTCAGTAGAGTAGAAGAGTACTCTTTTCTCAAAAGCAGAGTGTGTTTCATGTAAGGCGAGCTAGCATTTGTTTCCCAGTCCTAAATGGAGTTGAATCACATGCAGTTTCTGGTCCTACGAACAAGAGTTGTTTTCTGGTAAGAAGAGTCCCTATTGCGCTCCCATTGTCATACACAGAGCAAATAGTCCTGGCGTCTGTTCCTAGCATGTACAGTGAATTGGAGTGAAGAGGAGATACTGTTCTTGTCAGTTTCCTAAGCAGAGTTGAACTAGATATGGCCCGTGTGTGTAGGAATCACAGTTCCTTTGTTCTGAGCAAGCTCACAGTTCCCACCCTTAGGAAACACAGTAGAGTAGAAGAGTGCTCTTTTCTCAAAAGCAGAGTGTGTTTCATGTAAGGCGAGCTAGCATTTGTTTCCCATTCCTAAATGGAGTTGAATCACATGCAGTTTCTGGTCCTACGAGCAAGAGTATTTTTCTGGTAAGAAAAGTCACTATTGCGCTCCCATTACTATACACAGTGCAAATAGCACTCGCGTGTGTTCCCAGCTAGTACAGGGTATCGTACTGAAGAGGAGCTACTATTTTTGTCAGTTTCCTAAGCAGAGTTGAACTAGATATGGCCCGTGTGTGTAGGAAGCACAGCTTTTTTTTTCTGAGCAAAATCACTGTTCTGTCCCTATAGGAAACACTTTAGAGTATAAGAGGGCTCTTTTCTCAAAAGCAGAGTGTGTTTCTTGTAATGCGAGCTAGTGTTTGTTTCCAGTCCTAAATGGAGTTGAATCTCATGCAGTTTCTGTTCCTACGAGCAAGTGTTGTTTTCTGGTAAGAAGAGTCACTATTGTGCTCCCATTGCCATACACAGTGCAAATAGCACTCGCGTCTGTTCCCAGCAAGTACAGAGTATCGGACTGAAGAGTAGCTACTGTTGTTGTCAGTTTCCTAAACAGAGTTGAACGAGATATGGCCCGTGTGTGTAGGAAGCTCAGTTCTTTTGTTCTGAGCAAGCTCACTGTTTTGACCACATAGGAAACACAGTAGAGTAGAAGAGTGCTCTTTTCTCAAAAGCAGGGTGTGTTTCTTGTAAGGCGAGCTAGTGTTTGTTTACCAGTCCTAAATGGAGTTGAATCACATGCAGTTTCTGGTCCTACGAGCAAGAGTTGTTTTCTCGTAAGGAAAGTCACTATTGTGCTCCCATTGCGATACACAGTGCAAATAGCACTCACGTCTGTTCCCAGCTATTACAGTGTATCGGACTGAAGAGGAGCTACTGTTCTTGTCGGTTTCCTAAGCAGAGTTGAACTAGATATGGTCCGTGTGTAGGAAGCACAGTTTTCTGTTCTGAGCAAGCTCACTGTTTGGACCCCATAGGAAACACAGTAGAGTAGAAGAGTGCTCTTTTCTCAAAAGCAAAGTGTGTTTCTTGTAAGGCGAGCTAGCATTTGTTTCCCAGTCCTAAATGGAGTTGAATCTCATGCAGTTTCTGGTCCTACGAGCAATAGTTGTTTTATGGTAAGCATAGTCACTATTGCGCTGCCATTGCCATACACAGGACAAATAGCACTGGCGTCTGTTCCCAGCAAGTAAAGTATATTGGACTGAAGGGGATCTACTGTTCTTGTCAGGTTCCTAAACAGAATTGAACTAGATATGGCCGTGTGTGTAGGAAGCACAGTTCTTTTGTTCTGAGCAAGCTCACTGTTCTGGCCCTACAGGAAACACAGTAGAGTAGAAGAGTGCTCTTTTCTCAAAAGCAGAGTGTATTTCTTGTAAGGCGAGCTAGCGTTTGTTTTCCAGTCCTAAATGGAGTTGAGTCACATGCAGTTTCTGGTCCTAGGAACAAGAGTTGTTTTCTGGTAAGAAGAGTCACTATTGCGCTCCCATTGTCATACACTGGGCAAATAGTACTGGCGTCTGTTCCCAGCATGTACAGTGTATTGGACTGAATAGGATCTACTGTTATTGTCAGTTTCCTAAGCAGAATTGAATAGATATGGCCCCTGTGTGCAGGAAGCACAGTTCTTTTATTCTGAGGAAGCTCACTCATCTGGCCCTATAGGAAATACAGTATAGTAGAAGAATGCTCTTTTGTCAAAAGCAAAGAGTTTTTCTTGTAAGGCGAGCTAGCGTTTCTTTCCCAGTCCTAAATGAAGTTGAGACACATGCAGTTTTTGGTCCTATGAGCAAGAGTTTTTTTCTGGTAAGAAGAGTCACTATTGCACTCTCATTGCCATACACAGTGCAAATAGCACTTGCATCTGTTCCCAGCAAGTACAGTGTATTGGACTGAAGAGGATCTACTGTTCTTGTCAGTGTTTTAAGCAGAGTTGAACTAGATATGGCCCGTGTTTGTAGGAAGCACAGTTCCTTTGTTCTGAGCAAGCTCACTCTTCGGACCCCATAGGAAACTCAGTAGAGTAGAAGAGTGCTCTTTTCTCAAAAGCAGAGTGTGTTTCTTGTAAAACGAGCTATCGTTTGTTTCCTAGTCCTAAATGGAGTTGAATCACATGCAGTTTCTGGTCTTATGAGCAAGAGTTGTTTTCTGGTAAGAAGAGTCACTATTGTGCTCCCATTGTCATACACAGGGCAAATAGCGCTGGCGTCTGTTCCCAGCATGTACAGTGTATTGGACTGAAGAGGATCTACTGTTCTTGTCAGGTTCCTAAGCAGAGTTGAACTAGATATGGCCGTGTGTGTAGGAAGCACAGTTCTTTTGTTCTGAGCAAGCTCACTGTTCTGGCCCTATAGGAAACACAGTAGGGTAGAAGAGTGCTCTTTTCTCAAAAGCAGAGTGTGTTTCTTGTAAGGCGAACTCGCGTTTGTTTCCCAGTACTAAATGGAGTTGAGTCACATGCAGTTTTTTGTCCTACGAGCAAGAGTTGTTTTCTGGTAAGACGAGTCACTATTGTGCTCCAATTGCCATACACAGTGCAAATAGCACTCGCGTCTGTTCCTAGCAAGTACAGTGTATTGGACTGAAGAGGAGCTACTGTTCTTGTCAGGTTCCTAAGCAGAGTTGAACTAGATATGGTCCGTGTGTGTAGGAAGCACAGTTCTTTTGTTCTGAGCAAGCTCACTGTTTGGACCCCATAGGAAACACAGTAGAGTAGAAGAGTGCTCTCTTCTCAAAAGAAGAGTGTGTTTCTTGTAAGGCGAGCTAGCATTTGTTTCCCAGTCTTAACTGGAGTTGAATCCCATGCAGTTTCTGGTCCTAGGAGCAAGAGTTGTTTTCTGGTAAGAAGAGTCACTATTGCGCTCCCATTGTCATACACAGTGCAAATAGCACTCGCGTCTGTTCCCAGCAATTACAGTGTATGGGACTGAAGAGGAGCTACTGTTCTTGTCAGTTTCCTAAGCAGAGTTGAACTAGATATGGTCCGTGTGTAGGAAGCAATGTTTTCTGTTCTGAGCAAGGTCACTGTTCGGACCCCATAGGAAACACAGTAGAGTAGAGGAGTGCTCTTTTCTCTAAAGCAGAGTGTGTTTCTTGTAAGGCGAGCTAGTGTTTGTTTCCCAGTCCTAAATGGAGTTGAATCACATGCAGTTTCTGGTCCTACGAGCAAGAGTTGTTTTATGGTAAGAATAGTCACTATTGCGCTGCCATTGCCATACACAGGACAAATAGCACTGGCGTCTGTTCCCACCAAGTACAGTGTATTGGACTGAAGAGGATCTACTGTTCTTGTCAGGTTTATAAGCAGAATTGAACTAGAAATGGACGTGTGTGTAGGAAGCACAGTTTTTTTGTTCTAGGCAAGCTCACTGTTCGGACCCCATAGGAAACACAGCAGAGTAGAGGAGTGCTCTTTTCTCTAAAGCAGAGTGTGTTTCTTGTAAGGCGAGCTAGCATTTGTTTCCCAGTCCTAAATGCAGTTGAATCCCATGTAGTTTCTGGTCCTACGAGCAAGAGTTGTTTTCTGGTAAGAAGAGTCACTATTGTGCTGCCATTGCCATACACAGGACAAATAGCACTGTTGTCTGTTCCCAGCAAGTACACTGTATTGGACTGAAGAGGGTCTACTCTTCATGTCAGGTTCCTAAGCAGAATTGAACTACATATGGCCGTGTTTGTAGGAAGCACAGTTCTTTTGTTCTGAGCAAGCTCACTGTTCTGGCCTTATACGAAACACAGTAGAGTAGAAGAGTGCTCTTTTCTCAAAAGCAGAGTGTGTTTCTTGTAAGGCGAGCTAGTGTTTTTTTTCCCTGTCCTAAATGGAGTTGAATCTCATGCAGTTTCTGGTCCTACGAGCAAGAGTTTTTTTTCTGGTAAGAAGAGTCACTATTGCACTCCCATTGCCATACACAGTGCAAATAGCACTTGCATCTGTTCCCAGCAAGTACAGTGTATTGGACTGAAGAGGATCTACTGTTCTTGTCAGTTTCCTAAGCAGAGTTGAACTAGATATGGCCCGTGTGTGTAGGAAGCACAGTTCTTTTGTTCTGAGCAAGCTCACTGTTCGTATCCCATAGGAGACTCAGTAGAGTAGAAGAGTACTCTTTTCTCAAAAGCAGAGTGTGTTTCATGTAAGGCGAGCTAGCATTTGTTTCCCAGTCCTAAATGGAGTTGAATCACATGCAGTTTCTGGTCCTACGAGCAAGAGTTGTTTTCTGGTAAGAAGAGTCCCTATTGCGCTCCCATTGTCATACACAGAGCAAATAGTCCTGGCGTCTTTCCTAGCATGTACAGTGAATTGGACTGAAGAGGAGCTACTGTTCTTGTCAGTTTCCTAAGCAGAGTTGAACTAGATATGGCCTGTGTGTGTAGGAAGCACAGTTCTTTTGTTCTGAGCAAGCTCACTGTTACAACCCATAGGAAACAGAGTAGAGTAGAAGAGTGCTCTTTTCTCAAAAGCAGAGTGTGTTTCATGTAAGGCGAGCTAGCATTTGTTTCCCAGTCCTAAATGGAGTTGAATCACATGCAGTTTCTGGTCCTACGAGCAAGAGTTGTTTTCTGGTAAGAAAAGTCACTATTGCGCTCCCATTGCCATACACAGTGCAAATAGCACTCGCGTGTGTTCCCAGCTAGTACAGGGTATCGTACTGAAGAGGAGCTAATGTTTTTGTCAGTTTCCTCAGCAGAGTTGATCTAGATATGACCCGTGTGTATAGGAAGCACAGCTTTTTTTTTCCGAGCAAGATCACTGTTCTGGCCCTATAGGAAACACTTTAGAGTATAAGAGGGCTCTTTTCTCAAAAGCAGAGTGTGTTTCTTGTAATGCGAGCTAGTTTTTGTTTCCCAGTCCTAAATGGAGTTGAATCTCATGCAGTTTCTGGTCCTACGAGCAAGAGTTGTTTTCTGGTAAGAAGAGTCACTATTGTGCTCCCATTGCCATACACAGTGCAAATAGCACTCGCGTCTGTTCCCAGCAAGTACAGTGTATCGGACTGAAGAGTAGCTACTGTTGTTGTCAGTTTCCTAAACAGAGTTGAACGAGATATGGCCCGTGTTTGTAGGAAGCTCAGTTCTTTTGTTCTGAGCAAGCTCACTGTTTTGACCACATAGGAAACACAGTAGAGTAGAAGAGTGCTCTTTTCTCAAAAGCAGGGTGTATTTCTTGTAAGGCGAGCTAGTGTTTGTTTCCCAGTTTTAAATGGAGTTGAATCACATGCAGTTTCTGGTCCTACGAGCAAGAGTTGTTTTCTGGTAAAGAAAGTCACTATTGCGCTCCCATTGCCATACACAGTGCAAATAGCACTCGGTCCGTTCCCAGCAAGTACAGTGTATCGGACTGTTGAGGAGCTAATGTTCTTGTCAGTTTCCTAAGCAGAGTTGAACTAGATATGGCCTGTGTGAAGGAAGCACAGTTCTTTTGTTCTGATCAAGCTCACTGTTCTGGCCCTATAAAAAACACAGTAGAGTAGAAGAGTGCTCTTTTCTCAAAAGCACAGTGTTTTTCTTGTAAGGCGAGCTAGCGTTTGTTTCCCAGTCCTAAATGGAGTTGAATCACATGCAGTTTCTGGTCCTAGGAGCAAGAGTTGTTTTCTGGTAAGAAGAGTCTCTATTGCGCTCTCATTGTCATACACAGAGCAAATAGTACTGGCATCTGTTCCCAGCATGTACAGTGTATGGACTGAAGAGGATCTACTGTTCTTGTCAGTTTCCTAAGCAGAATTGAATAGATATGGCCCCTGTGTGCAGGAAGCAGAGTTCTTTTGTTCTGAGGAAACTCACTGTTCTGGCTCTATAGGAAACACAGTAGTGTAGAAGAGTGCTCCTTTCTCTAAAGCAGAGTGTGTTTCTTGTAAGGCGAACTAGCGTTTGTTTCCCAGTTCTAAATGGAGTTGAATCAGATGCAGTTTCTGGTCCTACGAGCAAGAGTTGTTTTATGGTAAGAATAGTCACTATTGCGCTGCCATTGCCATACATAGGACAAATAGCACTGGCGTCTGTTCCCAGCTAGTACAGTGTATTGGACTGAAGAGGATCTACTGTTCTTGTCAGGTTCCTAATCAGAATTGAAATAGATATGGCCGTGTGTGTAGGAAGCACAGTTCCTTTGTACTGAGCAAGCTCACTGTTTTGACCACAGCGGAAACACAGTAAAGTAGAATAGTGCTCTTTTCTCAAAAGCAGAGGGTGTTTCTTGTAAGGCGAGCTAGCATTTGTTTCCCAGTCCTAAATGGAGTTGAATCCCATGCAGTTTCTGGTCCTACGAGCAAGAGTTGTGTTCTGGTAAGAAGAGTCACTATTGTGCTGCCATTGCCATACACAGGACAAATAGCACTGTTGTCTGTTCCCAGCAAGTACACTGTATTGGACTGAAGAGGATCTACTGTTCATGTCAGGTTCCTAAGCAGAATTGAACTAGATATGGCCGTGTGTGTAGGAAGCACAGTCTTTTGTTCTGAGCATGCTCACTGTTCTGGCCCTATAGGAAACACAGTAGAGTAGAAGAGTGCTCTTTTCTCAAAAGCAGAGTGTGTTTCTTGTAAGGCGAGCTAGCGTTTGTTTCCCAGTCCAAAATGGAGTTGAATCACATGCAGTTTCTGGTCCTATGAGCAAGAGTTGTTTTCTGGTAAGGAAAGTCACTATCGTGTTCCCATTGCCATACAAAGTGCAAAGAGCACTCGCGTCTGTTCCCAGCAAGTACAGTGTATCAGACTGAAGAGGAGCTACTGTTCTTGTCTGTTTCCTAAGCAAAGTTGAATGAGATATGGCCCGTGTGTAGGATGAACAGTTCTCTTGTTCTGAGCAAGCGCACTCTTCTGGCCCTATAGGAAACACAGTAGAGTAGAAGAGTGCTCTTTTATCAAAGCAGAGTGTGTTTCATGTAAGGCGAGCTAGCATTTGTTTCCCACTCCTAAATGGAGTTGAATCACATGCAGTTTCTGGTCCTACAAGCAAGAGTTGCTTTCTGATAAGGAAAGACACTATTGCGCTCCCATTGCCATACATAGTGCAAATAGCACTCGGTCCGTTCCCAGCAAGTACAGTGCATCGGACTGAAGAGGAGCTACTGTTCTTGTCAGTTTCCTAAGCAGAGTTGAACTAGATATGGTCCGTGTGTAGGAAGCAAAATTTTCTGTTCTGAGCAAGCTCACTGTTTGGACCCCATAGGATACACAGTAGAGTAGAAGAGTCCTCTTTTCTCAAATGCAGAATGTGTTCCTTGTAAGGCGAGCTAGTGTTTGTTTCCCAGTCCTAAATGGAGTTGAATCACATGCAGTTTTGGGTCCTACGAGCAAGAGTTGTTTTCTGGTAAGAAGAGTCACTATTGCACTGCCATTGCCATACAAAAGACAATTAGCACTGGCGTCTGATCCCAGCAAGTACAGTGTATTGGACTGAAGAGAATCTACTGTTCTTGTCAGGTTTATAAGCAGAATTGAACTAGATATGGCCGTGTGTGTAGGAAGCACAGTTTTTTTGTTCTGAGCAAGCTCACTGTTCGGACCCCATAGGAAACACAGTAGAGTAGAGGAGTGCTCTTTTCTCTAAAGCAGAGTGTGTTTCTTGTAAGGCGAGCTAGCATTTGTTTCCCAGTCCTAAATGGAGTTGAATCACATGCAGTTTCTGGTCCTACGAGCAAGAGTTGTTTTATGGTAAGAATAGTCACTATTGCGCTGCCATTGCCATACACAGGACAAATAGCACTGGCGTCTGTTCCCACCAAGTACAGTGTATTGGACTGAAGAGGATCTACTGTTCTTTTCAGGTTCTTAAGCAGAGTTGAACTGCATATGGCTGTGTGTGTAGGAAGCACAGTTCTTTTGTTCTGAGCAAGCTCACTGTTCTGGCCCTATAGGAAACAAAGTAGAGTAGAAGAGTGCTCTTTTCTCAAAAGCAGAGTGTGTTTCTTGTAAGGCGACCTAGTGTTTTTTTTCCCAGTCCTAAATGGAGTTGAATCACATGCAGTTTCTGGTCCTACGAACAAGAGTTGTTTTCTGGTAAGGAAAGTCACTATTGTGTTCCCATTGCCATACACAGTGCAAAGAGCACTCGCGTCTGTTCCCAGCCAGTACAGTGTATCGGACTGAAGAGGAGCTACTGTTCTTGTCAGTTTCCTAAGCAGAGTTGAACGAGATATGGCGCGTTTGTGTAGGAAGAACAGTTCTCTTGTTCTGAGCAAGCTCACTGTTCTGGCCCTATAAGAAACACAGTAGAGTAGAAGAGTGCTCTTTTCTCTAAAGCAGAGTGTGTTTCATGTAAGGCAAGCTAGTGTTTGTTTCCCAGTCCTAAATGGAGTTGAATCACATGCAGTTTCTGGCCCTACGACTAAGAGTTGGTTTCTAGTAAGGAAAGACACTATTGCGCTCCCATTGCCATACATAGAGCAAATAGCACTCGGTCCGTTCCTAGCAAGTACAGTGCATCGGACTGAAGAGGAGCTACTGTTCTTGTCAGTTTCCTAAGCAGAGTTAAACTAGTATTGGCCCGTGTGAAGGAAGCACAGTTCTTTTGTTCTGATCAAGGTCACTCTTCTGGCCCTATAGGAAACACAGTAGAGTAGAAGAGTGCTCTTTTCTCAAAAGCAGAGTGTTTTTCTTGTAAGGCGAGCTTGCTTTTCTTTCCCAGTCCTAAATGGAGTTGAGACACATGCAGTTTTTGGTCCTAAGAGCAAGAGTTTTTTTTCTGGTAAGAAGAGTCACTATTGCACTCCCATTGCCATACACAGTGCAAATAGCACTTGCATCTGTTCCCATCAAGTACAGTGTATTGGACTGAAGAGGATCTACTGTTCTGGTCAGTTTCCTAAGCAGAGTTGATCTAGATATGGCCCGTGTGTGTAGGAAGCACAGTTCTTTTGTTCTGAGCAAGCTCACTGTTCGGATCCCATAGGAGACTCAGTAGAGTAGAAGAGTACTCTTTTCTCAAAAGCAGAGTGTGTTTCATGTAAGGCGAGCTAGCATTTGTTTCCCAGTCCTAAAAGGAGTTGAATCACATGCAGTTTCTGGTCCTACGAGCAAGAGTTCTTTTCTGGTAAGAAGAGTGCCTATTGCGCTCCCATTGTCATACACAGAGCAAATAGTCCTGGCGTCTTTCCTAGCATGTACAGTGAATTGGACTGAAGAGGAGCTACTGTTCTTGTCAGTTTCCTAAGCAGAGTTGAACTAGATATGGCCCGTGTGTGTAGGAAGCACAGTTCTTTTGTTCTGAGCAAGCTCACTGTTACAACCCATAGGAAACACAGTAGAGTTGAAGAGTGCTCTTTTCTCAAAAGCAGAGTGTGTTTCATGTAAGGCGAGCTAGCATTTGTTTCCCAGTCCTAAATGGAGTTGAATCACATGCAGTTTCTGGTCCTATGAGCAAGAGTTGTTTTCTGATAAGAAAAGTCACTATTGCGCTCCCATTGCCATACACAGTGCAAATAGCACTCGCGTGTGTTCCCAGCTAGTACAGGGTATCGTACTGAAGAGGAGCTACTGTTTTTGTCAGTTTCCTCAGCAGAGTTGAACTAGATATGGCCCGTGTGTGTAGGAAGCACAGCTTTTTTTTTCTGAGCAAGATCACTGTTCTGGCCCTATAGGAAACACAGTAGAGCAGAAGAGTGCTCTTTTCTCAAAAGGAGAGTGTGTTTCTTGTAAGGCGAGCTAGTGTTTGTTTCCCAGTTTTCAATGGAGTTGAATCACATGCAGTTTCTGGTCCTACGAGCAAGAGTTGTTTTCTGGTAAAGAAAGTCACTATTGCGCTCCCATTGCCATACACAGTGCAAATGGCACTCGCGTCTGTTCCCAGCAATTATAGTGTATGGGACTGAAGAGGAGCTACTGTTCTTGTCATTTTCCTAAGCAGAGTTGAACTAGATATGGTCCGTGTGTAGGAAGCAATGTTTTCTGTTCTGAGCAAGGTCACTGTTCGGACCCCATAGGAAACACAGTAGAGTAGAGGAGTGCTCTTTTCTCTAAAGCAGAGTGTGTTTCTTGTAAGGCGAGCTAGTGTTTGTTTCCCAGTCCTAAATGGAGTTGAATCACATGCAGTTTCTGGTCCTACGAGCAAGAGATTTTATGGTAAGAATAGTCACTATTGCGCTGCCATTGCCATACACAGGACAAATAGCACTGGCGTCTGTTCCCACCAAGTACAGTGTATTGGACTGAAGAGGATCTACTGTTCTTGTCAGGTTTATAAGCAGAATTGAACTAGATATGGCCGTGTGTGTAGGAAGCAGAGTTTTTTTGTTCTGAGCAAGCTCACTGTTCGGACCCCATAGGAAACACAGCAGAGTAGAGGAGTGCTCTTTTCTCTAAAGCAGAGTGTGTTTCTTGTAAGGCGAGCTAGCATTTGTTTCCCAGTCCTAAATGTAGTTGAATCCCATGTAGTTTCTGGTCCTACGAGCAAGAGTTGTTTTCTGGTAAGAAGAGTCACTATTGTGCTGCCATTGCCATACACAGGACATATAGCACTGTTGTCTGTTCCCAGCAAGTACACTGTATTGGACTGAAGAGGATCTACTCTTCATGTCAGGTTCCTAAGCAGAATTGAACTACATATGGCCGTGTTTGTAGGAAGCACAGTTCTTTTGTTCTGAGCAAGCTCACTGTTCTGGCCTTATACGAAACACAGTAGAGTAGAAGAGTGCTCTTTTCTCAAAAGCAGAGTGTGTTTCTTGTAAGGCGAGCTAGTGTTTTTTTTCCCTGTCCTAAATGGAGTTGAATCTCATGCAGTTTCTGGTCCTACGAGCAAGAGTTTTTTTTCTGGTAAGAAGAGTCACTATTGCACTCCCATTACCATACACAGTGCAAATAGCACTTGCATCTGTTCCCAGCAAGTACAGTGTATTGGACTGAAGAGGATCTACTGTTCTTGTCAGTTTCCTAAGCAGAGTTGAACTAGATATGGCCCGTGTGTGTAGGAAGCACAGTTCTTTTGTTCTGAGCAAGCTCACTGTTCGTATCCCATAGGAGACTCAGTAGAGTAGAAGAGTACTCTTTTCTCAAAAGCAGAGTGTGTTTCATGTAAGGCGAGCTAGCATTTGTTTCCCAGTCCTAAATGGAGTTGAATCACATGCAGTTTCTGGTCCTACGAGCAAGAGTTGTTTTCTGGTAAGAAGAGTCCCTATTGCGCTCCCATTGTCATACACAGAGCAAATAGTCCTGGCGTCTTTCCTAGCATGTACAGTGAATTGGACTGAAGAGGAGCTACTGTTCTTGTCAGTTTCCTAAGCAGAGTTGAACTAGATATGGCCTGTGTGTGTAGGAAGCACAGTTCTTTTGTTCTGAGCAAGCTCACTGTTACAACCCATAGGAAACAGAGTAGAGTAGAAGAGTGCTCTTTTCTCAAAAGCAGAGTGTGTTTCATGTAAGGCGAGCTAGCATTTGTTTCCCAGTCCTAAATGGAGTTGAATCACATGCAGTTTCTGGTCCTACGAGCAAGAGTTGTTTTCTGGTAAGAAAAGTCACTATTGCGCTCCCATTGCCATACACAGTGCAAATAGCACTCGCGTGTGTTCCCAGCTAGTAGAGGGTATCGTATTGAAGAGGAGCTAATGTTTTTGTCAGTTTCCTCAGCAGAGTTGATCTAGATATGACCCGTGTGTGTAGGAAGCACAGCTTTTTTTTCCGAGCAAGATCACTGTTCTGGCCCTATAGGAAACACTTTAGAGTATAAGAGGGCTCTTTTCTCAAAAGCAGAGTGTGTTTCTTGTAATGCGAGCTAGTGTTTGTTTCCCAGTCCTAAATGGAGTTGAATCTCATGCAGTTTCTGGTCCTACGAGCAAGAGTTGTTTTCTGGTAAGAAGAGTCACTATTGTGCTCCCATTGCCATACACAGTGCAAATAGCACTCGCGTCTGTTCCCAGCAAGTACAGTGTATCGGACTGAAGAGTAGCTACTGTTGTTGTCAGTTTCCTAAACAGAGTTGAACGAGATATAGCCCGTGTGTGTAGAAAGCTCAGTTCTTTTGTTCTGAGCAAGCTCACTGTTTTGACCACATAGGAAACACAGTAGAGTAGAAGAGTGCTCTTTTCTCAAAAGCAGGGTGTGTTTCTTGTAAGGCGAGCTAGCGTTTGTTTCCCAGTCCTAAATGGAGTTGAATCACATGCAGTTTCTGGTCCTAGGAGCAAGAGTTGTTTTCTGGTAAGAAGAGTCTCTATTGCGCTCTCATTGTCACACAGAGCAAATAGTACTGGCGTCTGTTCCCAGCATGTACAGTGTATGGACTGAAGAGGATCTACTGTTCTTGTCAGTTTCCTAAGCAGAATTGAATAGATATGGCCCCTGTGTGCAGGAAGCAGAGTTCTTTTGTTCTGAGGAAACTCACTGTTCTGGCTCTATAGGAAACACAGTAGTGTAGAAGAGTGCTCTTTTCTCTAAAGCAGAGTGTGTTTCTTGTAAGGCGAACTAGCGTTTGTTTCCCAGTTCTAAATGGAGTTGAATAAGATGCAGTTTCTGGTCCTACGAGCAAGAGTTGTTTTATGGTAAGAATAGTCACTATTGTGCTGCCATTGCCATACATAGGACAAATAGCACTGGCGTCTGTTCCCAGCTAGTACAGTGTATTGGACTGAAGAGGATCTACTGTTCTTGTCAGGTTCCTAATCAGAATTGAAATAGATATGGCCGTGTGTGTAGGAAGCACAGTTGCTTTGTACTGAGCAAGCTCACTGTTTTGACCACAGCGGAAACACAGTAAAGTAGAATAGTGCTCTTTTCTCAAAAGCAGAGGGTGTTTCTTGTAAGGCGAGCTAGCATTTGTTTCCCAGTCCTAAATGGAGTTGAATCCCATGCAGTTTCTGGTCCTACGAGCAAGAGTTGTGTTCTGGTAAGAAGAGTCACTATTGTGCTGCCATTGCCATACACAGGACAAATAGCACTGTTGTCTGTTCCCAGCAAGTACACTGTATTGGACTGAAGAGGATCTACTGTTCATGTCAGGTTCCTAAGCAGAATTGAACTAGATATGGCCGTGTGTGTAGGAAGCACAGTCTTTTGTTCTGAGCATGCTCACTGTTCTGGCCCTATAGGAAACACAGTAGAGTAGAAGAGTGCTCTTTTCTCAAAAGCAGAGTGTGTTTCTTGTAAGGCGAGCTAGCGTTTGTTTCCCAGTCCAAAATGGAGTTGAATCACATGCAGTTTCTGGTCCTATGAGCAAGAGTTGTTTTCTGGTAAGGAAAGTCACTATCGTGTTCCCATTGCCATACAAAGTGCAAAGAGCACTCGCGTCTGTTCCCAGGAAGTACAGTGTATCGGACTGAAGAGGAGCTACTGTTCTTGTCTGTTTCCTAAGCAAAGTTGAATGAGATATGGCCCGTGTGTGTAGGATGAACAGTTCTCTTGTTCTGAGCAAGCGCACTGTTCTGGCCCTATAGGAAACACAGTAGAGTAGAAGAGTGCTCTTTTCTCAAAGCAGAGTGTGTTTCATGTAAGGCGAGCTAGCATTTGTTTCCCAGTCCTAAATGGAGTTGAATCACATGCAGTTTCTGGTCCTACAAGCAAGAGTTGTTTTCTGATAAGGAAAGACACTATTGCGCTCCCATTGCCATACATAGTGCAAATAGGACTCGATCCGTTCCCAGCAAGTACAGTGCATCGGACTGAAGAGGAGCTACTGTTCTTGTCAGTTTCCTAAGCAGAGTTGAACTAGATATGGTCCGTGTGTAGGAAGCAAAATTTTCTGTTCTGAGCAAGCTCACTGTTTGGACCCCATAGGATACACAGTAGAGTAGAAGAGTCCTCTTTTCTCAAATGCAGAATGTGTTTCTTGTAAGGCGAGCTAGTGTTTGTTTCCCAGTCCTAAATGGAGTTGAATCACATGCAGTTTTGGGTCCTACGAGCAAGAGTTGTTTTCTGGTAAGAAGAGTCACTATTGCACTGCCATTGCCATACAAAAGACAATTAGCACTGGCGTCTGTTCCCAGCAAGTACAGTGTATTGGACTGAAGAGAATCTACTGTTCTTGTCAGGTTTATAAGCAGAATTGAACTAGATATGGCCGTGTGTGTAGGAAGCACAGTTTTTTTGTTCTGAGCAAGCTCACTGTTCGGACCCCATAGGAAACACAGTAGAGTAGAGGAGTGCTCTTTTCTCTAAAGCAGAGTGTGTTTCTTGTAAGGCGAGCTAGCATTTGTTTCCCAGTCCTAAATGGAGTTGAATCACATGCAGTTTCTGGTCCTACGAGCAAGAGTTGTTTTATGGTAAGAATAGTCACTATTGCGCTGCCATTGCCATACACAGGACAAATAGCACTGGCGTCTGTTCCCACCAAGTACAGTGTATTGGACTGAAGAGGATCTACTGTTCTTTTCAGGTTCTTAAGCAGAGTTGAACTGCATATGGCTGTGTGTGTAGGAAGCACAGTTCTTTTGTTCTGAGCAAGCTCACTGTTCTGGCCCTATAGGAAACACAGTAGAGTAGAAGAGTGCTCTTTTCTCAAAAGCAGAGTGTGTTTCTTGTAAGGCGACCTAGTGTTTTTTTTCCCAGTCCTAAATGGAGTTGAATCACATGCAGTTTCTGGTCCTACGAACAAGAGTTGTTTTCTGGTAAGGAAAGTCACTATTGTGTTCCCATTGCCATACACAGTGCAAAGAGCACTCGCGTCTGTTCCCAGCAAGTACATTGTATCGGACTGAAGAGGAGCTACTGTTCTTGTCAGTTTCCTAAGCAGAGTTGAACGAGATATGGCGCGTTTGTGTAGGAAGAACAGTTCTCTTGTTCTGAGCAAGCTCACTGTTCTGGCCCTATAAGAAACACAGTAGAGTAGAAGAGTGCTCTTTTCTCTAAAGCAGAGTGTGTTTCATGTAAGGCGAGCTAGTGTTTGTTTCCCAGTCCTAAATGGAGTTGAATCACATGCAGTTTCTGGCCCTACGACTAAGAGTTGGTTTCTAGTAAGGAAAGACACTATTGCGCTCCCATTGCCATACATAGAGCAAATAGCACTCGGTCCGTTCCTAGCAAGTACAGTGCATCGGACTGAAGAGGAGCTATTGTTCTTGTCAGTTTCCTAAGCAGAGTTGAACTAGATATGGTCCGTGTGTAGGAAGCAATGTTTTCTGTTCTGAGCAAGCGCACTGTTTGGACACCATAGGAAACACAGTAGAGTAGAAGAGTGCTCTTTTCTCAAATGCAGAATGTGTTTCTTGTAAGGCGAGCTTGCGTTTCTTTCCCAGTCCTAAATGGAGTTGAGACACATGCAGTTTTTGTCCTACGAGCAAGAGTTTTTTTCTGGTAAGAAGAGTCACTATTGCACTCCCATTGCCATACACAGTGCAAATAGCACTTGCATCTGTTCCCAGCAAGTTCAGTGTATTGGACTGAAGAGGAGCTACTGTTCTTGTCAGTTTTTTAAGCAGAGTTGAACTAGATATGACCCGTGTGTGTAGGAAGCACAGTTCTTTTCTTCTGAGCAAGCTCACTATTCAGATCCCATAGGAGATTCAGTAGAGTAGAAGAGTACTCTTTTCTCAAAAGCAGAGTGTGTTTCATGTAAGGCGAGCTAGCATTTGTTTCCCAGTCCTAAATGGAGTTGAATCACATGCAGTTTCTGGTCCTACGAACAAGAGTTGTTTTCTGGTAAGAAGAGTCCCTATTGCGCTCCCATTGTCATACACAGAGCAAATAGTCCTGGCGTCTGTTCCTAGCATGTACAGTGAATTGGAGTGAAGAGGAGATACTGTTCTTGTCAGTTTCCTAAGCAGAGTTGAACTAGATATGGCCCGTGTGTGTAGGAATCACAGTTCTTTTGTTCTGAGCAAGCTCACAGTTCCCACCCTTAGGAAACACAGTAGAGTAGAAGAGTGCTCTTTTCTCAAAAGCAGAGTGTGTTTCATGTAAGGCGAGCTAGCATTTGTTTCCCAGTCCTAAATGGAGTTGAATCACATGCAGTTTCTGGTCCTACGAGCAAGAGTTTTTTTCTGGTAAGAAAAGTCACTATTGCGCTCCCATTACCATACACAGTGCAAATAGCACTCGCGTGTGTTCCCAGCTAGTACAGGGTATCGTACTGAAGAGGAGCTACTATTTTTGTCAGTTTCCTAAGCAGAGTTGAACTAGATATGGCCCGTGTGTGTAGGAAGCACAGCTTTTTTTTTCTGAGCAAAATCACTGTTCTGTCCCTATAGGAAACACTTTAGAGTATAAGAGGGCTCTTTTCTCAAAAGCAGAGTGTGTTTCTTGTAATGCGAGCTAGCGTTTGTTTCCAGTCCTAAATGGAGTTGAATCTCATGCAGTTTCTGTTCCTACGAGCAAGTGTTGTTTTCTGGTAAGAAGAGTCACTATTGTGCTCCCATTGCCATACACAGTGCAAATAGCACTCGCGTCTGTTCCCAGCAAGTACAGTGTATCGGACTGAAGAGTAGCTACTGTTGTTGTCAGTTTCCTAAACAGAGTTGAACGAGATATGGCCCGTGTGTGTAGGAAGCTCAGTTCTTTTGTTCTGAGCAAGCTCACTGTTTTGACCACATAGGAAACACAGTAGAGTAGAAGAGTGCTCTTTTCTCAAAAGCAGGGTGTGTTTCTTGTAAGGCGAGCTAGTGTTTGTTTCCCAGTCCTAAATGGAGTTGAATCACATGCAGTTTCTGGTCCTACGAGCAAGAGTTGTTTTCTCGTAAGGAAAGTCACTATTGTGCTCCCATTGTGATACACAGTGCAAATAGCACTCACGTCTGTTCCCAGCTATTACAGTGTATCGGACTGAAGAGGAGCTACTGTTCTTGTCGGTTTCCTAAGCAGAGTTGAACTAGATATGGTCCGTGTGTAGGAAGCACAGTTTTCTGTTCTGAGCAAGCTCACTGTTTGGACCCCATAGGAAACACAGTAGAGTAGAAGAGTGCTCTTTTCTCAAAAGCAAAGTGTGTTTCTTGTAAGGCGAGCTAGCATTTGTTTCCCAGTCCTAAATGGAGTTGAATCTCATGCAGTTTCTGGTCCTACGAGCAATAGTTGTTTTATGGTAAGAATAGTCACTATTGCGCTGCCATTGCCATACACAGGACAAATAGCACTGGCGTCTGTTCCCAGCAAGTAAAGTATATTGGACTGAAGGGGATCTACTGTTCTTGTCAGGTTCCTAAACAGAATTGATCTAGATATGGCCGTGTGTGTAGGAAGCACAGTTCTTTTGTTCTGAGCAAGCTCACTGTTCTGGCCCTACAGGAAACACAGTAGAGTAGAAGAGTGCTCTTTTCTCAAAAGTAGAGTGTATTTCTTGTAAGGCGAGCTAGCGTTTGTTTTCCAGTCCTAAATGGAGTTGAGTCACATGCAGTTTCTGGTCCTAGGAACAAGAGTTGTTTTCTGGTAAGAAGAGTCACTATTGCGCTCCCATTGTCATACACTGGGCAAATAGTACTGGCGTCTGTTCCCAGCATGTACAGTGTATTAGACTGAATAGGATCTACTGTTATTGTCAGTTTCCTAAGCAGAATTGAATAGATATGGCCCCTGTGTGCAGGAAGCACAGTTCTTTTATTCTGAGGAAGCTCACTCATCTGGCCCTATAGGAAATAAAGTATAGTAGAAGAATGCTCTTTTGTCAAAAGCAAAGAGTTTTTCTTGTAAGGCGAGCTAGCGTTTCTTTCCCAGTCCTAAATGAAGTTGAGACACATGCAGTTTTTGGTCCTATGAGCAAGAGTTTTTTTCTGGTAAGAAGAGTCACTATTGCACTCTCATTGCCATACACAGTGCAAATAGCACTTGCATCTGTTCCCAGCAAGTACAGTGTATTGGACTGAAGAGGATCTACTGTTCTTGTCAGTGTTTTAAGCAGAGTTGAACTAGATATGGCCCGTGTGTGTAGGAAGCACAGTTCCTTTGTTCTGAGCAAGCTCACTGTTCGGACCCCATAGGAAACTCAGTAGAGTAGAAGAGTGCTCTTTTCTCAAAAGCAGAGTGTGTTTCTTGTAAAACGAGCTATCGTTTGTTTCCTAGTCCTAAATGGAGTTGAATCACATGCAGTTTCTGGTCCTATGAGCAAGAGTTGTTTTCTGGTAAGAAGAGTCACTATTGTGCTCCCATTGTCATACACAGGGCAAATAGCGCTGGCGTCTGTTCCCAGCATGTACAGTGTATTGGACTGAAGAGGATCTACTGTTCTTGTCAGGTTCCTAAGCAGAGTTGAACTAGATATGGCCGTGTGTGTAGGAAGCACAGTTCTTTTGTTCTGAGCAAGCTCACTGTTCTGGCCCTATAGGAAACACAGTAGGGTAGAAGAGTGCTCTTTTCTCAAAAGCAGAGTGTGTTTCTTGTAAGGCGAACTCGCGTTTGTTTCCCAGTACTAAATGGAGTTGAGTCACATGCAGTTTTTTGTCCTACGAGCAAGAGTTGTTTTCTGGTAAGACGAGTCACTATTGTGCTCCAATTGCCATACACAGTGCAAATAGCACTCGCGTCTGTTCCTAGCAAGTACAGTGTATTGGACTGAAGAGGAGCTACTGTTCTTGTCAGGTTCCTAAGCAGAGTTGAACTAGATATGGTCCGTGTGTGTAGGAAGCACAGTTCTTTTGTTCTGAGCAAGCTCACTGTTTGGACCCCATAGGAAACACAGTAGAGTAGAAGAGTGCTCTCTTCTCAAAAGAAGAGTGTGTTTCTTGTAAGGCGAGCTAGCATTTGTTTCCCAGTCTTAACTGGAGTTGAATCCCATGCAGTTTCTGGTCCTAGGAGCAAGAGTTGTTTTCTGGTAAGAAGAGTCACTATTGCGCTCCCATTGTCATACACAGTGCAAATAGCACTCGCGTCTGTTCCCAGCAATTACAGTGTATGGGACTGAAGAGGAGCTACTGTTCTTGTCAGTTTCCTAAGCAGAGTTGAACTAGATATGGTCCGTGTGTAGGAAGCAATGTTTTCTGTTCTGAGCAAGGTCACTGTTCGGACCCCATAGGAAACACAGTAGAGTAGAGGAGTGCTCTTTTCTCTAAAGCAGAGTGTGTTCCTTGTAAGGCGAGCTAGTGTTTGTTTCCCAGTCCTAAATGGAGTTGAATCACATGCAGTTTCTGGTCCTACGAGCAAGAGTTGTTTTATGGTAAGAATAGTCACTATTGCGCTGCCATTGCCATACACAGGACAAATAGCACTGGCGTCTGTTCCCACCAAGTACAGTGTATTGGACTGAAGAGGATCTACTGTTCTTGTCAGGTTTATAAGCAGAATTGAACTAGAAATGGACGTGTGTGTAGGAAGCACAGTTTTTTTGTTCTGAGCAAGCTCACTGTTCGGACCCCATAGGAAACACAGCAGAGTAGAGGAGTGCTCTTTTCTCTAAAGCAGAGTGTGTTTCTTGTAAGGCGAGCTAGCATTTGTTTCCCAGTCCTAAATGCAGTTGAATCCCATGTAGTTTCTGGTCCTACGAGCAAGAGTTGTTTTCTGGTAAGAAGAGTCACTATTGTGCTGCCATTGCCATACACAGGACAAATAGCACTGTTGTCTGTTCCCAGCAAGTACACTGTATTGGACTGAAGAGGGTCTACTCTTCATGTCAGGTTCCTAAGCAGAATTGAACTACATATGGCCGTGTTTGTAGGAAGCACAGTTCTTTTGTTCTGAGCAAGCTCACTGTTCTGGCCTTATACGAAACACAGTAGAGTAGAAGAGTGCTCTTTTCTCAAAAGCAGAGTGTGTTTCTTGTAAGGCGAGCTAGTGTTTTTTTTCCCTGTCCTAAATGGAGTTGAATCTCATGCAGTTTCTGGTCCTACGAGCAAGAGTTTTTTTTCTGGTAAGAAGAGTCACTATTGCACTCCCATTGCCATACACAGTGCAAATAGCACTTGCATCTGTTCCCAGCAAGTACAGTGTATTGGACTGAAGAGGATCTTCTGTTCTTGTCAGTTTCCTAAGCAGAGTTGAACTAGATATGGTCCGTGTGTAGGAAGCAATGTTTTCTGTTCTGAGCAAGCGCACTGTTTGGACACCATAGGAAACACAGTAGAGTAGAAGAGTGCTCTTTTCTCAAATGCAGAATGTGTTTCTTGTAAGGCGAGCTTGCGTTTCTTTCCCAGTCCTAAATGGAGTTGAGACACATGCAGTTTTTGTCCTACGAGCAAGAGTTTTTTTCTGGTAAGAAGAGTCACTATTGCACTCCCATTACCATACACAGTGCAAATAGCACTTGCATCTGTTCCCAGCAAGTTCAGTGTATTGGACTGAAGAGGAGCTACTGTTCTTGTCAGTTTTTTAAGCAGAGTTGAACTAGATATGACCCGTGTGTGTAGGAAGCACAGTTCTTTTCTTCTGAGCAAGCTCACTATTCGGATCCCATAGGAGATTCAGTAGAGTAGAAGAGTACTCTTTTCTCAAAAGCAGAGTGTGTTTCATGTAAGGCGAGCTAGCATTTGTTTCCCAGTCCTAAATGGAGTTGAATCACATGCAGTTTCTGGTCCTACGAACAAGAGTTGTTTTCTGGTAAGAAGAGTCCCTATTGCGCTCCCATTGTCATACACAGAGCAAATAGTCCTGGCGTCTGTTCCTAGCATGTACAGTGAATTGGAGTGAAGAGGAGATACTGTTCTTGTCAGTTTCCTAAGCAGAGTTGAACTAGATATGGCCCGTGTGTGTAGGAATCACAGTTCTTTTGTTCTGAGCAAGCTCACAGTTCCCACCCTTAGGAAACACAGTAGAGTAGAAGAGTGCTCTTTTCTCAAAAGCAGAGTGTGTTTCATGTAAGGCGAGCTAGCATTTGTTTCCCAGTCCTAAATGGAGTTGAATCACATGCAGTTTCTGGTCCTACGAGCAAGAGTTTTTTTCTGGTAAGAAAAGTCACTATTGCGCTCCCATTACCATACACAGTGCAAATAGCACTCGCGTGTGTTCCCAGCTAGTACAGGGTATCGTACTGAAGAGGAGCTACTATTTTTGTCAGTTTCCTAAGCAGAGTTGAACTAGATATGGCCCGTGTGTGTAGGAAGCACAGCTTTTTTTTTCTGAGCAAAATCACTGTTCTGTCCCTATAGGAAACACTTTAGAGTATAAGAGGGCTCTTTTCTCAAAAGCAGAGTGTGTTTCTTGTAATGCGAGCTAGCGTTTGTTTCCAGTCCTAAATGGAGTTGAATCTCATGCAGTTTCTGTTCCTACGAGCAAGTGTTGTTTTCTGGTAAGAAGAGTCACTATTGTGCTCCCATTGCCATACACAGTGCAAATAGCACTCGCGTCTGTTCCCAGCAAGTACAGTGTATCGGACTGAAGAGTAGCTACTGTTGTTGTCAGTTTCCTAAACAGAGTTGAACGAGATATGGCCCGTGTGTGTAGGAAGCTCAGTTCTTTTGTTCTGAGCAAGCTCACTGTTTTGACCACATAGGAAACACAGTAGAGTAGAAGAGTGCTCTTTTCTCAAAAGCAGGGTGTGTTTCTTGTAAGGCGAGCTAGTGTTTGTTTCCCAGTCCTAAATGGAGTTGAATCACATGCAGTTTCTGGTCCTACGAGCAAGAGTTGTTTTCTCGTAAGGAAAGTCACTATTGTGCTCCCATTGCGATACACAGTGCAAATAGCACTCACGTCTGTTCCCAGCTATTACAGTGTATCGGACTGAAGAGGAGCTACTGTTCTTGTCGTTTTCCTAAGCAGAGTTGAACTAGATATGGTCCGTGTGTAGGAAGCACAGTTTTCTGTTCTGAGCAAGCTCACTGTTTGGACCCCATAGGAAACACAGTAGAGTAGAAGAGTGCTCTTTTCTCAAAAGCAAAGTGTGTTTCTTGTAAGGCGAGCTAGCATTTGTTTCCCAGTCCTAAATGGAGTTGAATCTCATGCAGTTTCTGGTCCTACGAGCAATAGTTGTTTTATGGTAAGAATAGTCACTATTGCGCTGCCATTGCCATACACAGGACAAATAGCACTGGCGTCTGTTCCCAGCAAGTAAAGTATATTGGACTGAAGGGGATCTACTGTTCTTGTCAGGTTCCTAAACAGAATTGAACTAGATATGGCCGTGTGTGTAGGAAGCACAGTTCTTTTGTTCTGAGCAAGCTCACTGTTCTGGCCCTACAGGAAACACAGTAGAGTAGAAGAGTGCTCTTTTCTCAAAAGTAGAGTGTATTTCTTGTAAGGCGAGCTAGCGTTTGTTTTCCAGTCCTAAATGGAGTTGAGTCACATGCAGTTTCTGGTCCTAGGAACAAGAGTTGTTTTCTGGTAAGAAGAGTCACTATTGCGCTCCCATTGTCATACACTGGGCAAATAGTACTGGCGTCTGTTCCCAGCATGTACAGTGTATTGGACTGAATAGGATCTACTGTTATTGTCAGTTTCCTAAGCAGAATTGAATAGATATGGCCCCTGTGTGCAGGAAGCACAGTTCTTTTATTCTGAGGAAGCTCACTCATCTGGCCCTATAGGAAATACAGTATAGTAGAAGAATGCTCTTTTGTCAAAAGCAAAGAGTTTTTCTTGTAAGGCGAGCTAGCGTTTCTTTCCCAGTCCTAAATGAAGTTGAGACACATGCAGTTTTTGGTCCTATGAGCAAGAGTTTTTTTCTGGTAAGAAGAGTCACTATTGCACTCTCATTGCCATACACAGTGCAAATAGCACTTGCATCTGTTCCCAGGAAGTACAGTGTATTGGACTGAAGAGGATCTACTGTTCTCGTCAGTGTTTTAAGCAGAGTTGAACTAGATATGGCCCGTGTGTGTAGGAAGCACAGTTCCTTTGTTCTGAGCAAGCTCACTGTTCGGACCCCATAGGAAACTCAGTAGAGTAGAAGAGTGCTCTTTTCTCAAAAGCAGAGTGTGTTTCTTGTAAAACGAGCTATCGTTTGTTTCCTAGTCCTAAATGGAGTTGAATCACATGCAGTTTCTGGTCCTATGAGCAAGAGTTGTTTTCTGGTAAGAAGAGTCACTATTGTGCTCCCATTGTCATACACAGGGCAAATAGCGCTGGCGTCTGTTCCCAGCATGTACAGTGTATTGGACTGAAGAGGATCTACTGTTCTTGTCAGGTTCCTAAGCAGAGTTGAACTAGATATGGCCGTGTGTGTAGGAAGCACAGTTCTTTTGTTCTGAGCAAGCTCACTGTTCTGGCCCTATAGGAAACACAGTAGGGTAGAAGAGTGCTGTTTTCTCAAAAGCAGAGTGTGTTTCTTGTAAGGCGAACTCGCGTTTGTTTCCCAGTACTAAATGGAGTTGAGTCACATGCAGTTTTTTGTCCTACGAGCAAGAGTTGTTTTCTGGTAAGACGAGTCACTATTGTGCTCCAATTGCCATACACAGTGCAAATAGCACTCGCGTCTGTTCCTAGCAAGTACAGTGTATTGGACTGAAGAGGAGCTACTGTTCTTGTCAGGTTCCTAAGCAGAGTTGAACTAGATATGGTCCGAGTGTGTAGGAAGCACAGTTCTTTTGTTCTGAGCAAGCTCACTGTTTGGACCCCATAGGAAACACAGTAGAGTAGAAGAGTGCTCTCTTCTCAAAAGAAGAGTGTGTTTCTTGTAAGGCGAGCTAGCATTTGTTTCCCAGTCTTAACTGGAGTTGAATCCCATGCAGTTTCTGGTCCTAGGAGCAAGAGTTGTTTTCTGGTAAGAAGAGTCACTATTGCGCTCCCATTGTCATACACAGTGCAAATAGCACTCGCGTCTGTTCCCAGCAATTACAGTGTATGGGACTGAAGAGGAGCTACTGTTCTTGTCAGTTTCCTAAGCAGAGTTGAACTAGATATGGTCCGTGTGTAGGAAGCAATGTTTTCTGTTCTGAGCAAGGTCACTGTTCGGACCCCATAGGAAACACAGTAGAGTAGAGGAGTGCTCTTTTCTCTAAAGCAGAGTGTGTTCCTTGTAAGGCGAGCTAGTGTTTGTTTCCCAGTCCTAAATGGAGTTGAATCACATGCAGTTTCTGGTCCTACGAGCAAGAGTTGTTTTATGGTAAGAATAGTCACTATTGCGCTGCCATTGCCATACACAGGACAAATAGCACTGGCGTCTGTTCCCACCAAGTACAGTGTATTGGACTGAAGAGGATCTACTGTTCTTGTCAGGTTTATAAGCAGAATTGAACTAGAAATGGACGTGTGTGTAGGAAGCACAGTTTTTTTGTTCTGAGCAAGCTCACTGTTCGGACCCCATAGGAAACACAGCAGAGTAGAGGAGTGCTCTTTTCTCTAAAGCAGAGTGTGTTTCTTGTAAGGCGAGCTAGCATTTATTTCCCAGTCCTAAATGCAGTTGAATCCCATGTAGTTTCTGGTCCTACGAGCAAGAGTTGTTTTCTGGTAAGAAGAGTCACTATTGTGCTGCCATTGCCATACACAGGACAAATAGCACTGTTGTCTGTTCCCAGCAAGTACACTGTATTGGACTGAAGAGGGTCTACTCTTCATGTCAGGTTCCTAAGCAGAATTGAACTACATATGGCCGTGTTTGTAGGAAGCACAGTTCTTTTGTTCTGAGCAAGCTCACTGTTCTGGCCTTATATGAAACACAGTAGAGTAGAAGAGTGCTCTTTTCTCAAAAGCAGAGTGTGTTTCTTGTAAGGCGAGCTAGTGTTTTTTTTCCCTGTCCTAAATGGAGTTGAATCTCATGCAGTTTCTGGTCCTACGAGCAAGAGTTTTTTTTCTGGTAAGAAGAGTCACTATTGCACTCCCATTGCCATACACAGTGCAAATAGCACTTGCATCTGTTCCCAGCAAGTACAGTGTATTGGACTGAAGAGGATCTTCTGTTCTTGTCAGTTTCCTAAGCAGAGTTGAACTAGATATGGTCCGTGTGTAGGAAGCAATGTTTTCTGTTCTGAGCAAGAGCACTGTTTGGACACCATAGGAAACACAGTAGAGTAGAAGAGTGCTCTTTTCTCAAATGCAGAATGTGTTTCTTGTAAGGCGAGCTTGCGTTTCTTTCCCAGTCCTAAATGGAGTTGAGACACATGCAGTTTTTGTCCTACGAGCAAGAGTTTTTTTCTGGTAAGAAGAGTCACTATTGCACTCCCATTGCCATACACAGTGCAAATAGCACTTGCATCTGTTCCCAGCAAGTTCAGTGTATTGGACTGAAGAGGAGCTACTGTTCTTGTCAGTTTTTTAAGCAGAGTTGAACTAGATATGACCCGTGTGTGTAGGAAGCACAGTTCTTTTCTTCTGAGCAAGCTCACTATTCGGATCCCATAGGAGATTCAGTAGAGTAGAAGAGTACTCTTTTCTCAAAAGCAGAGTGTGTTTCATGTAAGGCGAGCTAGCATTTGTTTCCCAGTCCTAAATGGAGTTGAATCACATGCAGTTTCTGGTCCTACGAACAAGAGTTGTTTTCTGGTAAGAAGAGTCCCTATTGCGCTCCCATTGTCATACACAGAGCAAATAGTCCTGGCGTCTGTTCCTAGCATGTACAGTGAATTGGAGTGAAGAGGAGATACTGTTCTTGTCAGTTTCCTAAGCAGAGTTGAACTAGATATGGCCCGTGTGTGTAGGAATCACAGTTCTTTTGTTCTGAGCAAGCTCACAGTTCCCACCCTTAGGAAACACAGTAGAGTAGAAGAGTGCTCTTTTCTCAAAAGCAGAGTGTGTTTCATGTAAGGCGAGCTAGCATTTGTTTCCCAGTCCTAAATGGAGTTGAATCACATGCAGTTTCTGGTCCTACGAGCAAGAGTTGTTTTCTGGTAAGGAAAGTCACTATTGCGCTCCCATTACCATACACAGTGCAAATAGCACTCGCGTGTGTTCCCAGCTAGTACAGGGTATCGTACTGAAGAGGAGCTACTATTTTTGTCAGTTTCCTAAGCAGAGTTGAACTAGATATGGCTCGTGTGTGTAGGAAGCACAGCTTTTTTTTTCTGAGCAAAATCACTGTTCTGTCCCTATAGGAAACACTTTAGAGTATAAGAGGGCTCTTTTCTCAAAAGCAGAGTGTGTTTCTTGTAATGCGAGCTAGCGTTTGTTTCCAGTCCTAAATGGAGTTGAATCTCATGCAGTTTCTGTTCCTACGAGCAAGTGTTGTTTTCTGGTAAGAAGAGTCACTATTGTGCTCCCATTGCCATACACAGTGCAAATAGCACTCGCGTCTGTTCCCAGCAAGTACAGTGTATCGGACTGAAGAGTAGCTACTGTTGTTGTCAGTTTCCTAAACAGAGTTGAACGAGATATGGCCCGTGTGTGTAGGAAGCTCAGTTCTTTTGTTCTGAGCAAGCTCACTGTTTTGACCACATAGGAAACACAGTAGAGTAGAAGAGTGCTCTTTTCTCAAAAGCAGGGTGTGTTTCTTGTAAGGCGAGCTAGTGTTTGTTTCCCAGTCCTAAATGGAGTTGAATCACATGCAGTTTCTGGTCCTACGAGCAAGAGTTGTTTTCTCGTAAGGAAAGTCACTATTGTGCTCCCATTGCGATACACAGTGCAAATAGCACTCACGTCTGTTCCCAGCTATTACAGTGTATCGGACTGAAGAGGAGCTACTGTTCTTGTCGGTTTCCTAAGCAGAGTTGAACTAGATATGGTCCGTGTGTAGGAAGCACAGTTTTCTGTTCTGAGCAAGCTCACTGTTTGGACCCCATAGGAAACACAGTAGAGTAGAAGAGTGCTCTTTTCTCAAAAGCAAAGTGTGTTTCTTGTAAGGCGAGCTAGCATTTGTTTCCCAGTCCTAAATGGAGTTGAATCTCATGCAGTTTCTGGTCCTACGAGCAATAGTTGTTTTATGGTAAGAATAGTCACTATTGCGCTGCCATTGCCATACACAGGACAAATAGCACTGGCGTCTGTTCCCAGCATGTAAAGTATATTGGACTGAAGGGGATCTACTGTTCTTGTCAGGTTCCTAAACAGAATTGAACTAGATATGTCCGTGTGTGTAGGAAGCACAGTTCGTTTGTTCTGCGCAAGCTCACTGTTCGGACCCCATAGGAAACACAGTAGAGTAGAAGAGTGCTCTTTTCTCAAAAGCAGAGTGTGTTTCTTGTAAGGCAAGCTAGCAATTGTTTCCAAGTCCTAAATGGAGTTGAATCACATGCAGTTTCTGGTCCTATGAGCAAGACTTGTTTTCTGGTAAGGAAAGTCACAATTGTGCTCCCATTGCCATACATAGTGCAAATAGCACTCGCGTCTGTTCCCAGCAAGTACAGTGTATCGGACTGAAGAGGAGCTACTTTTTTTGTCAGTTTCCTAAGCAGAGTTGAAGTAGATATGGCCGTGTGTGTAGGAAGCACAGTTCTTTTGTTCTGAGCAAGCTCACTGTTCTGGCCCTACAGGAAACACAGTAGAGTAGAAGAGTGCTCTTTTCTCAAAAGCAGAGTGTATTTCTTGTAAGGCGAGCTAGCGTTTGTTTTCCAGTCCTAAATGGAGTTGAGTCACATGCAGTTTCTGGTCCTAGGAACAAGAGTTGTTTTCTGGTAAGAAGAGTCACTATTGTGCTCCCATTGTCATACACTGGGCAAATAGTACTGGCGTCTGTTCCCAGCATGTACAGTGTATTGGACTGAATAGGATCTACTGTTATTGTCAGTTTCCTAAGCAGAATTGAATAGATATGGCCCCTGTGTGCAGGAAGCACAGTTCTTTTATTCTGAGGAAGCTCACTCATCTGGCCCTATAGGAAATACAGTATAGTAGAAGAATGCTCTTTTGTCAAAAGCAAAGAGTTTTTCTTGTAAGGCGAGCTAGCGTTTCTTTCCCAGTCCTAAATGAAGTTGAGACACATGCAGTTTTTGGTCCTATGAGCAAGAGTTTTTTTCTGGTAAGAAGAGTCACTATTGCACTCTCATTGCCATACACAGTGCAAATAGCACTTGCATCTGTTCCCAGCAAGTACAGTGTATTGGACTGAAGAGGATATACTGTTCTCGTCAGTGTTTTAAGCAGAGTTGAACTAGATATGGCCCGTGTGTGTAGGAAGCACAGTTCCTTTGTTCTGAGCAAGCTCACTGTTCGGACCCCATAGGAAACTCAGTAGAGTAGAAGAGTGCTCTTTTCTCAAAAGCAGAGTGTGTTTCTTGTAAAACGAGCTATCGTTTGTTTCCTAGTCCTAAATGGAGTTGAATCACATGCAGTTTCTGGTCCTATGAGCAAGAGTTGTTTTCTGGTAAGAAGAGTCACTATTGTGCTCCCATTGTCATACACAGGGCAAATAGCGCTGGCGTCTGTTCCCAGCATGTACAGTGTATTGGACTGAAGAGGATCTACTGTTCTTGTCAGGTTCCTAAGCAGAGTTGAACTAGATATGGCCGTGTGTGTAGGAAGCACAGTTCTTTTGTTCTGAGCAAGCTCACTGTTCTGGCCCTATAGGAAACACAGTAGGGTAGAAGAGTGCTCTTTTCTCAAAAGCAGAGTGTGTTTCTTGTAAGGCGAACTCGCGTTTGTTTCCCAGTACTAAATGGAGTTGAGTCACATGCAGTTTTTTGTCCTACGAGCAAGAGTTGTTTTCTGGTAAGACGAGTCACTATTGTGCTCCAATTGCCATACACAGTGCAAATAGCACTCGCGTCTGTTCCTAGCAAGTACAGTGTATTGGACTGAAGAGGTGCTACTGTTCTTGTCAGGTTCCTAAGCAGAGTTGAACTAGATATGGTCCGTGTGTGTAGGAAGCACAGTTCTTTTGTTCTGAGCAAGCTCACTGTTTGGACCCCATAGGAAACACAGTAGAGTAGAAGAGTGCTCTCTTCTCAAAAGAAGAGTGTGTTTCTTGTAAGGCGAGCTAGCATTTGTTTCCCAGTCTTAACTGGAGTTGAATCCCATGCAGTTTCTGGTCCTAGGAGCAAGAGTTGTTTTCTGGTAAGAAGAGTCACTATTGCGCTCCCTTTGTCATACACAGGGCATATAGCACTCGCGTCTGTTCCCAGCAAGTACAGTGTTTTGGACTGAAGAGGATCTACTATTCTTGTCAGTTTCCTAAGCAGAATTGAAGTAGATATGACCGTGTGTTTAGGAAGCACAGTTCTTTTGTTCTGAGCAAGCTTACTCTTTTGGCCCTACAGGAAACACAGTAGAGTAGAGGAGTGCTCTTTTCTCAAAAGCAGAGTGTGTTTCTTGTAAGGCGAGCTCGCGTTTGTTTCCCAGTCCTAATGGAGTTGAGTCACATGCAGTTTTTGCTCCTACGAGCAAGAGTTGTTTTCTGGTAAGAAGAGTCACTATTGTGCTCCAATTGTCATACACAGTGCAAATAGCACTGGCGTCAGTTCCCAGTATGTACAGTGTATTGGACTGAACAGGATCTACTGTTCTTGTCAGGTTCCTAAGCAGAGTTGAAGTAGATATGGCCGTGTGTGTAGGAAGCACAGTTCTTTTGTTCTGAGCAAGCTCACTGTTCTGGCACTATAGGAAACACAGTAGAGTAGAACAGTGCTCTTTTCTCAAAAGTCGAGTGTGTTTCTTGTAAGGCGATCCAGCGTTTGTTTCCCAGTCCTAAATGGAGTGGATTCACATGCAGTTTCTCGTCCTACGAACAAGAGTTTTTTTCTGGTAAGGAAGTCACAATTGTGCTCCCATTGCCATACACAGTGCAAATAGCACTAGCGTCTGTTCCCAGCAAGTAAAGTGTATCTGACTGAAGAGGAGCTACTGTTCTTGTCAGTTTCCTAAGCAGAGTTGAACGATATATGGCCCGTGTGTGTAGGAAGCGCAGTTCTTTTGTTCTGAGCAAGCTCACTGTTTGGACCACATAGGACACACAGTAGAGTAGAAGAGTGCTCTTTTCTCAAAAGCAGAGTGTGTTTCATGTAAGGGGAGCTAGCATTTGTTTCCCAGTACTAAATGGAGTTGAATCCCATGCAGTTTCTGTTCCTACAAGCAAGAGTTGTTTTCTGGTAAGGAAAGTCACTTTGCGCTCCCATTGCCATACACAGTGCAAATAGCACTGTTGTCTGTTCCCAGCAATTACAGTGTATCGGACTGAAGAGGAGCTACTGTTCTTGTCAGTTCCCTCAGCAGAGTTGAACTAGATATGGCCCGTGTGTAGGAAGCACAGTTCTTTTGTTCTGAGCAAGCTCACTGTTCTGGCCCTACAGGAAACACAGTAGAGTAGAAGAGTGCTCTTTTCTCTAAAGCAGAGTGTGTTTCTTGTAAGGCGAGCTAGTGTTTGTTTCCCAGTCCTAATTGGAGTTGAATCACATGCAGTTTCTGGTCCTACGAGCAAGAGTTGTTTTCTGGTAAGAAGAGTCACTGTTGCGCTGCCATTGCCATACACAGGACAAATAGCACTGGCGTCTGTTGCCAGGAAGTACAGTGTATTGGATTGAAGAGGATCTACTGTTCTTGTCAGGTTTATAAGCAGAATTGAACTAGATATGGCCGTGTGTGTAGGAAGCACAGTTTTTTTGTTCTGAGCAAGTTCACTGTTCGGACCCCATAGGAAACACAGTAGAGTAGAAGGGTGCTCTTTTCTCTAAAGCAGATTGTGTTTCTTGTAAGGCGAGCTAGCAATTGTTTCCCAGCCCTAAATGGCATTGAATCACATACAGTTTCTGGTCCTACGAGCAAGAGTTGTTTTCTTGTAAGGAAAGTCACTATTGCGCTCCCATTGACATACATAGTGCAAATAGCACTCGCGTCTGTTCCCAGCAAGTACAGTGTATTGGACTGAAGAGGAGCTACTGTTCTTGTCAGTTTCCTAAGCAGAGTTGAACTAGAAATGGCCCGTGTGTGTAGAAAGCACAGTTCTTTTGTTCTGAGCAAGCTCACTGTTCAGGCCCTATAGGAAACACAGTAGAGTATAAGAGTGCTCTTTTCTCAAAAGCAGATTGTGTTTCTTCTAAGGCGAGCTAGCATTTGTTTCCCAGTCCTATATGGAGTTGAATCCGATGCAGTTTCTGGTCCTATGAGCAAGAGTTGTTTTCTGGTAAGGAAAGTCACTATTGCGCTCCCATTGCCATACACAGTGCAAATAGCACTCACGTCTGTTCCCAGCAAGTACAGTGTATCGGACTGAAGAGGAGCTACTGTTCTTGTCAGTTTCCTAAGCAGAGTTGAACGAGATATGTCCCTCGTGTTTAGGAAGCACAGTTCTTTTGTTCTGAGCAAGCTCACTGTTTGCACAACATAGGAAACACAGTAGAGTATAGAGTGCTCTTTTCTCAAAAGCAGAGTGTGTTTCTTGGAAGGCGAGTTAGCGATGATTCCCAGTCATAAATGGAGTTGAGTCACATGCAGTTTTTTGTCATACGAGCAAGAGTTGTTTTCTGGTAAGACGAGTCACTATTGTGCTCCAAAACCATACACAGTGCAAATAGCACTCGCGTCTGTTCCCAGCAAGTACAGTGTATTGGACTGAAGAGGAGCTACTCTTCTTGTCAGTTTCCTAAGCAGAGTTGAACTAGATATGGCCCGTGTGTGTAGGAAGCACAGTTCTTTTGTTCTGAGCAAGCTCACTGTTCGGACCCCATAGGAAAGACAGTGGAGTAGAAGAGTGCTCTTTTCTCAAAAGCATAGTGTGTTTCATGTAAGGCGAGCTAGCATTTGTTTCCCAGGCCTAAATTGATTTGAATCACATGCAGTTTCTGGTCCTACGAGCAAGAGTTGTTTTCTGGTAAGGAAAGTCTCTATTGCGCTCCCATTGCCATACACAGTGCAAATAGCACTCGTTTCTGATCCCAGGAAGTACAGCATATCGTACTGAAGAGGAGCTACTGTTCTTGTCAGTTTCCTAAGCAGAGTTGAACTAGATATGGCCCGTGTGTAGGAAGCACAGTTCTTTTGTTCTGAGCAAGCTCACTGTTCTGGCCCTATCAGAAACACAGTAGATTAGAAGAGTGCTCTTTTCAATAAAGCAGAGTGTGTTTCTTGTAAGGCGAGCTAGCGTTTGTTTCCCAGTCCTAAATGGAGTTGAATCACATGCAGTTTCTGGCGCTACGAGCAAGAGATTTTTTATGGTAAGAATAGTCACTATTGCGCTGCCATTGCCATACACAGGACAAATAGCACTGGCGTCTGTTCCCAGCAAGTACAGTGTATTGGACTGAAGAGGATCTACTGTTCTTGTCAGGTTCCTAATCAGAATTGAACTAGATATGGCCGTGTGTGTTGGAAGCACAGTTCTTTTGTTCTGAGCAAGCTCACTGTTCTGGCCCTACAGGAAACATTTTAGAGTAGAAGAGTGCTCTTTTCAATAAAGCGGAGTGTGTTTCTTGTAAGGCGAGCTAGCGTTTGTTTCCCAGTCCTAAATGGAATTGAATCCCATGCAGTTTCTGGTCCTAGGAGCAAGAGTTGTTTCTGGTAAGAAGAGTCACTATTGCGCTGCCATTGCCATACACAGGACAAATAGCACTGGCGTCTGTTCCCACCAAGTACAGTGTATTGGACTGAAGAGGATCTACTGTTCTTGTCAGGTTTATAAGCAGAATTGAACTAGAAATGGACGTGTGTGTAGGAAGCACAGTTTTTTTGTTCTGAGCAAGCTCACTGTTCGGACCCCATAGGAAACACAGCAGAGTAGAGGAGTGCTCTTTTCTCTAAAGCAGAGTGTGTTTCTTGTAAGGCGAGCTAGCATTTATTTCCCAGTCCTAAATGCAGTTGAATCCCATGTAGTTTCTGGTCCTACGAGCAAGAGTTGTTTTCTGGTAAGAAGAGTCACTATTGTGCTGCCATTGCCATACGCAGGACAAATAGCACTGTTGTCTGTTCCCAGCAAGTACACTGTATTGGACTGAAGAGGGTCTACTCTTCATGTCAGGTTCCTAAGCAGAATTGAACTACATATGGCCGTGTTTGTAGGAAGCACAGTTCTTTTGTTCTGAGCAAGCTCACTGTTCTGGCCTTATATGAAACACAGTAGAGTAGAAGAGTGCTCTTTTCTCAAAAGCAGAGTGTGTTTCTTGTAAGGCGAGCTAGTGTTTTTTTTCCCTGTCCTAAATGGAGTTGAATCTCATGCAGTTTCTGGTCCTACGAGCAAGAGTTTTTTTTCTGGTAAGAAGAGTCACTATTGCACTCCCATTGCCATACACAGTGCAAATAGCACTTGCATCTGTTCCCAGCAAGTACAGTGTATTGGACTGAAGAGGATCTTCTGTTCTTGTCAGTTTCCTAAGCAGAGTTGAACTAGATATGGTCCGTGTGTAGGAAGCAATGTTTTCTGTTCTGAGCAAGAGCACTGTTTGGACACCATAGGAAACACAGTAGAGTAGAAGAGTGCTCTTTTCTCAAATGCAGAATGTGTTTCTTGTAAGGCGAGCTTGCGTTTCTTTCCCAGTCCTAAATGGAGTTGAGACACATGCAGTTTTTGTCCTACGAGCAAGAGTTTTTTTCTGGTAAGAAGAGTCACTATTGCACTCCCATTGCCATACACAGTGCAAATAGCACTTGCATCTGTTCCCAGCAAGTTCAGTGTATTGGACTGAAGAGGAGCTACTGTTCTTGTCAGTTTTTTAAGCAGAGTTGAACTAGATATGACCCGTGTGTGTAGGAAGCACAGTTCTTTTCTTCTGAGCAAGCTCACTATTCGGATCCCATAGGAGATTCAGTAGAGTAGAAGAGTACTCTTTTCTCAAAAGCAGAGTGTGTTTCATGTAAGGCGAGCTAGCATTTGTTTCCCAGTCCTAAATGGAGTTGAATCACATGCAGTTTCTGGTCCTACGAACAAGAGTTGTTTTCTGGTAAGAAGAGTCCCTATTGCGCTCCCATTGTCATACACAGAGCAAATAGTCCTGGCGTCTGTTCCTAGCATGTACAGTGAATTGGAGTGAAGAGGAGATACTGTTCTTGTCAGTTTCCTAAGCAGAGTTGAACTAGATATGGCCCGTGTGTGTAGGAATCACAGTTCTTTTGTTCTGAGCAAGCTCACAGTTCCCACCCTTAGGAAACACAGTAGAGTAGAAGAGTGCTCTTTTCTCAAAAGCAGAGTGTGTTTCATGTAAGGCGAGCTAGCATTTGTTTCCCAGTCCTAAATGGAGTTGAATCACATGCAGTTTCTGGTCCTACGAGCAAGAGTTGTTTTCTGGTAAGGAAAGTCACTATTGCGCTCCCATTACCATACACAGTGCAAATAGCACTCGCGTGTGTTCCCAGCTAGTACAGGGTATCGTACTGAAGAGGAGCTACTATTTTTGTCAGTTTCCTAAGCAGAGTTGAACTAGATATGGCTCGTGTGTGTAGGAAGCACAGCTTTTTTTTTCTGAGCAAAATCACTGTTCTGTCCCTATAGGAAACACTTTAGAGTATAAGAGGGCTCTTTTCTCAAAAGCAGAGTGTGTTTCTTGTAATGCGAGCTAGCGTTTGTTTCCAGTCCTAAATGGAGTTGAATCTCATGCAGTTTCTGTTCCTACGAGCAAGTGTTGTTTTCTGGTAAGAAGAGTCACTATTGTGCTCCCATTGCCATACACAGTGCAAATAGCACTCGCGTCTGTTCCCAGCAAGTACAGTGTATCGGACTGAAGAGTAGCTACTGTTGTTGTCAGTTTCCTAAACAGAGTTGAACGAGATATGGCCCGTGTGTGTAGGAAGCTCAGTTCTTTTGTTCTGAGCAAGCTCACTGTTTTGACCACATAGGAAACACAGTAGAGTAGAAGAGTGCTCTTTTCTCAAAAGCAGGGTGTGTTTCTTGTAAGGCGAGCTAGTGTTTGTTTCCCAGTCCTAAATGGAGTTGAATCACATGCAGTTTCTGGTCCTACGAGCAAGAGTTGTTTTCTCGTAAGGAAAGTCACTATTGTGCTCCCATTGCGATACACAGTGCAAATAGCACTCACGTCTGTTCCCAGCTATTACAGTGTATCGGACTGAAGAGGAGCTACTGTTCTTGTCGGTTTCCTAAGCAGAGTTGAACTAGATATGGTCCGTGTGTAGGAAGCACAGTTTTCTGTTCTGAGCAAGCTCACTGTTTGGACCCCATAGGAAACACAGTAGAGTAGAAGAGTGCTCTTTTCTCAAAAGCAAAGTGTGTTTCTTGTAAGGCGAGCTAGCATTTGTTTCCCAGTCCTAAATGGAGTTGAATCTCATGCAGTTTCTGGTCCTACGAGCAATAGTTGTTTTATGGTAAGAATAGTCACTATTGCGCTGCCATTGCCATACACAGGACAAATAGCACTGGCGTCTGTTCCCAGCATGTAAAGTATATTGGACTGAAGGGGATCTACTGTTCTTGTCAGGTTCCTAAACAGAATTGAACTAGATATGTCCGTGTGTGTAGGAAGCACAGTTCGTTTGTTCTGCGCAAGCTCACTGTTCGGACCCCATAGGAAACACAGTAGAGTAGAAGAGTGCTCTTTTCTCAAAAGCAGAGTGTGTTTCTTGTAAGGCAAGCTAGCAATTGTTTCCAAGTCCTAAATGGAGTTGAATCACATGCAGTTTCTGGTCCTATGAGCAAGACTTGTTTTCTGGTATGGAAAGTCACAATTGTGCTCCCATTGCCATACATAGTGCAAATAGCACTCGCGTCTGTTCCCAGCAAGTACAGTGTATCGGACTGAAGAGGAGCTACTTTTTTTGTCAGTTTCCTAAGCAGAGTTGAAGTAGATATGGCCGTGTGTGTAGGAAGCACAGTTCTTTTGTTCTGAGCAAGCTCACTGTTCTGGCCCTACAGGAAACACAGTAGAGTAGAAGAGTGCTCTTTTCTCAAAAGCAGAGTGTATTTCTTGTAAGGCGAGCTAGCGTTTGTTTTCCAGTCCTAAATGGAGTTGAGTCACATGCAGTTTCTGGTCCTAGGAACAAGAGTTGTTTTCTGGTAAGAAGAGTCACTATTGTGCTCCCATTGTCATACACTGGGCAAATAGTACTGGCGTCTGTTCCCAGCATGTACAGTGTATTGGACTGAATAGGATCTACTGTTATTGTCAGTTTCCTAAGCAGAATTGAATAGATATGGCCCCTGTGTGCAGGAAGCACAGTTCTTTTATTCTGAGGAAGCTCACTCATCTGGCCCTATAGGAAATACAGTATAGTAGAAGAATGCTCTTTTGTCAAAAGCAAAGAGTTTTTCTTGTAAGGCGAGCTAGCGTTTCTTTCCCAGTCCTAAATGAAGTTGAGACACATGCAGTTTTTGGTCCTATGAGCAAGAGTTTTTTTCTGGTAAGAAGAGTCACTATTGCACTCTCATTGCCATACACAGTGCAAATAGCACTTGCATCTGTTCCCAGCAAGTACAGTGTATTGGACTGAAGAGGATCTACTGTTCTCGTCAGTGTTTTAAGCAGAGTTGAACTAGATATGGCCCGTGTGTGTAGGAAGCACAGTTCCTTTGTTCTGAGCAAGCTCACTGTTCGGACCCCATAGGAAACTCAGTAGAGTAGAAGAGTGCTCTTTTCTCAAAAGCAGAGTGTGTTTCTTGTAAAACGAGCTATCGTTTGTTTCCTAGTCCTAAATGGAGTTGAATCACATGCAGTTTCTGGTCCTATGAGCAAGAGTTGTTTTCTGGTAAGAAGAGTCACTATTGTGCTCCCATTGTCATACACAGGGCAAATAGCGCTGGCGTCTGTTCCCAGCATGTACAGTGTATTGGACTGAAGAGGATCTACTGTTCTTGTCAGGTTCCTAAGCAGAGTTGAACTAGATATGGCCGTGTGTGTAGGAAGCACAGTTCTTTTGTTCTGAGCAAGCTCACTGTTCTGGCCCTATAGGAAACACAGTAGGGTAGAAGAGTGCTCTTTTCTCAAAAGCAGAGTGTGTTTCTTGTAAGGCGAACTCGCGTTTGTTTCCCAGTACTAAATGGAGTTGAGTCACATGCAGTTTTTTGTCCTACGAGCAAGAGTTGTTTTCTGGTAAGACGAGTCACTATTGTGCTCCAATTGCCATACACAGTGCAAATAGCACTCGCGTCTGTTCCTAGCAAGTACAGTGTATTGGACTGAAGAGGTGCTACTGTTCTTGTCAGGTTCCTAAGCAGAGTTGAACTAGATATGGTCCGTGTGTGTAGGAAGCACAGTTCTTTTGTTCTGAGCAAGCTCACTGTTTGGACCCCATAGGAAACACAGTAGAGTAGAAGAGTGCTCTCTTCTCAAAAGAAGAGTGTGTTTCTTGTAAGGCGAGCTAGCATTTGTTTCCCAGTCTTAACTGGAGTTGAATCCCATGCAGTTTCTGGTCCTAGGAGCAAGAGTTGTTTTCTGGTAAGAAGAGTCACTATTGCGCTCCCTTTGTCATACACAGGGCATATAGCACTCGCGTCTGTTCCCAGCAAGTACAGTGTTTTGGACTGAAGAGGATCTACTATTCTTGTCAGTTTCCTAAGCAGAATTGAAGTAGATATGACCGTGTGTTTAGGAAGCACAGTTCTTTTGTTCTGAGCAAGCTTACTCTTTTGGCCCTACAGGAAACACAGTAGAGTAGAGGAGTGCTCTTTTCTCAAAAGCAGAGTGTGTTTCTTGTAAGGCGAGCTCGCGTTTGTTTCCCAGTCCTAATGGAGTTGAGTCACATGCAGTTTTTGCTCCTACGAGCAAGAGTTGTTTTCTGGTAAGAAGAGTCACTATTGTGCTCCAATTGTCATACACAGTGCAAATAGCACTGGCGTCAGTTCCCAGTATGTACAGTGTATTGGACTGAACAGGATCTACTGTTCTTGTCAGGTTCCTAAGCAGAGTTGAAGTAGATATGGCCGTGTGTGTAGGAAGCACAGTTCTTTTGTTCTGAGCAAGCTCACTGTTCTGGCACTATAGGAAACACAGTAGAGTAGAACAGTGCTCTTTTCTCAAAAGTCGAGTGTGTTTCTTGTAAGGCGATCCAGCGTTTGTTTCCCAGTCCTAAATGGAGTGGATTCACATGCAGTTTCTCGTCCTACGAACAAGAGTTTTTTTCTGGTAAGGAAGTCACAATTGTGCTCCCATTGCCATACACAGTGCAAATAGCACTAGCGTCTGTTCCCAGCAAGTAAAGTGTATCTGACTGAAGAGGAGCTACTGTTCTTGTCAGTTTCCTAAGCAGAGTTGAACGATATATGGCCCGTGTGTGTAGGAAGCGCAGTTCTTTTGTTCTGAGCAAGCTCACTGTTTGGACCACATAGGACACACAGTAGAGTAGAAGAGTGCTCTTTTCTCAAAAGCAGAGTGTGTTTCATGTAAGGGGAGCTAGCATTTGTTTCCAGTACTAAATGGAGTTGAATCCCATGCAGTTTCTGTTCCTACAAGCAAGAGTTGTTTTCTGGTAAGGAAAGTCACTTTGCGCTCCCATTGCCATACACAGTGCAAATAGCACTGTTGTCTGTTCCCAGCAATTACAGTGTATCGGACTGAAGAGGAGCTACTGTTCTTGTCAGTTCCCTCAGCAGAGTTGAACTAGATATGGCCCGTGTGTAGGAAGCACAGTTCTTTTGTTCTGAGCAAGCTCACTGTTCTGGCCCTACAGGAAACACAGTAGAGTAGAAGAGTGCTCTTTTCTCTAAAGCAGAGTGTGTTTCTTGTAAGGCGAGCTAGTGTTTGTTTCCCAGTCCTAATTGGAGTTGAATCACATGCAGTTTCTGGTCCTACGAGCAAGAGTTGTTTTCTGGTAAGAAGAGTCACTGTTGCGCTGCCATTGCCATACACAGGACAAATAGCACTGGCGTCTGTTGCCAGGAAGTACAGTGTATTGGATTGAAGAGGATCTACTGTTCTTGTCAGGTTTATAAGCAGAATTGAACTAGATATGGCCGTGTGTGTAGGAAGCACAGTTTTTTTGTTCTGAGCAAGTTCACTGTTCGGACCCCATAGGAAACACAGTAGAGTAGAAGGGTGCTCTTTTCTCTAAAGCAGATTGTGTTTCTTGTAAGGCGAGCTAGCAATTGTTTTCCCCAGCCCTAAATGGCATTGAATCACATACAGTTTCTGGTCCTACGAGCAAGAGTTGTTTTCTTGTAAGGAAAGTCACTATTGCGCTCCCATTGACATACATAGTGCAAATAGCACTCGCGTCTGTTCCCAGCAAGTACAGTGTATTGGACTGAAGAGGAGCTACTGTTCTTGTCAGTTTCCTAAGCAGAGTTGAACTAGAAATGGCCCGTGTGTGTAGAAAGCACAGTTCTTTTGTTCTGAGCAAGCTCACTGTTCAGGCCCTATAGGAAACACAGTAGAGTATAAGAGTGCTCTTTTCTCAAAAGCAGATTGTGTTTCTTCTAAGGCGAGCTAGCATTTGTTTCCCAGTCCTATATGGAGTTGAATCCGATGCAGTTTCTGGTCCTATGAGCAAGAGTTGTTTTCTGGTAAGGAAAGTCACTATTGCGCTCCCATTGCCATACACAGTGCAAATAGCACTCACGTCTGTTCCCAGCAAGTACAGTGTATCGGACTGAAGAGGAGCTACTGTTCTTGTCAGTTTCCTAAGCAGAGTTGAACGAGATATGTCCCTCGTGTTTAGGAAGCACAGTTCTTTTGTTCTGAGCAAGCTCACTGTTTGCACAACATAGGAAACACAGTAGAGTATAGAGTGCTCTTTTCTCAAAAGCAGAGTGTGTTTCTTGGAAGGCGAGTTAGCGATGATTCCCAGTCATAAATGGAGTTGAGTCACATGCAGTTTTTTGTCATACGAGCAAGAGTTGTTTTCTGGTAAGACGAGTCACTATTGTGCTCCAAAACCATACACAGTGCAAATAGCACTCGCGTCTGTTCCCAGCAAGTACAGTGTATTGGACTGAAGAGGAGCTACTCTTCTTGTCAGTTTCCTAAGCAGAGTTGAACTAGATATGGCCCGTGTGTGTAGGAAGCACAGTTCTTTTGTTCTGAGCAAGCTCACTGTTCGGACCCCATAGGAAAGACAGTGGAGTAGAAGAGTGCTCTTTTCTCAAAAGCATAGTGTGTTTCATGTAAGGCGAGCTAGCATTTGTTTCCCAGGCCTAAATTGATTTGAATCACATGCAGTTTCTGGTCCTACGAGCAAGAGTTGTTTTCTGGTAAGGAAAGTCTCTATTGCGCTCCCATTGCCATACACAGTGCAAATAGCACTCGTTTCTGATCCCAGGAAGTACAGCATATCGTACTGAAGAGGAGCTACTGTTCTTGTCAGTTTCCTAAGCAGAGTTGAACTAGATATGGCCCGTGTGTAGGAAGCACAGTTCTTTTGTTCTGAGCAAGCTCACTGTTCTGGCCCTATCAGAAACACAGTAGATTAGAAGAGTGCTCTTTTCAATAAAGCAGAGTGTGTTTCTTGTAAGGCGAGCTAGCGTTTGTTTCCCAGTCCTAAATGGAGTTGAATCACATGCAGTTTCTGGCGCTACGAGCAAGAGATTTTTTATGGTAAGAATAGTCACTATTGCGCTGCCATTGCCATACACAGGACAAATAGCACTGGCGTCTGTTCCCAGCAAGTACAGTGTATTGGACTGAAGAGGATCTACTGTTCTTGTCAGGTTCCTAATCAGAATTGAACTAGATATGGCCGTGTGTGTTGGAAGCACAGTTCTTTTGTTCTGAGCAAGCTCACTGTTCTGGCCCTACAGGAAACATTTTAGAGTAGAAGAGTGCTCTTTTCAATAAAGCGGAGTGTGTTTCTTGTAAGGCGAGCTAGCGTTTGTTTCCCAGTCCTAAATGGAATTGAATCCCATGCAGTTTCTGGTCCTAGGAGCAAGAGTTGTTTCTGGTAAGAAGAGTCACTATTGCGCTGCCATTGCCATACACAGGACAAATAGCACTGGCGTCTGTTCCCACCAAGTACAGTGTATTGGACTGAAGAGGATCTACTGTTCTTGTCAGGTTTATAAGCAGAATTGAACTAGAAATGGACGTGTGTGTAGGAAGCACAGTTTTTTTGTTCTGAGCAAGCTCACTGTTCGGACCCCATAGGAAACACAGCAGAGTAGAGGAGTGCTCTTTTCTCTAAAGCAGAGTGTGTTTCTTGTAAGGCGAGCTAGCATTTATTTCCCAGTCCTAAATGCAGTTGAATCCCATGTAGTTTCTGGTCCTACGAGCAAGAGTTGTTTTCTGGTAAGAAGAGTCACTATTGTGCTGCCATTGCATACGCAGGACAAATAGCACTGTTGTCTGTTCCCAGCAAGTACACTGTATTGGACTGAAGAGGGTCTACTCTTCATGTCAGGTTCCTAAGCAGAATTGAACTACATATGGCCGTGTTTGTAGGAAGCACAGTTCTTTTGTTCTGAGCAAGCTCACTGTTCTGGCCTTATATGAAACACAGTAGAGTAGAAGAGTGCTCTTTTCTCAAAAGCAGAGTGTGTTTCTTGTAAGGCGAGCTAGTGTTTTTTTTCCCTGTCCTAAATGGAGTTGAATCTCATGCAGTTTCTGGTCCTACGAGCAAGAGTTTTTTTTCTGGTAAGAAGAGTCACTATTGCACTCCCATTGCCATACACAGTGCAAATAGCACTTGCATCTGTTCCCAGCAAGTACAGTGTATTGGACTGAAGAGGATCTTCTGTTCTTGTCAGTTTCCTAAGCAGAGTTGAACTAGATATGGTCCGTGTGTAGGAAGCAATGTTTTCTGTTCTGAGCAAGAGCACTGTTTGGACACCATAGGAAACACAGTAGAGTAGAAGAGTGCTCTTTTCTCAAATGCAGAATGTGTTTCTTGTAAGGCGAGCTTGCGTTTCTTTCCCAGTCCTAAATGGAGTTGAGACACATGCAGTTTTTGTCCTACGAGCAAGAGTTTTTTTCTGGTAAGAAGAGTCACTATTGCACTCCCATTGCCATACACAGTGCAAATAGCACTTGCATCTGTTCCCAGCAAGTTCAGTGTATTGGACTGAAGAGGAGCTACTGTTCTTGTCAGTTTTTTAAGCAGAGTTGAACTAGATATGACCCGTGTGTGTAGGAAGCACAGTTCTTTTCTTCTGAGCAAGCTCACTATTCGGATCCCATAGGAGATTCAGTAGAGTAGAAGAGTACTCTTTTCTCAAAAGCAGAGTGTGTTTCATGTAAGGCGAGCTAGCATTTGTTTCCCAGTCCTAAATGGAGTTGAATCACATGCAGTTTCTGGTCCTACGAACAAGAGTTGTTTTCTGGTAAGAAGAGTCCCTATTGCGCTCCCATTGTCATACACAGAGCAAATAGTCCTGGCGTCTGTTCCTAGCATGTACAGTGAATTGGAGTGAAGAGGAGATACTGTTCTTGTCAGTTTCCTAAGCAGAGTTGAACTAGATATGGCCCGTGTGTGTAGGAATCACAGTTCTTTTGTTCTGAGCAAGCTCACAGTTCCCACCCTTAGGAAACACAGTAGAGTAGAAGAGTGCTCTTTTCTCAAAAGCAGAGTGTGTTTCATGTAAGGCGAGCTAGCATTTGTTTCCCAGTCCTAAATGGAGTTGAATCACATGCAGTTTCTGGTCCTACGAGCAAGAGTTGTTTTCTGGTAAGGAAAGTCACTATTGCGCTCCCATTACCATACACAGTGCAAATAGCACTCGCGTGTGTTCCCAGCTAGTACAGGGTATCGTACTGAAGAGGAGCTACTATTTTTGTCAGTTTCCTAAGCAGAGTTGAACTAGATATGGCTCGTGTGTGTAGGAAGCACAGCTTTTTTTTCTGAGCAAAATCACTGTTCTGTCCCTATAGGAAACACTTTAGAGTATAAGAGGGCTCTTTTCTCAAAAGCAGAGTGTGTTTCTTGTAATGCGAGCTAGCGTTTGTTTCCAGTCCTAAATGGAGTTGAATCTCATGCAGTTTCTGTTCCTACGAGCAAGTGTTGTTTTCTGGTAAGAAGAGTCACTATTGTGCTCCCATTGCCATACACAGTGCAAATAGCACTCGCGTCTGTTCCCAGCAAGTACAGTGTATCGGACTGAAGAGTAGCTACTGTTGTTGTCAGTTTCCTAAACAGAGTTGAACGAGATATGGCCCGTGTGTGTAGGAAGCTCAGTTCTTTTGTTCTGAGCAAGCTCACTGTTTTGACCACATAGGAAACACAGTAGAGTAGAAGAGTGCTCTTTTCTCAAAAGCAGGGTGTGTTTCTTGTAAGGCGAGCTAGTGTTTGTTTCCCAGTCCTAAATGGAGTTGAATCACATGCAGTTTCTGGTCCTACGAGCAAGAGTTGTTTTCTCGTAAGGAAAGTCACTATTGTGCTCCCATTGCGATACACAGTGCAAATAGCACTCACGTCTGTTCCCAGCTATTACAGTGTATCGGACTGAAGAGGAGCTACTGTTCTTGTCGGTTTCCTAAGCAGAGTTGAACTAGATATGGTCCGTGTGTAGGAAGCACAGTTTTCTGTTCTGAGCAAGCTCACTGTTTGGACCCCATAGGAAACACAGTAGAGTAGAAGAGTGCTCTTTTCTCAAAAGCAAAGTGTGTTTCTTGTAAGGCGAGCTAGCATTTGTTTCCCAGTCCTAAATGGAGTTGAATCTCATGCAGTTTCTGGTCCTACGAGCAATAGTTGTTTTATGGTAAGAATAGTCACTATTGCGCTGCCATTGCCATACACAGGACAAATAGCACTGGCGTCTGTTCCAGCATGTAAAGTATATTGGACTGAAGGGGATCTACTGTTCTTGTCAGGTTCCTAAACAGAATTGAACTAGATATGTCCGTGTGTGTAGGAAGCACAGTTCGTTTGTTCTGCGCAAGCTCACTGTTCGGACCCCATAGGAAACACAGTAGAGTAGAAGAGTGCTCTTTTCTCAAAAGCAGAGTGTGTTTCTTGTAAGGCAAGCTAGCAATTGTTTCCAAGTCCTAAATGGAGTTGAATCACATGCAGTTTCTGGTCCTATGAGCAAGACTTGTTTTCTGGTATGGAAAGTCACAATTGTGCTCCCATTGCCATACATAGTGCAAATAGCACTCGCGTCTGTTCCCAGCAAGTACAGTGTATCGGACTGAAGAGGAGCTACTTTTTTTGTCAGTTTCCTAAGCAGAGTTGAAGTAGATATGGCCGTGTGTGTAGGAAGCACAGTTCTTTTGTTCTGAGCAAGCTCACTGTTCTGGCCCTACAGGAAACACAGTAGAGTAGAAGAGTGCTCTTTTCTCAAAAGCAGAGTGTATTTCTTGTAAGGCGAGCTAGCGTTTGTTTTCCAGTCCTAAATGGAGTTGAGTCACATGCAGTTTCTGGTCCTAGGAACAAGAGTTGTTTTCTGGTAAGAAGAGTCACTATTGTGCTCCCATTGTCATACACTGGGCAAATAGTACTGGCGTCTGTTCCCAGCATGTACAGTGTATTGGACTGAATAGGATCTACTGTTATTGTCAGTTTCCTAAGCAGAATTGAATAGATATGGCCCCTGTGTGCAGGAAGCACAGTTCTTTTATTCTGAGGAAGCTCACTCATCTGGCCCTATAGGAAATACAGTATAGTAGAAGAATGCTCTTTTGTCAAAAGCAAAGAGTTTTTCTTGTAAGGCGAGCTAGCGTTTCTTTCCCAGTCCTAAATGAAGTTGAGACACATGCAGTTTTTGGTCCTATGAGCAAGAGTTTTTTTCTGGTAAGAAGAGTCACTATTGCACTCTCATTGCCATACACAGTGCAAATAGCACTTGCATCTGTTCCCAGCAAGTACAGTGTATTGGACTGAAGAGGATCTACTGTTCTCGTCAGTGTTTTAAGCAGAGTTGAACTAGATATGGCCCGTGTGTGTAGGAAGCACAGTTCCTTTGTTCTGAGCAAGCTCACTGTTCGGACCCCATAGGAAACTCAGTAGAGTAGAAGAGTGCTCTTTTCTCAAAAGCAGAGTGTGTTTCTTGTAAAACGAGCTATCGTTTGTTTCCTAGTCCTAAATGGAGTTGAATCACATGCAGTTTCTGGTCCTATGAGCAAGAGTTGTTTTCTGGTAAGAAGAGTCACTATTGTGCTCCCATTGTCATACACAGGGCAAATAGCGCTGGCGTCTGTTCCCAGCATGTACAGTGTATTGGACTGAAGAGGATCTACTGTTCTTGTCAGGTTCCTAAGCAGAGTTGAACTAGATATGGCCGTGTGTGTAGGAAGCACAGTTCTTTTGTTCTGAGCAAGCTCACTGTTCTGGCCCTATAGGAAACACAGTAGGGTAGAAGAGTGCTCTTTTCTCAAAAGCAGAGTGTGTTTCTTGTAAGGCGAACTCGCGTTTGTTTCCCAGTACTAAATGGAGTTGAGTCA